>NC_052244.1:15473448-16073448 GCF_013401445.1 Tripterygium wilfordii | reverse complement strand
CTGCAAAGGGTTATCACTGAAATGCCAAATGTCTGAGTGCAATTTTAGCATTCATTTTGACTGCAGACGCGGGCTTAGAGATATTATACCAAAAGATTTGCAACGACTTCCCCAGGCTCTTGGATGATATCTAGTGTCAGTAGTAATTACTATATATGTGAGTGTTTCTGTTTGTATATGTATTTCCTTACTAACTAAATAAAGTTCAATGCAATCAACTTGTACTGTGTGATCTTTGATACAAAGCTATCCTTTCCAGTTTTACAGCATCTCATTTAGTTTGGTTTTTTTTTGCTGGGAAAGTATTTTGAGATGCAGTGTTACTAGTTTTTTAAGGTTTAAGTGGGAGAGAAAGGAGTGGAGAAATGATTGAATTAGATGGGAGGGAAGTAACAAAAATAAGGTTTTTAAATATTTTTGCTTGATACTCCGAAATAAGTATTTCCCTAGAGTTATCTCTCAAGTTTTTCTGGTTTCGTCAGCCTACTTACTTTTGGTGGAGAGGGATTAAGAGTTTCATTTCCACCCTCATGAGCTTCAATCCAATCATAATGTCGTCAACGTGGTAAAAGATAGATGATGATGAGAATAAGGAAATTGCTGGACACTTGACAAAGGGAGATTCAAGCCTAGATGTGGAGATTTCTAGTCGTGGGGTTTGCGGGTCGTTATCAGAATTGAGGCTACTCATCTTTCATGCGGTTCTAAATGAGTTGACTTGACTTCGACAAAACCTGGTGCTATCAGCCCTATCAATTCACCAACCACCATTGCGTATTAACAAAGACATTCATACATAAATGATTTGATATCTAATCTACATAAAAATAAGCAAATTCAAAGCAACAAGACACCAGCTCAAGGAAGGTGACTAAATACCAAACAAATCACCGTGCCACACCATCCCACATTCCCACCTCCTGATACTCAAAAACATGAATAAACAAATAATTAACAGGCCGCAGTGACTGTCCAGAATCAAAATTTCCATCATGTAATGGCCTCATTTTCAACATTAATGGAATTTTGAAAGCAGAAAAACAATATCATAGTAAGAGAAAAGAAAATTCATAAAGCGGAAAACAATTCCAAGTTGGAGCTATATGGCTGGCTATATGCAACACTTAATTTATTCAGCCAAATGACCACACTCAGATTCAGAGGGAAAAAAAAAATAAAAAAGAAGTAATCTGCAAGCTGCAACAGTCTAGCCAGCACTGATACAATGGTCAACAGCATATACCATATACACAATAAAGCTTCTCCATACTTGATTTCAATTTAAGATGAAAATGTATCTTGCGAGTTACATATTTCCGGTTTCATCTCACCCCGACTATGAGATTGCTGTACAGCTAATTGTTTGCCTGCCTCAGTACCCGCAAGATGGAAATGAACAAGTTCAAAATGTCCAAATAGAGAGTGGCAGAGGCCAAAATATACTCATCATATGTGAAGCGCTTGATCAGTTTTTCGGTGTCATAGACTATATACCCACAGAAAATCAAAGCACTAATCCCACCATAAAGAGCAACAGAGGTTGGGCCAAGAGGGAAAAACATCTGCGTGGATATCACAAGATCCAGTAAATCAGTAAAATACGCAAGTACATACCAGGGGCCTATATACAAAAATAACAATTACCGAATAGACAGATTAAAGAAAAGTAAGAAATCTGACCTGGATAAAACCAGTTAAGATGAGGATAATAAGACTGGTGAATAATATTGGTCCAAGGAAGCTGAAGTCTTTCCCCTTCTTAGCAGCCCAAAATGTGTACCCGGTAAGGGAGGAAACCACAGCTCCAGTTAGAATCAATGCTTCAAGCACAATCCTTCCTAAAATACCAAATGGAAAAACAATAATATAGACATATAGTCATGTCATGTTTCAACAACTTATCGAGTTATAAGGAAAGACAAAAGATGATAAAAATGATAGAATAGTGTTGACATAGGGAAGAAGAATACCGACCATCCGTGTTAGCACAGGTCATTCCAACAGTGAAGCTCAGTGACACGGTGAAAAGACCAAGGATGATCAAGTTCAGAGGGTGCTTTTGGTGGTACATATGTAGGGGCCATATAACTACATGGATTCCATGTTAATCATCAGAGTAAATCATAGAATGGCAAGCCAATAAACACAAGCATAATCATGCAATGATATGAGGTACAATATCCCAGATGGTTAATAATCTATGATTATAATTCATGTGCTGCAGAATCTTACTTAAATATCATGATGTCCATGTCTATTAACAAGGAGACCAATATTGAACATAAATGAAAAGCATTTCAAATGATCCAAAGGCATGAGTGTACAAGACCTCCGAGACAGCAACACATAGAGAATTGCAATTTTCCAATAAAGAAGCATATTCATGGCCCAGGCATTTTACCCAAATTCCCAAGCATGACAGGCATCAAAGACAGTTATAAGAGATGCAGTAAATAAATCATGATCACAAGACTTTAAGTGAGGAATTCCCTTGAATTGCTATCTAAAAGCACCATCAGAAGAACTCTTTATGGACTAAAATATACTAAATTCACATCATCAGTTGTTTTGAAACCATTCATAAACTCTTACTCAGGAACCCTAAGAACCTTGCATGCCATAATATCACAATACCAGCAACAACAAATTATATATGTCCGTGATTGTGATATCAGATGGCAAGCTTCTTGAAATGAAAAAAAGAAGGTATATAACTATATATAGTTTGCATCGAAGCCCATTGTGACTAATTTATAAATTTTAGAAAATACGATCAATGCGCATTTATACGAAAGCTATTGAAAAACAAAAATGTAAACGTGCCATAAACAATAAATCCTACTTAAACGGAGCATAATCTTATCATTCACAATCAGTATTAGCCACATGACAGAAGGGCATAAGCAATAATTCAATTCTTTCTGTACGTAGCCAGCAATTAACCACATTAAACCACAGAATCAAATCTTATACTAAAATCCCCCTCAAAACACCAATCAAAAACACTAATCAAGATCTAAACCCTTGTATGTCGATGTCCCCCAAACATGCATCCACTGATCAATCAGAATAGAAAATCACCAGATCGGGACCCCAACACCAACAAACAAAATGATTTCAAAGAATTCATAAACATAAACAACAATGTATAATTAAGAGAAGGAATCATGTAGGATCGTACGGATGAAGGGGAGGAAAAGGAGGAAGAGAAAGAGGCCAGAGGATCCCTGGAGGAGGTTGGTGAGCGGGGCGTAGAGGACGGTGGCAGCAGAGACGGCGGTTGTGAGGATGATCTGAGCGGCGAGGATACCGTAGACCTTGCGTATGAAACCCCATCGCAGCTGGTTCTCACCCAAACTCAGCCCCGGGAACAAGGTCTCTTCATTTCCAGCCTCTAGGTCGAGCTCCTTCGCAACTCGCTCGTATCCAGACATCTTTCTCTCTCTTTCTAGCTTTTTTTTTTCTCTAGAGAGAGAAGCCGAATTAAAGCTTGGTTGATATTAACTTCGCTTTGCTTGTTTGGTGGGAATGGGATATCAGAGTTGTAATTTATAATATTTTCTAGTTTCTGTCAACTATCAAGCCCTCCCGTGTAATTTATAATATTTTCTTGGATACTTGTGCAAATAACTTTTCTACACGGACTTCATAAAAAAAGGTCAATTACTTCATCCAGTCGCACCAACTTCATTGAGAGGATCTGGGCCGAGATTTTGTTCCGGTATTATGTTGAAGATATTGTTCGTTTTGAACCATGAGCATGCACCGATTTATTTTTCATAGGTAAAAATGTCTTGAATATAAAAAGGAACTAGGCAAATCACTCAATTGTACTATGTCTCATGTAGAATTATTTTTCGCGCTTGACAGATGACAAGAGGAAAGAATTTTATGTTAGAACTTGAAGTGGCGATGAGCGAATCTAAAATAGCAATCAATGTGTTCCCAAGGAATTATGCTTCTTCAAGATGGTGCCTTGATGAAACTGGTGTTCATCATGAAACTTATGAGAGCCAGAGGACTCGTTGAGTATCAACTGCTTCACCCAGTAACCCAGCTTGAATTGTCCATTATGGATGCAGGGTAGATTTACTTGCCCGAGCTGGGTTACTGGGTGAAGCAGTTGATATTATAAAGAGCATGCCTATGGACCCTAATGCTGTCATTTGGAGTTCTCTCTCAGCTGCTTGACGGAGGCGTAAAGATTTTGATATGGCAGCATATGCAGCGGGAAGGTTAACCAACCTGCCTCCTGAAAGGACCGGGGTTCACAGCTTCACGTGCTTCTGTTGAAGATATATGCATCTGCAGGGAAATGGATTGATGTTGCAAGAATGAGGCTAAACATCAAGGAGAAAGGACTCCGCGAAGTGCCTGGATCAAGTTCGATTCAGATTACTGGAAAAGAGTACGAGTTTACCTCTGGCGACGAATCCAGCCCAGAGATGACCACTACTGAACTAATGTTTGGAGAGACAAACAGAAGGCTCAGAGATGCTGGCCACGTTCCTGATCTAACTCATGTTCTATGAAGAGCAAGAGAAAGAATACTTGCACAACAAATTTTCATCTGTATAAATATGAACAGCAACATCCAATTTTCAAAGTAATGAACCCTCAACCTGCAATGCTTAACCTTCAATTAAAGGCGATACCATTATATCCAGAGAATCTACAAATCAAGGTCAACAGGGAGAAGCTCGAGACAATAATAGTTGCAGGAGTGAACAATTGCAGACATAACTCATCCTTAATTCAAGTGATAAAGTTCCAAACTTGTAGTGAGAGACAATTGAGGGACTTACAAGATGAGCTTCATTATTCTGGGAAAATGGAATCAATAAAAGCATGGCTCCTAGGGTCTGACAGCCACATTTTAGCTATACGATCATGAGACGAGGTGTGCCGGTGGATTTCTTCAACTAGCCAGATGGTGGCTTCAGCTTTGCAAGGATGAATAACAATATCTAAGGGCTTGTGTTCATCCTCAGCACCGCTCCTCAATTGATCCCACTGCTTTAGGAGAATATTGGTGAGATAATGCAACGGTTGCCCATATAACTGCTTAATCGATTTGCCCAATTCCACCCATGAAGAAAAGGGGATGACAGAGCCACGTTGCACTGGAATTGGCAGCTGTTTCATGTATTCCTGATACATCGTCGCCCTCCTTATCAGCGAAACTGTGTCTCTAAGCAAATCTACGTTGCAAGAATCAAATATAAGAAATATGTGGAACATGCGTCAGTTAACCAGGTGCAATGCAAGACACGAATGAGTGCGTAAGTTTTATGTTGTCCTTAAATAAAAGGGGATACTTTTGGGAATTCAGTAATGTTTAGCTAAACGAGTTGTTTACTTTTTTTTTAATGGCCTCATTGCCTCAATCAATCAGATAAAACCAAAAAAAAAAGAAGAAAATTAAATGTGGAATCCAACAGTTAAAGAACCTTCATTTGCAGTAGCTTTAGGAGCTTCATCAATTGTCATGTCAGTGGCCAACTGTCCTACAAACCCACCATTAACCTCTACACCCTCATCTGGGGAAGAAGATTCGTCTGATGATATCACATCAACTTTCTCATTCCATGGCATTGTTCTCTCCATGGTATGTGGAATGTTTCCCAGGAGAGGATACACCAACTAATTTAGTATCACATCCACAGAACTGTAAAAGTAAGATAAAGCGTAACAATAGATACTTTGTTCAACAGAGGCAAGGCAAGTTCAGATCGCACACACAAATGAACTAAAAAGGTTAAACGGCGACAATTAGCATTATTAACTGCAAATCACTTTTTGCCTAGTCTCATTTGCGATTTCCAGAACTCGAGTTAAACCCAAGAACCCACCAAACCCAGTCCAGGTCATCATGAAATTGTTAAAATGTCCATCGTTTGCACACAATTTCATGCATCTCAACTTGAAGTGGGTTCTAGCATAATGTGTTAGGGTAAATGTTTATCCTTTTAGACAAAACAGGAAAACGGAAACCTACATCTACTAACGGCCCAACACACATCGGTACATCTAAATAAGAACGTAGAGGCCGCAACAGACACATCATACTTCAAAAGCCATGGCACTTGAGCTTGAAAGACCCTAACATTTCTAATTTTTACCAAAACAGTGCCCACTTTATGCGAAAGCATATCAAATGCGCTAAGGAGATCATAGTTTACAGCAAGAAATCACAAAACAAACAAGCATGCCAAAAAATTTTGCAGTTGGGTTATTTCAAACAAGATAATTAGAAAACCCAAAAGAGCTAACAAGATCAGAAGCCTAATGCGACATTTCATCCAGCACTGTACAAATGAAACAATTTGAAAAATCGGACTAACAGCCCCACAATCAATTCAATTACGCACTCAATAGCTGATTCATAGCTGAATTTTCTAAAGAGAACAAAAACCGGGAAGAGAACAGGAATATAGGGTTTACCCAAAAGAGCAATTGAAATGTGACTCAAGCTCTCCTTTGATCTCCGGAGATTAGCCGTATCGGAAGAAGAAAAAGGAGTGAAGGCTTCCCCTTTGACAACAACTAGGAGGCGTTGACGGACCACTCGAGGATTTCACCTCAAGAGTGCGAACTGATTAATTAGATGTCGGTGCAAATTGACCCGACCCACACCAGACCCATCCTTTTTTCCCTCCCAAGCCCGCAACCGCAACTGCTCCGACCATATTTCGGTTGTACTTGAACCCAACGTGGTCCTACTTATATTTAATTAGGCATTGTCATGTTTCGACCATTCTTAAATTCTCAATAATCTTAATCGAGCTCACAAAATTTCCCGTGGTCAAAATGAGTAACATTAAAAATATTATTTGAATGGGTCCTAAATCTGCACGATTGTTGAGCATGCCTACTAAACTTATTTGTCTAGTTCGACCCTTTTTGAAAAGAGAAATAATATGGATCCTAGTAGTTGGTATCCGAGTTATCTCAATTGTTGTTGAATTGTGTACATAGAATTTCATGTGTATTATGTGAAATATGTGGAACTCACGAATTCACATGAATCATGTGAGTCAAACTCAACAGATGGGATAACTGTAGGAATTTTTATCATTTGTCATTTTGAAATTCCTAAGAACCTCAAATGAGCTCACAGAGATTTCTAGGGCCGAAAGTACGCTTATAATACATTGTCATAAAAAAATTAGTGGGAAATAAAGAAAGAAAAAAAAAACACTCATCGATATTGAGCCCGATCCAGATGAAAGTATCCGACTTGTTTGCGAAACAAATCAACCCATTTTATGGCCGTGTTGATCCGATCCAGTCAATTGTTGGTACTTAGTAGACCCGACACTAATTTAAACCCACGACCCCGCACCCAATTCCTCTCGCTTGTCCAATTTTGGGATTGTCGTCTCCGGAAAATGCAAGCGAAACACCTCATTCACGAGCTTCTCCGGCGCTCAATGAGACACAGAGCTCATCATACCAATCCGTATCTTCACTTCGCATGTAATGCGCTATGCACTGTCACGGAATTACCCAAGTCCGATTTTCCCGAGTCACCCGACCTCCCCAGTTGGCTCAAATCCCCGGAACCACCAGTTACAGATTCAAGCTGTGATGATTTTGTGATTCCTTCACTTGCGAGTTGGGTTGAGAGTCACAATCTCCAAGATCGTAGCAAATTTGTGAGGCCTTCGCCAGTTGAACAGCCGATCAAAAGCGACGCGGACAAAATCAGTGGAATTCTGAAGAATCGGTACCCTTCACCGGAGAGTTTCGTTGAAGCTCTAGATGGGTGTGGTGTCGACGTATCAGATTCTCTGGTGGCTCAAATTCTTAAGAGATTTAGTAATGATTGGGCCCCTGCTTTTGGGGTTTTCACTTGGGCAAAAACACAAACAGGTTATGTTCATTCGTCTGAACTGTATAATGCTATGGTTGATATATTAGGGAAGTGCAAGAAGTTTAATCTTATGTGGGAGTTGGTCAAAGAAATGGATGGATTCAAAGGGTATGTTACATTGGTCACAATGACTCAGGTTATGAGAAGACTTGCAAGGGCTGGGAGGTATGAGGAGGCAATAGAAGCATTTAAAGGACTGGAGCAATTCGGAGTTGAGAAAGACATTAACGCATTAAATGTTTTACTTGATGCCTTGGTCAAAGAAAATAGTGTTGAGCATGCTTATGAGGTGTTTCTTGAGTTCAAGGATTTGACACCATTGAATTTGCGAACTTTCAATATTTTGATACATGGCTGGTGCAAGGCTAGGAAGTTTGATGATGCTCAAAAGATGATGAATGAGATGGAGAGGCATGGCTTTCGTCCCAATGCAGTTACTTACACTTCTTTTGTGGAATCATATAGTCGGGAAAAGGATTTTCGCAAGGTTGATGCTATTATGGATGAAATGGGCGAAAAGGGTTGCAAGCCTAGTGTAGTGACTTACACTATTGTCATGCATGCCCTAGGGAAGGCAGGGCAGATCAATGAAGCACTGAATGTTTATGAGCAGATGAAAAAGGATTGTGTGCCAGATGCTCCATTCTACAGCTCTTTGATTTTCATTCTAAATAAGGCGGGTAGGCTTAAGGATGCTAATGAAGTGTTTGAGGACATGGAAAAGCAAGGAGTTAGCCGGGATTTATTGACATATAACAGTATGATTTCTTCTGCTTGCGCGCATTCTCAAGAGGAGAATGCTTTGAAGTTGCTTCGGAAAATGGAAAAGGATTCATGCAAACCAGATCATAAGACTTATGCACCGTTGCTGAAAATGTGCTGCAGGAAGAAGTGGATGAAGGTGCTCGACTTTCTTTTGAGCCACATGTTTAAGAATGATGTCAGTATTGATCTAGGAACCTTTACTCTGTTGATACATGAGCTGTGCAAAAGTGGGAAACTTGATAGGGCTTGCTTGTTCTTTGAGGAAGCAATTTTGAAGGGAATGATTCCTATGGATAGCACTTGCAGGATGTTGGTAGAGAAGCTCGAGCATAAGAATATGACCGTAGATAAGGAAAGGATCGAGCTATCAATGCTTCGGGCGGTAGAATGAGATAGTTGTCGGATATATTCTCACGTACCCCAACTGTTATTCTTCTCATGGTGTCATGCTAGTTAACTGACCTGCAATGGACAAACCAATCCAGTCACTCGGCAAGCTGACAACTGAAACAAGAATGAATAACTATCAGCCTATGGTATGGGGTCATCTTATGTAATGTGTTCCCTTCTGTGGACAGTTATTTTCGTTATTGTGTCTAAGGATTGCAAAGGAAAGCTTAGAAGTTCATTCCTCTCTAAACAATAAATTATCTATAGCCTGGAAAGTTGAATGGTTTCATTTGTTGTTAGCATATATAGAAAATTCTAGTTTCTAACCATAAACAACGTGTTTTTTTAGAGAAAAACATACCGTAGTAACTATGAGGTTGAGCATCTCTGATTAGGTGAATGGAGCTCCCACATTGGTTCGATGTAGGATTCCTAACATTTGTTGTGTTAACAAGTTTATATCTGATATAACAGAATACAATTTGGTAATGACTTCATTGTTGAAGCATATGCATTTGGGAGTCGATATTCAATTATTCATGTTTGGTTTCTTGCAGAGAAGAGACACACAGTCCATCCATTGAAAAGTCCAATGGGCTTACAGTAGCTTACAAAAGTTGGGCTTTATGACATCATTGGGTCACACAAAAGGCCGTTCTATTTGATGGCTTGAGAACAAGCCCAATAAGTGGGCTTGCAGAGCTTTGGGCTTGAGTCATTATTGGGCCTGCAGTGGATGACATTCAATTTGAAGGGTAACTTTAGTCATACCCCTAAGTTTACTAAAAACACTCCAATTTAGGTTGATAATCCCTTGTAAAAATCAATTGACGAGGTGTCTTTAGTAAATGTAGGGGTGTGACAAAAGTTTCCCCAATTTGAATGGTTGCGAATAATTAAATAAGCCCCATAGACACTATGCCATACTGCAGAAAGCCCAAGAAGATCGCATGAGCTTGCTTAACTTGGGCTAAGGTCGTCATTGGGCCACAATGCCGTTTAATTTGCAAATAAGCCACACCTTAGAAAGCCCATGTGAGCTTGCACGAGCCTATGTACTTGTATCCGGCTAAAGTAGAAGTCATTAATCTCTACAATAGGAATTATTGCAGTATCCTTGTTCTCGCAATTTTAATCACATACGTTCAATTTGTTTAATAAATGTGAGATCCACATAATTTTTTGAATTGAGTAAACATACTGAACATATATAATGACTTCTATTGTAGGAGTGTTCGTCCAAACTCCTAAGTGACCCCAAGATTCTTCTAGCAGACAAAAAAAGTGGCTACCAGCCTACCACACACATGTCAATGTTGGTGGGACTTGTGAGTTGTGACTTGTGACTGTGAGTGAGAGGTCATTGGTCAGTGGCTTTGCTGACCCAAACCCTTTTTTGTGCTGTGTGTTTATAGTCATCCCTCCACTTAGCATCCTCATTTACTCCACTACTATACAGTATACACTCTTTAAAGTCACTTCTTGTATACATAACGTCATGTTGGTTCAATTTAGGGTCTCTCCATAAAATTATTGCCTCCTAAATCTTCAATTTGGCCTTGAATTCACCAAAGGAGAGAGGGCAGTTTGGGAAACCAAAAAGAAACAAAGGCAGAGCCAAATCTTCTTGGCATTCTTTATGGGGGTTTTTTTTTTTACTGTTTGGTCCAAGATTGTGTTTTCATTATGATAAGGCAATCTCATTTAAAATTTATGGGTTGTGAACATTACTTTTTGTGCTGCCTCCACTTAATAGGATAAAAGAGAGACCGGTTCAGTGATGAATAAGTTTTTTTTTTGTAAGAGATGAAGAAGTTATTAACCTCTTCACTTTGTGGACCGTCAAATCTTACTCCTACGAATTGGTCTGGTTTCTTCCCCCCCACACAATGAGGGAAGAAGAGAAAATATGCATCCAAAAGATACCATTTTCCATGATGTCCTCATTGAATCCAAAGACATTTGTTTTTAGATACCATATTGAAGGCATCAAGGTTATTCAAGAACAAAAAGAGATACTATATATTGTGGGGCCAAGTCTCTTTTGCTATATCTCCAATCCAATGACCAACTATGGCCCACTGCACTTTAGTCTCATTGATACAAGTCATCAATTTTTTGTTCCTTCCTCCTAAATGCTTGAAATGATTCCCATCAAGACCCACATTTGGAATAAGCAAAAAAAAACCACAAGCAAAAAAGGGAAAGCATGTCACCAACCATTTTCATGAAAGAAGTGTTGATTTCCATGATTAGATAACCCTTGATTTGAACAATAATGCAAGTCCACTCAATGATTTGATGTCTAGAATATCACACAAAAAATTATTCTAAGTGGTCCTCTCCTATTTGTATTTGACTCCTAATCTCTTATATTGTGACCCTTAGTAATCCTCACAATGCCTGCATTCCTCCATTGGTCTAACGAAAATGATAAAAATCAAGTTATCTTAGTCGTTGAGTTGAATACACAAGATCACACATAACATGTTATGCATACAACTGAGATAACTATAATTGGGATACAACGGCTGATATTCATTTCATAACTGTTGGTCTAAAGAAGCAAACATACACAATGCACTATAGAGCCAGAATAAAAACAAGCAACAGATTTTTTTAAAAAAATAAAATAAAGACAAAATTGAAGTTTTTAGGAGACACAGTAGCAGCCCCACAACCACAACAACCCTATTAAATTAATTAACATTCTGACAAACACCCATATAAAACAAGCATTCATTTGGGTCTAAAAAAGCAAACATACACAATGCACAATAGAGCCAGAATAAAAACAAACAACATATTTTTAAAAAATAAAAAAAAGACAAAATTGAAGTTTTTAGGAGATATAGTAGCAGCCCGACAGGCCACAACTACAACAACCTTTTATTAAATTAATTAACATTTGTCAATTTAGCCATTCAAAGAAAAATTAAAATTAAAATTAAAAAAATGAAAAAGAACAGAGAGAGAAAGAAAAGAAAAGAAAAGAAACAGAGAGAAACAGAGTAGTACTACACTGACATTCCCGTCCTTTATCTTTTCCTTCTTTAAGTGCTTTTACACTTTGGATGGAAAACCAAAACCGCAAGAGAGAAGAGTACAGGCAGCAGCTACAGATCTCACACCCCCCTACGCTTTGCTGACCGTGGGACAAGCTTTGATCGCATAACAGGTTACAGGGGTCGCTTGCTGTTCTGGCTACAGAGTTCACATTTCATGACGGGGGGCATGCAGGCTTGAGATTTGCAGTAAAAAACCTAATACCCAGTAAAAGAAAAAGCCATTAACACTGATTTTATGTTTCTCCCTGCACTTTATTCTGTTCAAATTCGATACTTTGCGGTTTACTAAGAACGCGGGCGCTTAGCCTATAACCTTCGGTCTTAATCGCCGTCTCTCTCTATATACTTTTTTTTATCTGTCTCTAACAGCCGCATTGTCTTATTATACTTCAAGAATCTCTCGTCTCAATCTCACGCATTAAAGCGATTGTCTTTCTCTCTCTCTCTGTCGACTCCTTCTCCTCCTTGTGGGCTCTTACTTTCTGGGCTCTTGCTTGTTTTGTTTCACTCGGAGAAACCCATTTGTTGTTTGGTCTTTTTGATTCAGTTTTTGAGCTTCATTAGTAGACCCAGAGAGCCTGTAACAGTGAAAACTCAAATTGGGGACGGAGAATCACGTATGAGATTCTTCGAACTGAAAGTGTTTTTGGGTATCTAGGCAGAGCCTAGAAGTTTAGGGATCGCAGAAAATACGAGAAGAACTGTATGAAGTAGAGCCGAAACAATGAGAGATGGAAACTCCAAGAAAAGCAAGGTGCTTTTTTCCGTCGTGTTTCCGGAAATATAATATGTCATCAATTTTTTATATGTAGATTGGGGGTTGCAACGGCTGGTCAATTGATTCTTTGTTTTCTTTGCTTGGTGAAGCTCTCATGGTCCAAGAGAATGGTCTGGAAGTTGTTCAACATCAAGAGTAAAAATGAGGAATTTCAGGCTGATGATGTCTATGGAGGTTGGTGATTACTTTTATTTTTTTTTATTATTTGGGTGAAATTTTCCACTTTCTCAGCTCTGATTGTTTGTTGAGAAACAAATATAATATGTATGATTCAAAATTCTCACTTTTTATTTCCATCTCAATCGCTTGAGCAATTGAACAGTTGATTTTTTTCTGCCATTTCTAGTACCAAGTTTAGCCATTGCAACTGCTCTTCAGTTCCTTTGGTATTGATGGAGATATCCCATAGGTGTATTTAACTTCTTTATGCTGAAGTTCTAGGAATGGTGAATTAACCGTGCTTTTTTCCGCTTCTTTATTTCTTCAGGGGGTGAGGTAGAATATAGGACTAGCTTCTCAGAGAGGGAACCAAGCAGAATCAAAAAGAGCAAAACTGGTACAATATTATCATACCTGCATGTCTTGAAGCTTACATCTCCTAAAACTGGTATCATGACTGAATATTTTTGCCTAAATTTTGTCTCATCCGCACCGATGCAGAGAAATTTAGCAGAAATGGAGAGTCAGGCAGAAGAGGCAGAATGAATCTTGATTGCCCGAGGATCATAGAGGTGCAGAATTGCAGGTATACATGCAATGCCATTATTTTGTATTGCAGGTGTTCTTATCATGATATCTTACTTTTCTGTTATGCATAAGTATGAACTCCTCTTTTTTCGATCTGGAGCAGTATTTTTGCAGCTACGTGGAATGTGGCCGGAAGATCTCCAACAAGTAACTTGAGTCTTGAAGACTGGCTTCATGCTTCACCTCCCGCAGACATTTATGTTCTTGGGTATGATTTAGTATAATTGTATCATGTAAAAATATTTTTCTGACTTCTGTATTCGAAATTGTTACTAACGGAGGCACTTCCATTTGCAATCTCTTTCAGCTTTCAGGAGATAGTTCCTTTAAATGCTGGCAATATTCTGGGTGCAGAAGACAATGGTCCTGGTAAAAAGTGGCTGGCTCTCATTCGAAAGACATTAAACAATCTTCCTGGAACTAGTGGAAGCAGTGGATGCTATACACCATCTCCTATTCCCGAGCCAATTGCAGAAATAGATGCTGATTTTGAGGAATCTGCTAGGAGGAGGAACTCACCTTTCTTCCATCGCAGATCATTGCAAACACCCAGCAGCTGGAGAACAGACACTGACCATTCAGTTCCCCAACCACGACTTGATCGCCGATATAGTGTTTGTGATCGAGTTATATTTGGTCACAGGCCAAGCGATTATGACCAAAGTTATAGATGGGGGCAGAGGCCTAGTGATTATTCCCGGTCTAGTGATTATTCCAGGCCTAGTGATTACTCTAGGCCCAGTGATTACTCCCGGTGGGGTTCCGATGATGATAATGTACCTGTAGATTCACCAAGTACTGTATTATGCTCACCGATGTACTATGGTGGATCCACATCCACTGAAGATGGACATAGGATGCCAGGGCATTCAAGATACTGCTTGGTCACAAGTAAGCAAATGGTTGGAATATTTCTCACCATATGGGTGAAAAATGATCTGAGAGATCATGTTAAAAACATGAAAGTATCTTGTGTTGGCAGAGGATTGATGGGTTACCTTGGAAATAAGGTATTCTTCGAATTATCATGATGTTTTTGAATAGTTTTCCCATGTTTGTGCTTATATTTTCGAAATGATAAGAACAATTTATACCCACTAAAATGAGAAAGCAATATCTTCTGGGTTTTGCAGGGTTCTATTTCTGTCAGCATGCTTTTGCATCAAACAAGCTTTTGCTTTGTTTGTAGTCATTTAACCTCGGGACAGAAGGAGGGTGATGAGCTAAGAAGAAACTCTGATGTCATGGAGATTCTTAAAAAGACTAGGTTTCCAAAGGTTCATGGTGCTGGTGATGAGAAGTCCCCAGAAACAATCCTTGAGCATGAGTAAGATTATAGACTTTTGATCACATAGTAAACTTTGTACTTTTGAATAGAAGTTGATCAAGATGCTGATTTGTATATTTTGATCCAGTCGAGTTATTTGGCTTGGGGATTTGAACTATCGCATTGCTCTCTCATATCGATCTGCGAAGGCACTTGTCGAAATGCAAAACTGGAGGGCTTTGTTACAAAATGACCAGGTACAGTTACATATCTTCTCTCATATCAGTTTAATCCGTTTCCTTCAAAATGTTTGATTGAGTTCTACATCTTATTAATGCAAAACTCGCAATCTGATCTACTGATGGGACTCTTGGCAGTTAAAGAATGAGCAAAGACGCGGTCGTGTTTTTGTGGGATGGAAAGAGGGGAAGATATATTTTCCTCCAACATACAAGTACTCTACCAATTCAGACAGATACACGGGAGAGGATATGCATCCGAAGGAGAAACGCCGCACACCTGCTTGGTAAGAACACCCTCCTGCTAGGTGCTATGCTACTTAGAACGTAACCACTTGCAGTACTGATTAACTTAATGTTGCATTTAAAGGTGTGATCGGATACTGTGGCACGGGGAAGGGCTCCAGCAATTATCGTATGTCCGTGGGGAATCAAGATTCTCAGATCATAGACCAGTTTATGGCATATTTTGGGCTGAAGTTGAATCAAACCATAACAACCGATTGAAGAAAAGCACAAGTTATTCTAGTTCCAGGATTGAGGTGGAGGAGCTTCTGCCATATTCACATGGATACACTGAACTGAACTTTTTCTGAAGGATGTCACCATTCTCGCCATTCTTCGGGTAATCTCTCTTTCTTTCCATCTCGTGCATATGCGCAAAATTCATGTCTCTGATAAATTAAGTTTTTATATTACTTGGGGATGCTTAAGCAGCTTAACTCACCTCCGGATTTCTTGTTTCCATTATATAAATACTGCCAGGCTCAAAGAAAAGAGAAATAGGTTTTAGAATGTTTCTTATGAGCTAGAACCAGGCTGTAAATTGGTGCAGAAAAATTTCTATGTTTTCTGCGTATCATATCTGGTTTACACTATACATGTCAATCAATTAGGCGAAACAAACAACGGGTCATTGACTGAGATGGTGAACTTGACCATGGTAACTCTTAGCGCAAGTAGGGTTTACCAATCAGTTGTGCGGTCGACACAGCTGGGTAGGTTTCACGTTACCAAAAAAAAAAGGCGAGACACTAACTGCCTTCTTTTTTTTTTTTTTCCTGGGGTACCATCTTTTCTCATGTGGGGTTGGAAATACAGAATTTGTAAGAATGCAACTGTCTTTTATCAACGTGGTCTGCAGGCTTCGAAGCTGTAAACCGAGTAGTCTACACCCACGCAATACCTTGCAAGAAACTGAATATGCATTTTATCATCTAATCTATAGAAAACATCTGGTCCAAAACAGAATACATACTTGTTTCCCTTTTTCAATATTTTTCTTGAGAAGATCCCTTGCTTGTTCTATTCTGATGTTAATCTTGGTTCCCAATGGCAGGCGGGAATCTCTTTGAAGATTTTGTTTTTTGAAGGGCGATGGAGACATCCCATTGCCCACTAACCAGAAAAGGTTGGTCATACTTCTTTTACTTTTCTTGGTTCTGCAGTAAATAGTTTCGTGGCCTGATCTGATCTTTTTCTTTTTCAGGTGTAAATTTGTAATCTGGATCATCAACTAACTCCACACAGTCAAATCTGCTGATAAAGTTTCTAAGAGATGAGCCGACCCAATCAGGAGCTGCCAAGTGGGTTGAAGAAGATTGATTCTTTCATATTCTTTATTAGATTAGGTTTAACAGTTTTGAACTTCTGATTAATGAGAGAAGGTAAAAAAGAAGATGTCAATACAGTGATTTAGGTTCTTGCTTTTGGTTTAAAATGCAGAAAAGAAGTTATGTTCAGATATTCATTTCTGAAGTTATAGAAGAAAGGAAATATAATATTGCAGTACTACATGATGGAAATCAGAATGCACTCTCCCTCTTTCTCTGAGTTGTTTGTCGCAGGCGGAAACAATGAATAAGATTAAACCAACGTTTAATCAAGGAAAGTAGCATTAGAATCCACGAGATTTGAGAACAACTCTCAAGTTTTCAGTATATTTCTTCAAAGTTTAAAGAAAAATATCACTAGAGTCGACTACAATCTTAAAGTGATGTAAAACACGAAAAATTGTTCCTAAAACATTAAACGACCTATTTGAAGTCCTAAACAGTAGATTTTGAGAAATATGGTGGGGGCTAGTGGCAGCCAATAGTTTTGTCAACCACATCGAAATGAGTCTTCTCGTAAAATTTTGTGCAATTATGACAACGTGGCATTCCAATCCTACTAATTAGTTTTCATTGTAATTATTTGCCACTAGTCCTCCATCAGTTGTTTGTTCATGATTTTACTGTACAAGTTGGTGCTATTGATAGTCAATCTCTTTTGGCTGGCGTGAATAACGAACTCGAAAAGCAAACCAGACAGATTTCATGGAGGAAGTGTAGCTATAGTTGTTAGAGATTATTATAGAAAGTAGAGCAGGAGAGGGAGTGTGACTGATCAATAGCTTTCTGTAACTTTTCTTGGCCTCGCAGCCCAACCAGGGAAGAGGTGTTGGGCCGGGCCGTCCCTTGCCAACGGGTTTTCGACCCAGCCCGATAAATTTCATTATAATGCATGCGACGAATTTTAGCATTTATTTCTTGTGTAGATGGCTTGATATTGGCATCGTCTACCTCTTTCTTCTATGATAGTAATTCCATTAATTTCAATTTTGTTCCTGTACCTCACCAAAAATTTCCCTCTTGCAGATTCTCCCAATATGGTTGCGGGATGAAATGGTCTCCATGGGCGATGCATCTTGACAATCTCAAATTCTTCATGATAATTCAATTCCATTGTCACTTCCATGTGATACTACAACAAAAAACACTTATACCTAACTATAGTTTTTATCCGCAGTTATAAAATCGGGGACTAAGTGAGTGTGACAAGATCTTTAGTTGTAATTTTCTGACCACAGATATAGGCCATAAAAACATGTTGTAATCCAACCCGCCCCATACCCATATATGTTATCATTTATAATATGTGTATATATATATATATATATTAGAGGTGGCTCGATTGATAATGGATAAAGACCAAAAACCAATGAGAGTGGCTCGATTGATAATTGACTGAATTAGATATATGTGCGCCCAAAAATTTCAATAATGAAAATTATATTTTTCAACTATATTTGAAAAAAAAAGAAGCAAAAGACAGGAAACTTTTCCTGAAATATTATGCTCCGGAACAATTTTACCCCTACCTAATCATCAAATTACCCTTCTTCTCCTAAAGCCCTAGTCCCATAGTACTATCTTTTATCTGCCCGAATGAGCTCAGAAACAGAGGAGGGGAGGGCATGTCATGAATTCCTGCCACATCAATGCACCTCCCTCTTTTTGCAATTTGCCTATTCTTCTTCAAGTACCAACCCAAAGTTCTTACCATGATCGGCTCTTGGTATTCTAGGAACAATGCACCTACCCTGCGACTCGGTTGGGAAAACTTTAATGTCCTTTCTATTTTCTTTTAATTCTGAACTATTGAAATAGAGAATGGTAAGGGCAAACACTTTTTGGAGATTGGAGAATTAGGGTTTTTAAGCAACCTAGCCGAAAGGGGTTCTCTCCATCTCTCTTGCAAGGTTCTGGCGGCTCAGTTTTCATCAAGGTGAACCTGTTTGTCTATTATTATGAATATGTATGCATGCTATTTTGTATTTAATGGGGAGGTAATGTGGTGGGCATTGCAAGTGAGATAAAACGAGGGTTTGCGTTTATCTATTTATAGGGTTCTTGATTGGGTTTGCTATTGCAGGGATTGCTGCCAACTTTATTTATTTGGGTTCTTTTCTCGTAATTTCTGATGAGTGATTGCACAAATTTGTGGATTTTGGTTATGGTATTGTCTAAATGATTTAAGGGTTTGCTTTAATCTGCTGATAGGGTTCTTAACATGGGTATGCCATTGCTGGGATTGATGCCACATTTATTTATTTGGGTTTTCATTCTCACAGTGTTTTTGATAGTGATTGGACTATCATTAAGTTTTCGATTGCAGTATTGTTTAAATGATATAGAATCTTATTGTTGGGCTGTTAAATGAAAACAAACATGCAGTCGAAATGGTAATTTTATGGTGGATGTGTGGGAACACAAGAAACGATCTGATGAGATAGGAGATTATTAGATGCAGATTAGGAGTTGCGCCAATAGAAGATAAAACGTGTAAAAATCATGTGAGACGGTTTAGACATGTCAAACTGATTGAGGCTTGGGAAAAATTCAATTAGCAGATGCTAAAAGGAGAGGAAGACCAAATAGACACGAATGAAAGTGAGAAAAGAGGATATGAATTATATAGGAATGGGAAGTGTAGTTTTAGATTGGAAAAATATGGTGGATGAGGATTCATATGGTGGACTCCAATTCCAACTATTATCAATTCATGTCGCCGACCCCTATTTATTTGAGGTCAAGGCTTTGATGATGATAATTGTGATTTATTGCTTATTTATGTGGTTTCTGCTATCTAGGCTTTGCAATATTGATTGCACACAACAGTCTTATTCCTTTTCATGAAAATATGACCATGCTTGTGATTTTTAATTACGAAATGAAGAGAGGAAATGCCTATTTTAATCGTGTTAGGGTTTGCATACATCATGTGTTGATACTTGATATCCTACTTGGTTGTTGAACATATGGATTTCTATTTTTCCAGCTCCTGTAAAGTTATGGGAACACGGGGTGGTAAGTGGGCCGATGAAGAGTACTCTGTCATTGGAGATGAAGCTGAAGTTCCGGTCATTGACTATGAGGATGACAAATCTGTGTGTAGTTATAATCCGATTGAGGAAGGCCCAGTCATAATTTCTGTCCCATTCCCTTTTGTGGATGGAAAGCCTCAATCAATTATTGTGGGGGAAACTGCTGTGGATTCAATCACCATCACAAACTCCACTGAAGATGCCGTGGACCTTTGGACTCAAATTTATGCTTCAAATCCTGAGGATTCGTTCACACTTTCTATAATGAAACCACCATCACCGGGTTCTGATGTAAACAGTGTCCGAGGCTTTCTGGAGGCTTTTAAGTTAGAGGATAGAATGGTTCAGCAGGGAGAGACTCAAACACTATGGCTTTCTTGCAAACCAAAGGCAATTGGCTTGCACACTTCAATTGTGCATTTGGATGTGGGAAATGATAGGATAGAGCGAGTGGTCTTTCTCTTGGCTGAAGATAAAATATCCCAATCCTTGGCATCACAGAAGCCTTTTTCTTTTTCAAAAGGCAGGCGAAATAAACATTTTGTTGTTAATAACTTTGTGGGGGGTTCTCGTCCCACAAGGCCGACAGACCGAAGTTTCAAGAATCGGCTTCCACGGTATGATATTCCAATGGAAATTCGAGAAATGATAGAGAACAAGCAGATCCCTGATGTCATCTGTGGAGGTCTAACATTTGACACTTATGCTTCTTACTTTAAAAATCTACTGGTTGTGGAAGAATTACAGATGGAGGTATTTTTATTTTATGTCTTTTGTTCCTAAGGAAAACAGTAGCAATTTTGACATGATGTTTTCGTTTATATAATACTAAGTCTAGTACTTTTTTACTTCAGGAAGATATGCGAAGTCACAACATGGAGTCTGTTGCTATGAGGAAGAAGGGACCTTTTCTCACCCTTGAGGTCCCTGGGTTGGCTGAGAAAAGGCCCTCCCTTGTCCATGGGGATTTTATTTTTGCCAAGCTTGCTTCTGATGTAGATGACATTCCTCCATATCAGGTTTTCATTTACTTATGGAAAATATATACCCTTATTGTTCTCATTGCCATAATGTCCCATTATCAACCTCCATGTTTTGAAGAGTTTCAGCTGTAAAAATGCTCAACTCATGAGAACAAGTGATGCATTGTATTGGTTTCCTTAATATGTGAAATCACATCAACTCCAGTTTTTTTTTTCCCAGACATTCTTCTCTCTCTGACTTGCATTGTGGTTCTAAACAAATTCAATAATTATGAAACCTGGATCATCCAAAAATTTTGACAAAAAATGTTATTGAGTGATCTCTTTCATATTCGGCTGTTGCCCTGTCGTGATTGGTTCCAATGTGAGTAACTCATATCATCAATATAGCAAACAAATGACTTTTGATTGAGAAACAACGAAAAAATGTGATTTCCTGGTTACCTGTTCATGTTGTTAAATTTTAATTTGTTGCCTATTACTTTGTTTTTATTTTTCCTTTTCAAGAAAATTTTGGTTTTCTGCAGGGCTACATCCATCGTGTCGAGGCCGATGAAGTGTATTTGAAATTTGCTCCGGAATTTCACCAACATCATGCAGGCATCAACCTTTACAATGTACAGTTCACATATAATCGGATCAATACAAGGAGGCTTTATCAGGCTGTTGATGCGGCTCAGGGGTTAGCAACAGAATTTCTATTTCCATCTGACACATCTGAAAGGAGGCTGATTCAGGAATCTCCTCTGGTACCCATTTCTTGTACTCTTAATGAGGAGCAGATGCATTCCACTGCTATGATTCTTGGGTGCAGGGGAGCTCCACCTTATGTGATATATGGGCCTCCAGGTACAGGAAAGACTATGACACTTGTGGAAGCCATACTTCAACTCTACAAATCTCGAAAGAATTCACGTATTCTAGTATGTGCGCCTTCCAACAGCGCAGGGGACCATTTGCTGGACAAAATTCTTTCAGAAAAGGCTGTTGATCTTCGTGAAGAAGACATATTTAGGCTTAACGCCTCTTCTCGTCCATATGAGGATGTCAAGCCGGATCATATCCGATTTTGCTTCTTTGATGAGTTTGTCTTCAAATGTCCTCCACTTCGTGCTCTCACATGCTATCGAATCATTATATCTACTTACATGAGTGCATCTCTTCTTCATGCGGAAGGTGTTGAAAGAGGCCACTTCTCTCATATTTTCTTAGACGAGGCTGGCCAAGCTTCAGAACCAGAAAGCATGATCTCTATCGGCAACTTCTGCCGAAGGAAGACAGTTGTTGTTCTTGCTGGAGACCCCATGCAGTTAGGCCCAGTAGTATTTTCCAGACATGCAGAGACATATGGATTGGGAAAGTCTTACTTGGAGAGGCTGTTTGAGTGTGAACCTTATAGCAGCGAAGATGAAAATTACATAACAAAACTGGTCCGAAATTACCGATCTCACCCAACAATTTTGGATCTCCCTTCGAAGCTGTTCTATCAAGGGCATTTGATGGCATGCAAAGATGATACAAGTTCATTCATGACTTCGGTGAACTTTCTGCCAAACAAGGAGTTCCCTGTTCTTTTCTTTGGCATCCAAGGCTGTGATGAAAGGGAGGGAAATAATCCATCATGGTTTAATCGATTTGAAGCAAGCAAGGTAGTGGAAATTATCAAGAAGCTGACCATGAGCAGTGATGTAAGTGAGGACAGTATTGGGGTCATTACACCTTATCGGCAGCAAGTACTTAAACTGAAGAAAGCCCTTGACAATTTGGATATGCCTGGTATCAAGGTTGGAAGTGTTGAACAATTTCAAGGACAAGAAAGGGAAGTTATTATTATATCTACTGTTCGTTCCACAATAAAACACAATGAGTTTGACAAAACCCACTGCTTGGGATTTTTGAGCAATTCAAGAAGGTTCAATGTGGCTATTACCCGTGCCATATCGCTGCTTGTTATTATTGGGAATCCACACATAATCTGCAAGGTATGACCTCTTCTGTGGCTCACTCAAGATTAAGTCAGTTGAACATCAAAAGAATAAAATAAACAACTGAATATAATAAAACTTGGAAAATTAACTTAAAGAGACATTGACTGCTGCATTATTCTGAGTGGTTATCTGTGTGCTGCGAGTTTTATCGGAGAGTGTTGCTTTAAGAAAAGCAGAGTGGCATTGGAAGATATATAGCTAACCAAAATGGATGTAACTAAGTTTTATTGAGTTGAATATTATGTTTGAAAGAAAGAATTTCAGGTGCATAAACAAGATAATTTTGGAGCGGAGATGAAATTTGGTATCTGGGGATCTTGGCATCATCTATTACTGTATTTAGAAGAAAGCCAAGGACTCAGCTGTTTAGGTTTACCCCTCTAATGTTCCAATTTTTGGAAACTGCAGGACCAATACTGGAATCAGCTTCTTTGGTATTGTACCGACAACAACTCTTACGAAGGTTGTAAGCTCCCCGAAAGAGAGGAGTATGGCGGCAGTGATTACGTGGAAGACAGTTCCTTGAACTACTACGAAGGGGGAAAAACTCAGCCCGCTGAAGAAGCTGAATGGGGCCAAGATTCCTATGAGATCCCCAAGCCTGTTACAGATGAATGGGGCCAAGAGTTCTCTGAGATCCCCAAGCCTGTTACAGATGAAGCTGAATGGTCTGACGGGTGGAAGTAGAATCTGCTCCACATCTGTTTTGCAGAGCAATATTCTTGTCTTTCCTTCTGCTTCTCTCTTTTCTTTGGTTCAATTTCCTGAGAATTAGACAGTGGTTCTATTGAGGGCTGATTTGATTGGTGAAACAGGATCAATGTAGTCAAACCTTTTAGGGTTGGAGTCATAACTGTTTCCGGCATGAGGTGCAAAAGTTGTGTGTACCATTAAATCATATCAATATTCTATGATGTAAATTGCTTATATATGTATGCTTGCAATTGGAAAGGTAGAATGAAAAGAGTGTATGAAGTACACTATCTGGAAGGTGGAAAAAAGCATTCTGAACCAGCGTAGACATATTGCCAATGAATTTACAGTCCGTTGGCATTTACAGTCCGTTGGCATTTACCGTCCGTCCCCATTAACCGCCCGGGCAAACTTCAACAGTTTGTGGTAGGATACAACAGTTGTTATTGCAGAAGTAGGTATCAATCCTGAGCATACCCAGATAAGGTGTGAGCTCAGAAATTACAGACTGGGTGTTGGCAAGTTTTCTTTACAGACCCAGTACAAGTAATGTCAGTTTGTTGTCAACAGCATGATCAAGTGAGAATTGCTGGAAAATCCCGCATGAGTAGCATTATAATAAGAAACCCCACTACTCCAGGCGGCAAGCAAGCATTGCTGTTGTGTATCCATCCTATATCAGATGAATCCATGGCGGGTTCTCAAATGGAGTGTGGTAATGCTGGTGAGCTTATGACTGTTTCTGGTGGCAAATGAGGTTCTGATGGCAAGTCTGTAGAAGATGTACCATTTCCAGAGCCTACAAAAATAGTGATTAAAAGCTAAGAGCTCCTGACCATCTATCTGACATAAAACTTCTTGACTGCAATATTATTGAAAAGCTAATCTGAAGAGAATGTATGATTCACAGTGAACCAGAAACCCTAAACACAGTTTTTTGGCTTACCAGGATTAGAAGGATTGGAGAAATTCGTGTCAGTTCTGTTACCGAGGGGAGGCAGAGCAGCTGGAGTACAGAGTAGGCACAATTGCATTAGAAATTTTGATTAATTGTGATTAATCACAAATCAGCATAATTAACCTAATTTAATCATTCCAATTGCGTATATTTACGTATATTCCAGATTCGTCTGAATTAAGATGTTGATACTCCCACATAAACCAAGATTGAAGCAAGAAGCGATTGAAGATTCAAGAATTATTCGAGAAAGCGAAATCCAACCTGATGAGCAAAGTGAATCGAGAGACTCGGTGGTCGCCAAACTCGCGTTCCTCAGCGAACGGACCAAAGGGAGGGAGAGCACTCTAGATTCGTTCAATGGAAACCCTAGGACCATAGGCTGCTTGAGAAGGTATCAGAGACAGTTCTCGGCGCCGGCGTCGGTGGAAGAGACAAATGCGTCACAGCACTTGGATGGGGCAGTGGATGCAAAGTTGTTCGGCGGTGCAGATACGTAAGGCAGGCACGGCGAGAACGAGATGAATTCGTTGCTGCAACCTTCTTGCCCTGGCGGTGGTGGTGCCGATGATTGTGCTGCGGTGTTGACGTACAAGAGAGCGACGGTGGAGGCAAGAAGTAGATAAATCGCGATAGCAGAAGCCATACTCACGGCGTAGAGAGAGAGAGATTCTCTTTGGTCGGTTCTGGGTTTGTTAGGCGGTTCTAGTAACAGGTGGGGATGACAATGGCGGGAAGCAGACTTGAGTCCTTAAACTTACCTTTTTGCCCTTCAATATGGACGTGATCTACTGTCATTAAAAGTAAACGGTCTGTTTAAGTTTAAGAGAATGATAGATAGAAGGGGGTTAATAGAATTTGTGTTCACTAAAAGATTACAGGTGTTACAATTTCGTCATTGAAAGTCAAATTGTACCAATTTAATTACCTAAAATTTTCCAAATTTAATTTGTTATAATTTGATCACCCGGGTAGAATTTGCCCAATTTGATGATGATGATGGCAAGCTGATCGTTAATGTAATTGATTACATAGTGGATGTGTACAAAATAAAATCTTGAGGAAACCATGTTTACCAAAATCAAATCTTCTCTGTGCTCCTCGGTGAATTGAACAACCGGCTTTTATGGGAAGAAATATGCACTGTTACCTTCTCTTGCAGTCTGATTTGCATTCCTTAACCGATCCTTGCCATTCCAAAATTGCCCTTATTGTCCCATTTAAGTTGAAGCTATCTACGAAGAAAGCATTCCTAAATGAACATTACTCAAGGAGTCATGGAATGTGAAGGCATAATGAACATTTTTCTTACACTCAAATGTAACAAATAATTCATAGTAAGTGGTTTATCTTACACGAATAATCACTCAATGTGACATTCCCGGAAGATATAGCAAAACCCTAAACGAATAATTCAACAAACCTATGGACTACGTAAACAGCAATGTAGAATCCATGTCAGTCCCCATATATGTCCTAATCAAACAATCTCAAACTACTTGAAAATTGCAAATCCAAACGCAAGTAGCAGAAAAGCCAGTGAAGTGCTGGGAGAGGGAAAAGCAGCTGATGTTGGGCTTAGAGCCGGGCTGCTACCTGTTACCAGTAGTTGTGGTTGGGGTTCCAGTATCGGTTGTCCGGGATGGCGGTGTGAGGAATGGGGTTGTGTCCGATTCTGGTGGTAAAGTTGATGAAGTTGGTTTAGGAACAGCAGAAGCTGCTCTTAAAAAAACAATTTTCTGTATCAGGGCTCTAAAGCGGTAAAAAACAGTCTATTGTACTACTAAGGTCTAAATCACACTACCTGTTGGACTAAGAGATGTAGAAGCTCTAGGGGAGAGATTTGGGCCTAGCGCGATTGGACCTTGAGCTGGAATTGGTGCACCAGAGGCTGCAAATGAAAGAGAAATTCTGTGTAACACTTTGATTAACATTGTAAACAAACATAACTAGTATATAAATGCTTTTGAGTGTTACCTTTGCATTGGACAGGATCTCCGGGCATGTTACAAGCGTGAGGAAGAGAGAGCCAAGGTTATGTGGATTGGAATCTGGAAAGGAACACTTCCAGTAACAATGAGGCAAAAGCACTCAAGCAGTCCATGCCACCACTTGTGAGGGACCCAAGTGCACTGCAACAATCCAAAGTTGGTGATGTACCATTAGCAGTGCTGTTTGTAATAAAATTCATGCAAGGAGTCAAGGCAGACAGCACAGAAGGCAAGCATGGTGTATTGATTTGGCCGTAAACTGGCATCATCAAGGCCACCAAAGCCACGGTCAGAATCGAAACCAGGCGCGGAGAAGGCGCCAATGACTCCATTGGAATTTTGCTTGTGAGATGACATTGAAGAGCTTGAATTTTGTTGGTGAAAGAAAGAACAGATGATTGGCTTTTGAGGATTGGTGTTGTAGGAAGGAGAAGGGGGAGGGAATTTACAGATGGAGAGGTTTTGATGGGAGAAGTGGAGATGTTGATTTTGTAGTTGGTGTTGAAGCTCAACTAACTTAACGAACTTTAATGAAACAGGGAACCTGTGTTGAACAAGTGTGATATTTTGTGGGTCCTGTTTTGACTTCATTTGATGCTTCATCAGTGTCCGCTGCTGATTGGGCATCTCAATACTGTAGAAAGGATGATTGGCCACCTATACAAGTCAGATTTTCTCATGTTAATAAAAACCAAACATACATTGGTGCATTTTTGTGCAACTTCTCACAAGTCAGATGTTCTCTTCTGTCAATGAAAAACCAAATACATATTGGTCCATTTTTGTACTTCTTCTCAAATGGGCTTTTCTTTCTACATTTATTTCTTAAATGGGCTTTTTCGGATATTATATACTATGTAATCCAAGCTACCCACACCAAATTATCATTATCTATCTTGGACAGAGTTTGAGACATTTACTTGTTTCCCTAAAGGCTAAAACTGCATCTGGAAATAACTTTAGAAGCTAACTTTTTTTCTGTATTTGAAAATTAGCTCCTGGATACTGGATAATTAGTTCTAAAAATATCTTTGAACGTTCATGTTTACAATCTATTAAACTAATAAACATCCAACACTACGTCTATTTAGATCATCTTCACATATGCTTCCCAACAACATTCTCACATTCCATGAATGTCAGATTATAGCAATGTCATTTCCATCCAATCCTGTAACATAGGTAGTGGAACCCATAGAGACCCCACCCAACCCAGGTTGAACTCAAATGTTATGAGAGGACAGCATGTACAACATCAAAATCTAGCCAAGTCCTGCCCAGAAAATTATTCAGTCTTTCCTAGTTCTAGTTCTTGACGTCAGTAGCCCCAATTATGCACAAAAATGAAAAAACTATTGATATCACATCGCCTACCCCAATCTTCTTCCAATTTTTTTTCTTCTTATTTTTCACGGCTGTAGATGTCTATCAAGTTGGCCACAATCCCACTCATCACAGCCAGCAAATTGTTCAGGGTCTGCCTTAGTTTATTGAGGTCATTAGCCGCAATTATGCGCCTCACTTTAATGGTTGAAGATAACAAATTCTTGCATTTGCCCCCATCTTCTTCCTTTTTCCTAATTTTTTGGCAGTCAAGGATGGCTGCCAAATTAATTATTGATAATTACTTAGGGGTTTAGGTGAACTAATTGCATTCCTTAAGGCCACCTATTACTCCAAAGCTAACTTGCACACAAAGTCAGCTTTCTATATTTAAGGGCAATATGAACATGAGCATTGCAATTACAGTATCTAGATTGAAAATTGTAGAAATGATGCATGAGACTTGGTAAGTAATGCCTTAAAATGCCACGTTACTAGGCAGGTTTAGTATAATTGTAAAGGCTTACCTCACGTTGGCCTTTCTTGATCACCAAACGCTACTTAAATTGGAAATTACCAAAACGATTGATCATTCAACAAGTCTATATAAACTCCAATGCCCAGTATACCAAAAGCTCTCAGGTGAAAACAACTTGAGTACATCTTCACCGGATATTACTAATATATTCAAGGAGTAATTGTCACACTATCCATGGCATCAAAATTGATCAAAATTGGCCTAACCTTGGGACTTGTGACCATGCTCTGGGCAGGGGCCATGGCTCAGTCGAGCTGCACCAGTGTGCTCATTGGGATGGCACCATGCCTAAATTTTGTGACAGGAAGCTCCCCAACCCCAACTGCTTCATGCTGCTCTCAACTTGCTAGTGTGGTTCAGTCACAACCACAGTGCCTTTGTATGATACTAAATGGTGGTGGTCAATCACTTGGAGTTACTCTAAACGAGACCCTTGCTTTGGCGCTTCCCGGTGCTTGCAACGTCCAGACACCACCTGTTAGCAAATGTGATGGTAAGACCAAATACATATATCATTTATAGCGGTATCTTTGTGCTTATAATTCGAGAACAAACATAGGCGTCACAGGTTCTTTTATACTGTCAGGATAAGATTGCAAATATCTATCTCCTTCCCAAAACCTAGTAGAGGTGGCAGGAGCCTCATCCACAATTTGTCGCTTAAAAAAAATTATAGATACAATTTAGAATTTGATGCTTCAATTCATGGACAGCTGCTAATGGACCTGCATCATCTCCTTTTGGTTCTCCAGTGGGTTCTCCAGAAGGGTCACCAGGTGACTCTACGGAGCCAAGTGGCTCAGATACAACAGGAGGTACATGTTAATATGGAATGTACAGCTACAAGCTTCCATTTCATTCTTACAACATAACCTATTTGTTGCAATTTTCTTAGCTTTTTAACATATAGAATGTATGAATATGAACATATTCTGTCCTATTTATGTATGGCTAATTGGCTATGTAGGGTCCAAGACGATAACCGGAACTTCTGGTGGGAACATCATAAAAATGCCTCTTCAGCTTGTCGTTGGGTTCCTGTTTGTGGCTTCACTTGCTTCATTCAGCAGCTTCTGAGTTATGTCTGAAGTGTTTCTAAGCTTGTCTTATTTATACCTATTTAAGATTGTGTTTGTGTGTTGCTTGTTTAAGTTTGATGACTCTCTATATAAGTTTGTATGGAATGCTTAATTCCAGTGATACATATACTTTCTGGTTGATGTTTCTATAGACGATTGATCGATATAGTAAGACTTGTCAATCGTCATATTACTATAACAAAAAGCTTTTTGGCTTCTCGTTTGCTCGGTGAATTGCAGCAAAATGAAACCTCTCTTCTCTATAATGTTAATTTATGAACATAATTAGCACTGTCTGTCTCTAAGCAAAATATAATCAGCACATATTGGTGAACATTACATTGATCATCCCATGTATAGTTTCTATAAATCAAGACAATCAACAATTTCCATTAATCTATAGTTTGCTTCATAGAGATATTCTGTCATTATTACGTACCAGTAATATCAAATTGGGAGGCAGTCACCATGAACGATCAACATTGCAGCATTTACAGCTCATCCTCTAACAGTTGGGGCAAGATCCTCATCAATTCAATCCCTCACTTTGTTTCGAATTCTCAGACGAGGAAGGCCATCTTTTTCCAATTGAATGCCCTAACCTGATCTGATTTCGCTCACAAGAAACAGACCGACATCAGTCAAAGAGTCAAATTGATAGGACTGCGAATGAACACTGGAATGCATGTCAGACTCACCGACAAGATAGAGTTGCGCACTTGAGCTGGAACATGGCAAGACTCGTCTATTGGAGAGTCTCTGGCAGCTCGATTAGCAGTGACTGAAGCAAACAATAGGGGAATTTCTCAAATCATGCAGGATGGGGACTCACTGATCTAGTGATCTCCATAGCCGCACAGCTGCAATCAACAAACCCCAAATTGGTGACTAATCGGGGATTACAAGCTTAGTTCCGTCTGTGGGCTTACAAAGTGTTAGCCCATGAAAGACCCAATCAAAATGGGCCACAACCTATAAGTGGGCTTAGAACTGTGTGTTAGGAACTTAGGATGTAAAATCACTCCTATGCTGAAAGGGTGAAAGCACATTAGAGGGCTGAGGGCACAGTTTTGTTGGGTTTGGAAGGCTTGGTCAAGTTGACTTTTTTTTTGGTAACCAAGAACGATACTATATAAATTTACATTTTGAACATTCGATATGAACCTAAATGATGCCTCGTGCTCCCATAAGTTTTTCACCTGACAACAAGTATGAACCTAAATGACAATTCATGCTCCAAAAGTGTCTACGTGACCACAAGAATATTGTCCTTAGTGTGAATCGAACTCAAGATCTCCCGAATCCATATGATTTAATCCCAAAGAGACGTAATCGACTTCACGAACACTCTTGTATGACCAAACCATGTATTCTCCTTCAATTCTCAGATTCTTTAAAGGGAAAAGGTAAAAGGCCAGTCTTAGGAAAGTTAAGGAGTCAGAGACACGTTATGCTTTCTTCTAAGATCAAATTTCTAAAACCCTGTTATTCCAAACTGAACCAACCTGCAGACACTACAAGTTGGTCACCAGCATTACCGACTTAACAGTAAACAACTCTCCTGTCTTTAAGCTTGTTCATTAGACAAACCGTTAATCAGTAAAAGTAGGTCACCTGCATAACCAATTTCTTCATTCATTCTTCTAATTATATAAACAGTCCCTGCTCTCCCCACACAACAATCAAATCGATCTCTCAACATTTCTTCATACGAAATTCAGCATTCAAAGATCATTTCCAGCAGCAATCATGGCAGCACAAGCAAGAATGGCACTGATCCTGGTTGTGGTTACCATGATGTGGGCAGGGGCTGTGGCTCAGTCGTCCAGTTGTACTAATGTGTTGATCAGCATGTCGCCGTGCCTTAATTACATAACAGGGAACTCTTCAACTCCATCATCACAATGCTGTGCACAGCTCAGTAATGTCGTCAGCTCTTCGCCGCAGTGCTTGTGTGAAGTCCTTAAAGGTGGTGGATCGTCGCTTGGGATCAATGTCAACCAAACTCAGGCCCTGGCCTTGCCTGCAGCTTGCAATGTTCAGACTCCACCGATTAGCCAATGCGATGGTAAGAACATGTTAATCTATGAAAAATACAACGAAATTACGAGAGATGATGGTAAAAATAAAGAAAGCATCATAATTAATTATACTGATCTTCAACTTACTTGAGCTACCTGTGTATCTTGACAGCTGTTTCTCCTGCGGGAACACAAAGCACTCCAGGTACCCCTTCAGGTAAAAATTGGCTGATGAATTCAGCAATTAGAACTAGATAATTGCTTCTTATACCAATCTCTGGTTGTTGACCATGAACAAAGCCGATCATATTGTTCCTTATGTTGATGCAGATACCGGATCTAAGACCGTCCCAGCAACACAAGATGGCTCATCAGCTGGAAGCTCCATCAACCTATCAATCTCTCTCCTCTTCTTCCTCCTCTTAGCATCATATGGTTCAGTCTTCACAGACTACTGATTTTCAAATGTGACAGCATACCTCTCACCACTACACATAATAGGACATCCCTTTTTACATTTTGTTATTATTAGCGAGTTTGCTATCGGTTAGGGATCTAGTTTTGTATCATTGAAGAAACCACCGTTCTCTTCTCTTTCTCAATAAAAAGAATTATTCTGTTTTCCATACCAACTGAGAGCTTTTACAGGTGAAGGTCTAATAGCACTAATACTAAATTCAGCAGCAGCAGTAGTACTACTGATGATAACAATTCCAAATCAAAAAATACAAATTAGTGTGATGTAAATTCTCACAGCAAAATTGTATGTGCTTAGTTTCGCCCAACAGAAAATTGTCCTAAACTTTTCCTTATTTCCTAAATTTTTTAGAAAGCTTAGATCAAAGCACCATGAGAATAAATAAGAAAAAGCTTTAATCATAATGTAAGTAGATACTGCAAGAATCTGCTCTCCACAGGTCACTAAATCCTTTTACTTGGTTTGTGATAAATTTCATTACATGTGAACTCGATGGCAACCTATGTTGGATTCAGAAAATGCATGTACAACGATGACTTCCCCGGTTCCCCCACAATCTTACTTGATCTCCACTAGGATAAGCCTCAGTTTTCCTGAATGCAGAAGATTAAAAGGAGTTTGATCAGCAGACATCACAATACACCAATCCAAAGCAACGAACAGGAAAGTTTGCAGCAAAAAAAACATAAATCTCAGAAACAGCTCCAACAGACGGTCCTTCCCACAGTATTGACACCAATCTATGTCAAGTCAAAACAGCCCCTGATAAGAAAGATCCTATAATAAGCCTAAGGAAACTAAGCATTAATTAGCAGATCTAATCATTAGAAAAGCTAGGTTATCATGAACAGAGAATGAGGAGAAGACAAGGTGGAGACAATGAGTGGAACTGTTCAATTCAAAAAAAAATCCAATGACCACCGATTGATAAAATATGGAAAAACCCAAAATAGCACCACAAGATGTTGAAATTACCTATATTAATAATATATACATATCTCCTGTATCTCTAATATAGATTACATAAAATCACAAAATCGTATAATGACTCACTACTGTTCTATAAGTGTATTCAACATGCAGCGAAAAGTCACAAGCCAGTACAGCTGCATGAGGAATGCGAACAATTAAAGTGTCGGAACCAGACACCAACCTCAGTTTTCTTGAATTGCTCTCTCATTATGCTTCATATTAGATTCAGAATTTAACATTTTCCACCGAAGAAAAGACAATGACACAAGGAAGAACGGCAATGGGTCTGATCCTAGTTGTGCCTTCATACATAGCTAGTCAAGTTCACGTCTTTATGCTAAGACAGGAATACATGTATGCATATCAAGATACAGGCCAATAAATCCACAAAACCTAATTTAGGCTTAGCCGCTTAAAAAGCCAGAGAGAAGCTATGATAGATGCTCATACTAACTATGATCCAGAATCCAGTTTTGGGAAAATAATTACCATATATGCATATCAAGAAGTTTACAGACCAATAAATCGACAAAACATAATTTTGGCTTAGCCGCAGAGAGAAGGTATGATAGACGTTCATGCGGACTAGGATCCAGAATCCAGTTTTGAGAAAATAATTAAAAGGGGAAAAAAATGCAACCACAACCACGAGCGCTTGCATACACACTGAAGGAGAGCATTTCAATAATGGAAAATTAAAATAAATATCCTGCACAGCGCAAAAATGCATTAGTTGAAACTTCAAGCAAATAAAGAGAGAAAATATTACAATGCAAAAACGACAACAGTTAATTAGTAACGACTTTACCATTTCGGATAAACCAATAAAATTCCCAACAACCGTAACAAATTTGAAACTACATCTTATATGGAAATTGGAATTGACAATATCTGAAAGACTGAAACATACATACATAGGCTCTTGAAATCCCTGCCCCTCTCAAGAATGTGACCGTGACCGGACAAATTCTTCTAGTCTGTCCCAAACCTCCAGTGCTGCCGCCCTGTCCTGGTGTCTCTTATTTTTGCTTATCTGCACATGAAAAATGCACTTTTGCATTGAATACCAAACAATGAAAAAACGAAGCTAGAGCGGATGAGATGAGCATCGAGAAATAGCAATTTTGCATTCAAAATCATTAAACTAAGGTTAAAATATCAGAGAAGATTAAGAGGCAGTAGGAACTCACGGAAATTATTTTTACGTTCCACTGCTTCACGGTCTTAGCTGACTCCACGCTATCATCTTCAAACCGCATGAAAAAACCAATAACTGCATACAATTCAACATGTATATGCAGTTAGCCTAATTCAACATGAATAGCAGTTTATCTTCAAATTTCCACAAAGACAAAAATAGGTTAAATGATTACGCATAAGAAAATGCATGAATGGTAACAACCAACCAAACATAAGCTCTAATCCAAGTTTAATAGAAACCCAAGTACCCTACAAAACATGAAGAAAGCCTTACTTTTATTGAAAATCTCGACATGATCCTTGAAAGGCCACTCCTTGAATTGCCACTCTTTCCCCAACACAAAAACAGCCACCACCCTGTCCCAGTCGTCCGGTTTCAGAGCAGATGGCTTATCCCTGACCTCGTAGGCTTGCATCACCTTCTCTCTATCCCTACTAAACTTCTTCTGCACAGTGATGCAATCTGGCCTTGCCCCCTTCATCTGCTTCACCTTCACATCCGTGGGCACATAAACCCCATCTTCCAAGAACTCTTTCACATTGTAAATGGTAATCAGCGTCTGGAACGCACTGGGAACCAGAATTATAGGCACCCCCTCACCCATTTTTCCCACCTTCAACATCTTTGACTTAGGCCCCGAATCGTAACCCATCTCATCCGAAAACCCTAAGCCCCTCTCATCCGCCCCCATCAACCGATTCTTCGCCACCAAACCGTCCTTCCTCTGCTGCGACTCAATTCGTTGCCTCTCTTCCTCTCGCTTCGTGGCCGTAACAAGTACACTATAGAAATCCCTGTGCTTGCACTCCAGTAAACTCTCCCTATCTTTCAACGGTCTCTCAATTCCCCTAATCATCGACATAAAGTCCAAATTTTCGAGCGTTCCATCAACCTCCATCGCCGCAACATCCACCATACCAGCATCAAGAAACGATTTATCTTTAGATTCAACAAATACGCGCTCATCGGCACGATACTCACTATTATTGATGATGGGGATAGGGTTTTGAGGAAGCGGGAACTCAATAGCGTCGGAGGAAGACACCTTTCCGGTAAGGTAGTCGAGTAGGGGTTTCCGATCGGGGAGGGTGACAGTGGGGACGCGATTCGCACGGGCGTTCTGGATGTAGTCGACATGTTTGAGATGAGGGTCCTTGATGTAAAAGACGAGGGTCTCGAGAGTGTAGAGGTTGCCCTGCTTGGAACGATAAGCAGTCTCGACGGAGCAAGGGAAGGTGTATTCGTTCCCGAAGCGGAACTCGTCGTTGACGCGCACAATCTTGTCGAGCTCGCCGCAGATTGTGTACTCCCGGAGTGCCGAAAGAGGGTCCATAGGATTCACAGTAGGGTTTTGAGAAAAAGGTGATCGAAGGCTGAGCTTTGACGTACCTTCTTCGGGGGTGACATACGAATACGATAGCTGATGACACCAGTCTCTGTTTTCCTTTTGTATTTTTTTCCCCTTTTCTTGTTTTTCTTGTTTCCAATAAAGTTCAACCCTCTAATAACCAATTTTACATCCAGATTCAGATGATCTTTCAAGAAATAATTGCATAATTTTTGTTTCATTACAAGAGAAATGAGGATAAAAAAAAAAATTAAAAACAACTGATGTTAAAAACTGTCTTCGGTCTTGAATGACATATCATGCTGGAGGTGTTGATGAGGATGGCTTGCACACGAGAACACATAAACTAAGGGGTCTGAGGATGAGCTCAAGTACTTCTCCGATGTTTAAATCACAGTGGACCCCTTCGATGCTCAAGCTAATAAACTATCAATTGAGAATGCTTGATCTTCAAAGCTCTTTCGCTCAAATAGTAAGTAACGTACAAGAGTGTAAAGTCATGGATTCGTTTAACTACCTATAGTGGGGTCCATTTTTTATGATTTAGATGATATGCAGTTTGGTATAATAGATCTATCTCTACAATCTTATGCGAATATTTACATGAAGGTGGATCATATCATGATTTATTTTGTAAGTGGAGTCGATCTCCTCTCCACTCTTAATTTCTCTATGGTTTTTCACCACTCTAGGTTACTGAGTATCCATGCTCAGTATTATACCGAGAGGGCATCTCGATATGGCCGAGATGCTCTTTCCTTAGCTATTGTGTATCATGGTGACTCTTCGAATGTGTTCTCCACGATTGGCGTTCTCAGTTTTACCTTGATAGGTGACCGAATCCTAGTTTTATGTGCCATGTGTCAAGATCTCAGTGGAGATTATTTTGTTACTATCAAACATTTTGTTAAATAATTCATGAATCTGGAATTAGTCCAACTTTTTTATTAAAGAAAAATTACAAAGTTGTGGACATAATTGACAGAACAAATACAACAATCATGATCTTGAATCCTACATTTGAGGATCTGTGGAGAGAAGACTAAACATGACCATATCCCAAGCTCTTCCTTTCATTACAAAATACTTCCTCAAGACACCTTCCCTTGTGAATCCAGCCTTCTCCAGCACCTTTTGCGATCCAACGTTTTGTACATCAACCAGAGCTTCAACTCTTTCCAAATGTGGCCACTCACTGAATATAGTCTTGGCCACCATTTTCACTGCTTTTGTTGCAATCCCTTTGCCCCAATACTTGGATGCCAAACCATACCCAATTTCAGCTCTGCATTCATCAGAACCCGAATTCGGTGTCACGAAAACATACCCAATTGGTCGTGTGCCAAGACAGATTGCCCTGAACCATGGATGTGGTAGAATTGATTTTGTGATGTATTTTATGGCATCTTCTTTGCTTGTGAATGGTTCCCAAGTACAGAAATGAGCCACCTTGTCATCAGTAGCCCAGACCATGAAGTCATCGATGTCAGAGAGCTCCAAAGGTCGAAGAGAGAGATCTGAGATATTCATATCCTCCATTGTTGAAGTTTCGAACTTAAAACAAAAGATTAGTATATATGTTGAAGTTGTTAAGTCAACTTTGGAATACACGAGTCAAATGTGGTATTACTTGGAGTTGGGAGCAAGGAAGTTCTGTAGCAAGAGCCGCCATGGTTGAACAATTCAATGAAAACAACTAGGAAAGTTCGTGAAATCATTTATAATTGGGTGTGCATGTTGGACTTGGTCTTGTTTGAATGGGTCCAAGGGAATGCTGTTGCAAGTCCTTAAAAATTGGTCCACGAGCAGATTTTCTTGGATCAAAGTAGTTGGCAAGCAAATCCACATAATCCTCCACTAACCAGATTATGTGGAACAACCACTTGGGCTCTATGATTATAAATGGAGCCCCCTTCCCAGATGAAAAGGCAGATTTTTTAATATACCTGCGTAAACTCTCTCTTACTTACAGTCTTCATTCATAATTCCTGTGTTATTGAGTCCAAGTTTTTGTTCCAAAATTCTGAGTTTGAGAGTATGTTCTTATATTGGTTCGATTGTGCCATCAGTATTGAAGTGTCGCTTCTTGTGGCTGTGGAGCGTTGTATCTTGGGAAGTGATTGTCCAAAATTCTGAGTTTGAGAGTATGTTCTTATATTGGTTCGATTGTGCCACCAGTATTGATTGTCCAAAATTCTGAGTTTGAGAGTATGTTCTTATATTGGTTCGATTGTGCCACCAGTATTGAAGTGTCGCTTCTTGTGGCTGTGGAGCGTTGTATATTGGGAAGTGATTGTCCAAAATTCTGAGTTTGAGAGTATGTTCTTATATTGGTTCGATTGTGCCACCAATATTGAAGTGTCGCTTCTTGTGGCTGTGGAGCGTTGTATCTTGGGAAGTGATTGTCCAAAATTCTGAGTTTGAGAGTATGTTCTTATATTGGTTCGATTGTGCCACCAGTATTGATTGTCCAAAATTCTGAGTTTGAGAGTATGTTCTTATATTGGTTCGATTGTGCCACCAGTATTGAAGTGTCGCTTCTTGTGGCTGTGGAGCGTTGTATATTGGGAAGTGATTGTCCAAAATTCTGAGTTTGAGAGTATGTTCTTATATTGGTTCGATTGTGCCACCAATATTGAAGTGTCGCTTCTTGTGGCTGTGGAGCGTTGTATCTTGGGAAGTGATTGTCCAAAATTCTGAGTTTGAGAGTATGTTCTTATATTGGTTCGATTGTGCCACCAGTATTGAAGTGTCGCTTCTTGTGGCTGTGGAGCGTTGTATCTTGGGAAGTGATTGTCCGAAGGCAGGAGCAAATTCACTTTAAGGAGATTCAATCATGTTGTAAATCCACACCCCTATACACACCAACAATATTGCCGCTTTGGGTTGTCCGGTTCCCGTGGATACATCGGGCCCGCACGGCTTTGTTTTTCCTTAGGCCCGAGCAGGTGGGCTAGGCCCAACCAACCCAAACCTAGGAAAAGGCCTTGTTATGTGTTAGGGTGGACTTTGTAGCCTTATAAATAAGACTTTAAGTCCCACATCTTTCGATGTGGGACAACAAATCATACCGTACCTCGCTCGTTCTTCTTTTTCTATTCTTATCAAATCATCCGATCTCGTTTCATCAACTGGTTAGGCTTTCTTGTGTTATATACTTGGTTTGATTCATTGTATGACATGACTGTTTGATCCAATTTGTTATTAAAGTGGCATTGTTTATGTTAACTATAAAATTGAAACACGAAACCTTAATTTGTCTTGTTGATCGTGCATGTATTCAATTGTATTTCAAAGTTGTGTATGCTTTTGAAATCATCTATTAAACTAAAGTTAGTCACACGTGTATGATTTAAATACACTAATCATTTGTATGTTTATAATCAGAATATAATTTTTAGTTTGTGCGTGCAATTAAATTGTAAAACGGTTTATAATTTTTTGTTTATGCAAGATTGTTTAATTACAATTTAATATGTATGTCACGTGTCCATATCAAGTTTCAAGATAATAAGATTGATTTTTAATTTAACATAAGTATTTTGATAAACTATATCAGTAGTATAATTCCAACAGTGCATAGCCTGAAATTCATCAGTTTTTGGCTGTTTTGATGGACTCATCCAGAGTAACTCTTCGTCCATTCAAGCTCTCCGACGTCGATGACTTCCTGAAATGGGCTAGCGATGACAGAGTGACTCGCTACTTGAGAAGGAACACCATCACCAGCCAAGAAGAAGCACTGGCATACCTTGAAAAAGTCGCGATCCCTCACCCCTGGCGTCGGTCCATTTGTGTAGACGATCGTTCAATCGGATACATCTCGATCAAGCCGGAATCTGGTGAGGAAGATAAGTGTAGAGCGCATGTTGGGTATGCATTGGCGACAGAATATTGGGGGCAGGGGATAGCGACACTGGCATTGAAGATGGCTGTGTCAAAGGTGTTCGACGAAATGCCTGGCTTGGTGAGGCTTCAGGCTTTAGTGGTGGTAGAGAACAAGGGGGTCTCAGCGGGTGCTTGAGAAGGTTGGGTTTGCAAAGGAAGGAAGGTTGAGGAAATATGGGTATTGTAAAGGTGAAATCAGAGGCATGATTGTCTACAGTCTCTTAGCAACTGATCAGGTTATTTAAATGATAATTATTGATATTAAATTTGTTGTGTAAAAACTGTTGTTGATGGGCTATACCTATTGGGCTCTCCATGACAATGGGCATCAGAAATTGGGCCTTGTAAATGAGTCAAAGTATCATGATCGGATGATCATGAGGCCCATGATTCGAAGCCCATAATGTTTATCATGTTCTTTTGTGATCGGGGGAGGACCAGTGCCAGTGGTGCCACCAAATAGTTGGAAATTTTTGTACAATTCATAAATGTATAGTATTTAGTATGACTGATTTAACGGTAAATTTTTAAATTCAGTATGAAAAAGGCATGGAGCTTTCAAACCATCAGATAAAAATTCAAAACATTCGATTTTCGATAGCGATGAATTTAATTTTTATTTCGAACAAAAAAAATATATACCATTAAATTTTTCATGCTAAATACACATTAATTGGGTGTGCATAGCTAGAGATGCATCAGTTTACACTTCATGACATTAATCCGACTACCTAACATCAAGGGCGAAGACCCTAAAAAAAATTTGGATCATAGTTTTAGATTTGTAGCTCATTTTTGCTCACCCTCAACTCTAATATTTGTCCACATTAATATGTTTGAACCAATCCAGTCCACTAACCCAGCTCAGCCTTACCTTTCTCCTCTATCTTTTATATGATTTTATGTTATTTTCCGTGCTTTTAGAATACGTAATTAATAAATGACAAAAAAAATAATTCCGTGTGTGATGCCCCAAGACCCTATTTGATTTTGTCCACTCTCACAAAAATTCTTGACTCTGGCCTTGCCTAACACGTCGTCTAAACCGACCTAATTTTAGGTAAGTTCGTGAAATCTTTTACAGTATAAATGGGTGTGCATAGCCTAGAGATGCATCAGTTTTTTTGGCCAGTTTTGATGGACTCATCCAGAGTAACTCTTCGTCCATTCAAGCTCTCCGACGTCGATGACTTTTTAAAATGGGTTAGTGATGACAGAGTGACTCGCGACGTGAGATTGAACACCATGACTAGTCAAGAAGAAGCACTGGCATACCTTGAAAAAGTCGCGATCCCTCACCCATGGCATCGATCCATATGTGTAGACGACCGTTCAATCGGATGCATCTCGATCAAGCCGGAATATGGTGAGGAAGATGAGTGTAGAGCACAAGTTGGCTATGCGTTGGCGACGGAGTATTGGGGGCAGGGGATAGCGACAATGGTATTGAAGACGGCTGTGTCGAAGGTGTTCCACGAAATGCCTGGCTTGGTGAGGCTTCAGGCTTTTGTGGATGTAGAGAACAAGGGGTCTCAGAGGGTGCTTGAGAAGGTTGGGTTTGCAAAGGAAGGTTTGTTGAGGAAATATGGGTATTGTACAGGTAAAATCAGAGATGTGATTATCTACAGTCTCTTGGCAACTGATCAGGTTAATTAAATGATAATAATCTTGTTGTGAAAAGAAAAAAAAAACCATTGTTCTTGATGGGCTATACATGACAATGGGCATCAGAAATTGGGCCTTGATGGGCTATAATGATTTGAGGCCCATAATATTTATCATGTTCTTTTGACGGTCCTACTCCCATAAGTTTTTTTGTTTTTTTGTTTGGCTCATGACTCATGACTCATGACAAGGTGCTATAGAAACCATGAAATCATTCGATGTCAGAGAGCTTCATTATTGAAGTTTCGAACTTCACACATAAGATTAGTATTTGTTAAAGTGAAGTTACTATTTGGTACGAAGTACTTCTGTGTCTGCCTGGTTATATATTATATATGAATCAGGGATTGTAATAGATAGTGATCATATCAAAATCACCCTCCACTAGAAAGATGACACGTGACATGAAGACGTCGAGTTGTTGACGAAGGTACCAGACAAGTTTCCACCAAGCCGCTGATGAAGGCAAATCCGATGTGATGAGCCGAATAAATGACTCTCAAGTTGTGTGGAATAGCAGAGAACACATCTTGGTACTAAATTGAGCTGCATCATCTCGGAAACGTCAGGTGACCAAACACAAAGGGGACTCGAGAGTCTTGAAGGAAACCGTCCCCAACTCCTAAAGAAGAATCGTTATGGGTTCCTACCAAAATTAGACCTCTTAAACCCATATAAAAGGGTATCGTCATCACCAGTTAAACGATTCTGAACCCTACACTCTTAATTGTTAATCTTGAGAGACAGAGCTCCGAGCACCGCACGCTCCCAACTAATAGCATCAAGATCTGACTTGAGGGTTATAGAGGTTCCCCCAAGAAAAAACTTGAGGCCCCCTATAGCTCACATTTTCTCCTATGTAAGGACCCGAGAGTATTGAAAGAGACCGAGTCAAATAAGAAATTAATTATGATGAGATTTGCCCTCATTAAAATCCGTCTAAAATCATGAAGAAAGAAATCTACACGTACTAAAATTAGACCTCTTAAATCCATATAAAATGGGTCCTTCCTTCAACGCAAGGTAAACATTTTAAAAGTTGCACTCTTGATTGCTAGTATTGGGAAAGAGCTCTGCGCACTCACAATTAATAATATCCCGAATTGACTTGAGCGTCAAAGAAATTTTCCAAATTCCCTATAAAGCTCACTTTTCTCCTGGACATGTCACCTCTCAACAGACCCAAGGAAACACTTCATGATATTAGTCCGACTAGCTAACACGTCACCAAGACGGACCTAATTGTGGACACTATCGGATGGAAATTTCATGGTGTTTGCAGTGGAATTCGAGTGTTGCGAACAAATGAGATCAGACGATGTGTGCATAAACAAACCCCTTGGAACAAAATCCCAAAAAGGGGTGCAAATGCGAGAAATAAATTGGTCTTCAAGAGGCACAAGTACAAGAAGAAGAAACTGTAAAAAAAAGGAGATTGAATTGAAATGCTATGAAACGAAAATTACATGCTATTTTTTAGTCTTCGATTGATCAATCATTGCAAAATCTAAAATGTAGGCTTATATAGATGTTCTACAAAATTGTTAACACTGGTATTTACAATTGGATCCGTTGGATTGTTGTCAAGTGTCCCATATTCTTTTAACTGCTCAGTAGTGTTGAATAACTGATTCGTCATCGATTGACACGTGTTCCCCACGTTTTGGTGTTGTCGCGTGTTTCCCACATTTTGGTGTTGTCACATCTCTTATGGGCTATATAACTTTCACGTTGTCAACTTTCTCTACACGTTGAGGTGTTTGGATAACTACTATGCTTGATAGATTTACTTCGTTTAGACTCCCAATTCGTCCAATTATTGTTTTATATTGGTCGCTCACTCAGTCTCTACTCAATCAACTAAATGACATCAGTATAGGATATAGACATTTTTTATATCTAACACATAGCAATCGAGCATGAATCAAGAGACCATATGGGGTCAAGTCATTTTTTATTTGGAGTGGTTACTCATTAGTCATTTACTACCAACTCCAAATTTAAAAAAAAATGACTTGACCCAAAAATAGTAACTAGACCTAAAGGTTCGTGAAATCATTTATAATTTGGTGTGGATAGCTAGAGAGATGCATCAGTTTGTGGCCTGTTTCGATGGACTCATCCAGAGTAACTCTTCGTCCATACAAGCTCTCCGACCTCGATGACTTCCTGAAATGGGCTTGTGATGATAGAGTGACTCGCGACGTGAGGTTCAAGGCCATCACTAGTCAAGAAGAAGCACTGGCATACCTTGAAAAAGTCGCGATCCCTCACCCCTGGCATCGATCCATATGTGTAGACGACCGTTCAATCGGATACATCTCGATCAAGCCGGAATCTGGTGAGGAAGATGAGTGTAGAGCACTAATTGGGTATGCGTTGGCGAGTGAGTATTGGGGGCAGGGGATAACGACACTGGCGTTGAAGACGGCTGTGTCGAAGGTGTTCGACGAAATGCCTGGCTTGGTGAGGCTTCCGGTTTTAGTGGATGTAGAGAACAAGGGGTCTCAGAGGGTGGTTGAGAAAGTTGGGTTTGCAAAGGAAGGCTTGATGCAGTGATCTGGAGCTTTCCCTTATCCCACATCGGAAGAGTGGGAGCGAGCTTTGCGCCATATATGCGCGAGGCTTGCCTTAACCCATCAGCCAAGGTTTTCGGGCCAGCCTAGAGATTGGGCTTGGTTCTGGGCCTTGGTTACAGCCGGCCCATGCGTATGTGGGTGCGGGCTGGGCCTTGGATGCTGGTTTGCATCAATTCCGTGTGTGGGTGCATGTGTGCCCTCGGGTGGGCGAGTGATTCGCCCCGGGTCACGAGACGTGCCCAGGTGTGTTAATCCTGCACGTGGGACACGTGTCGTTGTGAAGACGGAGGGAATGATGCAGTGATCTGGAGCTTTCCCTTATCCCACATCGGAAGAGTGGGAGCGAGTCCTTATCCCACATCGGAAGAGTGGGAGCGAGCTTTGCGCCATATATGCGCGAGGCTTGCCTTAACCCATCAGCCAAGGTTTTCGGACCAGCCTAGAGATTGGGCTTTTGGGAACTGGTCATTATGGTTATGTTGGAGTGCAAGTCCTTATCCCACATCGGAAGAGTGGGAGCGAGCTTTGCGCCATATATGCGCGAGGCTTGCCTTAACCCATCAGCCAAGGTTTTCGGACCAGCCTAGAGATTGGGCTTTTGGGAACTGGTCATTATGGTTATGTTGGAGTGCAAGGGTGTAAATTTCACCAAGATTATGATGTGAACTCCTATGCACGAACTCGAAATGTTCTGGTATTTGACAAAATGCCCAAAAGAAGCTGCACTCCTATGGCCCTCACCCAACTTCAATGTCAGAGTTTTTCCCAAGAACTTTCCGAGGTAAATCAACAGATCTAAATTATTTCAGAAAAGATGAATTCGATCTCAAGAGTACTGGAAGAAGGAGGAACTATTGAAGCCCTCAAGAAAATTGAGTCGTTCTTGCGTGTTCGACATCGACCAGAAAATAACTCAAGCAACGTTGAGGAGCAAGCTTTTTGTGCCGTTGGAGAAGAAGACAAGAGGCATCTAGCATTGGTGGAATTACCAACAATGGTTTATACTAATGCCGAACAAAACATTGAGACACTAGAGGAGGGTGGAAACTTAATTGCAAGCCTTGAAGTCTATGAGAAGAAAGCTGACAAAGAAAAGATTCTAGGTGAAGAGTTTGAAATAATCCAACATGAGTGTGGAACGGCCAAAGAGGTAATAGATTTAAATCCAAAGCTTGATCCTTTGTCCACTTATAATTATCTTGGTAAAGAAGATGTTGATTTGGTTATTGGGATTTCCTTACCGAATGCAATTTTAGTGGACTCTTTCTTTGAGGATACAAACAATAGCAAGGGTTATGTTTTGCCTGTGCACAATAGAGTGGACAAAGGTAGGATTGAAGTCAATATCCTACATAAAAAAAATGTTGAATGGGGTGTGGAGAATTTTTTGATCTTCGATCCAGGTGGTTGGAAGCATCTTTGTGAGAGAGCAAATGCTACTTCAACTCAGTGCCTTGACTTAGGAAGCCCCACAATTTCAAGATGTCTAGGTACCTCTATACATAATGGGCATGTCATCACTATAAGAATTGAACGCAGTTTTGCTGGGAAGGCTATGAGATCTATGCATGATGTTACAGCATGTGCACTTACAATACAAAGATTACACCAGCATGTCAGGATATATCTCGACCATAAAACTGATGTGATAATGGCAGAAAGAAGACATCTCATGGAAGTCACTTACGGTGTAGAACTCAAGTTTGATGAAAGGATAATAGCCTTATGGCTTGACATACAGCGTTGGAGCAAAAGAATTCCTTTGGTGGAGATTAGAGTTGGGGGTAAAGTTGAAACTATCAGATTTTTCCTTTGTTACCAACAAGGTATAGAACGTGTCTTTGTGGGTCACCCAAGGTTCCTGGCCAAATTTATTATACGTGGGAAGTATATGAGAGTGTGTTTTGTGTTCTTGAGAATCAATTACATTGGCAAGAAAAATACTTTTGTTTTTGACCCTGGTGGATTGCTGATTGGACCTCTATTTTGAGGTTCTAATGTCCTTTAATTAGGATGTTCTAGCACTTAGTTAATGTATTTGATTGCATTTTAGCTTAATTTTACACTTACAAATGTTTCCCCTTGGTTTTGTAGGAATCGGACCTTGTTCGGGCAAGTTGGAGCACTTTTTGGACACTTTTTGCTGTGAGGTGTCGGGACTTAGATTATGAAGATATTCTTGAAGACTACAAGCTCCAACGGTACACTAATCTATGGCCGAGATTGAATTGTTTTGAATTATGAATGGATTAGATTACAACAAGACTTGAAGGGTTAAGATGATCATTTAAAGGTGAATCCAATGGTTGTGCATAAGACAACATTCTTGCTTGCAATTTTTGACTTAAAAGAAGATCTTACTTGATTTTTGGAGTCAAAGATGGCTGCAAGTTGCTACACATTTAAAAGGAAATTGTTGGAGATACCAATGCCAAGATTTGGTGCAAGTTTGATCAAATGGTCAAAGATGACAAAATTGTTGGAGATACCAAGGTCAAGATTTGGTGCAAGTTTAATCAAATGGTCAAAGATGGCTGCAAGTGCACATGACAACTCAAATCTTGCAAAGCTAGACTTGGAAAATAATGCAAGTGCAACGGCTACATATTGCAAGGTTGAGATTTAATGATTATTCATTGACTTCTCCAAGAGGAAGCCACCATAGGAGTAGTGTAGATCTAGTTTCTCTCTCTAAGTTTTCTTTGTTGTTTTTGGTGATTTCTCTTGATTTTGTATAAACTCTGATTTAGATGACAATAGATTGGATGTTTATTACAACAATCATGAGTGGGTAGTTCTCTTCTCTAGTTTCTAATCCCGAAAGGTGGATGCAAGGTTTCGATTACTCAAGGTATGTTCAAAGAATCGTAGCTTCGATTCTTCTCTTTTAATTTCGTGATAGTTGTGTGAGTGGATATATGAGAATGATATATTTGATTGTATTCTTGGATTGTCTAGTCTAGGGATTGCATCTAATGTGTTTGATTGAGAATTGTTAAATCCATTGCATGATTTCCTTAATTAATTGAGTTTTTCATTGCATAGCTATTAATTATGTGTATTGATGATGGGGTTTTGGGTTAAATTAGGAATGTGCATGGGAGAGTTATGGTTAATTGATCTTTGAGTGTGAAACTAGGGTGTTAGCCAAGCCAAGCCCCAAGGGGGAATATTAATTCATAATATTAGGTGCTTATCCCTTTGCGTTCATCGTAGATTAAGAGACCCGATGGCCTACATGTATGAATTGAAGTCTTATAACCCAATTCTCTTTGCATATGCATGATTGATAGTATCACACAATGCATTGTGTATGGTTGTGTGTGTTTGCAATGATACCTTGAGTATGAGAACTGAGTAGCCACCGGGACGGATTAGAGACTAGGTTTTTAATTAATTGTTTTAAATCCAATTTGTGCTTACTTTGATTACAAAATCGCTCATGCTACCGAGTCATTCGGCCCATTTCTTTTACTTGCTTTAATTTGATATTCATTGTGTTTATTAGTGTTAGCTAGTCATTTGCATATCATTCACTTCAAATTTGCATTGCTTCCTCGTGGATCGATACCGGACTCACCGGTTTATTACTTGACGATACCCTACACTTGGGGTAAGTACACACACACACTTTGGTGTCGGTCAATTGCGCTTTGATCAACTCGATAATTCGACGGAGTCGAATTTTTGTGAGTCGGCGGGAATTGGTGCGAGTGATAGATCTGGTCTGGCATTGTTAGAAGGGTCATGGGCCTGCACAAAGAATAAAGAAGAAAGGGAGACAATAATTCAGCATGGAATGAGGAAGGGTGGAGATCATGGTTTAACTGCAGCACAATCAAAGGGAAAGAACATTGGTAATTATGAGGAGGGATCACTGCATGATTAAGGGAGAAATTGAAGGAGGCGGACAAGTACCATGATTAGCGGACATAATGGAAAGTAGTTGCCAAAGAAAGACAGTTTCAATTCTATTTATAGCTAAGTCCTTTATTGAGATAATCAGCATATTTTGTAATGAGAAAATTCGGTTATTCAATGGAGTGATTCCTTGTGAGAGTGATTCTCATCTTTGTATTCAGAGAGTGATTCTCTATCCTTGTGTTTATCTTACCATTATTCCTAGCAAATTAATCCAGTTGTGATAGCGGGGTTCCATTTGCATCAACTTGGAATGATGCAGTGATCTGGAGCTTTCCCTTATCCCACATCGGAAGAGTGGGAGCGAGCTTTGCGCCATATATGCGCGAGGCTTGCCTTAACCCATCAGCCAAGGTTTTCGGGCCAGCCTAGAGATTGGGCTTGGTTGTGGGCCTAGGTTACAGCCGGCCCATGCATATATGGGTGCGGGTTGGGCCTTGGATGCTGGTTTGCAAAGGAAGGCTTGTTGAGGAGTTATGGGTATTGCAAAGGCAAAATCAGAGACGTGTTTATCTACAGTCTCTTGGCAACTGATCAGGTTAATTAACTTGTTGTGCAACTGATGATTAGTTGAATCAATGTCATGGTGTTTTATTCCCTAATTAAATTATAATTATTGATATTAATCCCGTTGTGAAAATCCACCTCTGTGTTGTCTCTTGGTGGTCCTTCTTCTTCTGTGAACTGTATTGAAACTTCTGTTTTGGTGCAAAAGGTTGAAGAAGTATCGTAGATTCGTGTAGAAAGTGGAAGACGTTGTCTCAGTCTTTAGTCAACTTAAATAAAATGCATTGTTTATATATATTAAAAACTAGTAGAGCCTGAACAGGCCCCTCAAGTCTATTGCCATATTGCTAAGCCCTTTATTGGGCCCATATTGGTGTGGGTATCAGAAATTGGGCCTTGAAAAATGAGTCAGTGAGTATCATGGGCCCATGATTCGAGGCCCATAATGTTTATCATATTCTTTTGAGGGTCCTATATTTTTTTTCCCTGTGTAGTACCCATCACATAAGAGGGTCCTTTAGTTAATGGATGCATATAAGTAATGCGTATGTGGTCCCTTTGTACTCAATTGCACCAAATAAAAAAATGGAGAAACACTAGTACATGGAGGCCTGTGTCAAATGTAGCTAAAGGAGTGTTTTGTGATGATCTATGTGTGTGTACTACCTCTGACAACAATCTCTGAATTCCATTTAATTGCACACAAACACTTAGATCTGCCAAAAAAGAGAGGATAGTTTGTGATTATTGAAAAAGGTCGGACCACTCAAAAACTATGGAACATAAACATCTATATAATATTTTTTTTTAATCGATAATAATATCATATAATTTTACCATTTCAATTTTCGATATAAACTTAAACTCGGATTATTTAGATATGTGCGTATAAAAATTTCTCATTTGATGATAAAGTAAGTTAGATCAAAATACAGTGTATGAACACAAAGATATTACTCAAAATGGGAATTAAATTCAGAACCTCTCAAATCCATATAATTTGAACCCAGAAAAATTCATCAACTATACTATCTCACACTTGTCACTAGTGCTACCTCATTTTTTGGGTTTCAGACTAAGACTATGGATTTTTTTTATTTGTATAATTCAGTGGGGGGGAGAGGGACTGAAATTAGGGATTTTGTTGCATAAAACCCAATCTTACTTTCTACCGAATACGTTGTATTATTCATGGAAAGGAAGAAAAAAAAATGCCGACAAATGTGACTTGGTGGCAAATGGCATATTTGGGTTTCAATTTCTCACCCTTTTGAGTTTCGTCAAAGGCCTATCATTGTATGGGCCAAACTCGTCCTCACCCAAATGTCTACTTAACAGTCCCACGAGAGCCTCTGTCAAGCTCAATAAGTCCACGACCTAGACTATCTACTTAACAAGCGCACAAGAGCCTCGCGATAAATTTACGACCCACATGCCATGGCCTGAGAATCTCCCTTTTACAATCCCAAATACGACGGGTCTAGTGTTTGCCAGCTCATAGGTCATGTGATCATCAAGCCTATAAATATTGGAGGTCCCTGTCACATTTGGGGGATCTATTTTTACTTCTCTCACTACAAATCCAATCACTATCAACTAATTTCACAGTTGGAGTTTTCCTGACCAACACCACATTGGTGTAAGCTTCAAGATTGACCTAGTGTTAATTTTAGAAGATTGCCAAATGTGTCAATTGACATCTACTACTTCATTGTGAATTTTTGGGTCTATAATCATCGAATTATTTCATCGTCATCAAATGTTGATATGGACCCAATCCAAACAAGGACGAGACCAAGTCAATATGGGTCCCACATTGCAATTTTATTTTGGCAAACAACACACACATTGCGAATCTTGTCTCTTTGAGGTTTAGAGGACATCAATGCATCTTAGAAATTTCACTATGTTATTATAATTAATTATTAATGAGGGTATAGTTCTCGTTTTAAAATATTCCTTCATATGGGTTTGGATATTGTATCAACATACCTCATAAAATTAAAATTGGCCTTTCTTTACATTCTTAAGATGAAGGGTTTTTGAGTTTAATCGTACATCATTATGCTTAATTATTGCAAACACTTTTGTATAGAGAAATTTAATATGTAAATTAAACGAAGATTATCTTTCACAAAAACCTAGTGAATTAATTTGCTTAATATGATAATTATTCACTCAATGTATATATATTTCTTACATGTATTGTGTGAGAGCTTCTTTTTTTTTTTTTTTAAACTAAAGAACTACCCAATCCAACATATCTTTTGACAATTAGGTGGACGTAAATTTTGAATTATCAAAACAACTGTACCACACTAGTGAATAACATTGGGTAGAAGCACATGGGGTTAGAGCCTATAAGTGGGATAAATCCACAGAACTAAGATTTCACAAGAAAATATATTGATTGGTTGATTCGAACTTTTGATTCCGGATATCATACGCTCTAAGTTAAAAGAATAACCAACTAAATTATCGTCAAGTGATTTGAGAGTATTTTTTTGTCAAATATCATACGCTTTTAATCCATAACTTTACAAGTACATTAAGAATCAATGCTTATAAAATAGGATAATATTTGAGACTCTCAAAAGACCTTATTTAATGTGGAGTATTGAATGTGAAATGAACTCTACATATTTGTTTTTAATTAATGATTATTTAAATATCAAATAGATTTGAGAGATTTTTGAATTCATATTTGTATGGTATCTACCATTGTCGTATAAAACAAACCCAAATTGGAATTATTGTTATGGCCATGATGAGGCCATGGTCAGAGGTGACAGCCTGACGTGGCGGTTCTGGGTGTAGCAACGGTGACCTGACCCATCATAGCTTGTAGGATGGGCCCCCACTGTTCCCTGAACAGTGGGCCCTGTGCGAACCAGGAATCCAGTATCTTAAACTGTGAGTAAAGTGGGACCCAATTGAGGTTTCTAATTTCTATGCAGCCCAGGATCCCGGTGTTTTGGTGACGATGATGACGACTGCTCAATCCAACGGTGTCAACATGCTCAAAAATAGCTTAATGTGTGCCCTCTTTTGTGGGACTATTTAATTGTTGTTTGATTTGGCATGTGTAGAAGGGATAGAGGCTACAATTCTTGATCGAATTTTTAACTCAAATTATCTATTAAAATCATATTAAATCATGAATTAAAATGTGTGATTAAGTATTTTGATATTCATAATATTATAATATAATAAATTTTTTTAAAAAAATTCTAAGAACTAAATTTCAAACTATAAATCTTAAATCATATACTCTAAACCCAAAAAATTTAAAAATTAAGCTCTAAACCCTAAACATTAATTGCTAACTCTTAAACTCTAATATGTCATTTTCAAAAAGAAAATTCATGATCTAGACATGAGTTTTGGGAGGGAATTGGAGTTAAGAATTGGAGCCCCCTCCCATCCCTTGTTAGAAAATCAATTCAAACACTAACACTTAATTATCCTATTTGGGTCAAATATCTGTATGACTTTCTTCTTCATAAATTGTTGCTGACGAAACGGACATTCATATATTGGCTTATATATTACTCGATTGAGTTATGATAATCCGATGCAAATTTGCTTACATGATCTCTACACTTGTGAGTTGAGTTTTGTCAGACCCAACAAAGTAGACGTAGAGATCATGTCTAAATGGATCAAGTATTTACTCTTAATATTCTTTCATATAGTTTTGTTTTTCTTGGACAGTCGTTATTAGTTATTAGGCCTAGAAGATGTGTTAGATTGCTTGAGAAGGACTTATCATTTGTTTATATATCTAGAACCAAACAGTGGGCTTAATAATCAAAACAAAACAAGCAAGAGCTGTTAATTAGGCAAGTGAAGAAAGCTGAGCCAGGTACAGGTGGTGGTGGCCTGGTGGGGTCTCGTCAGCCTTCAAGTTTGTGCTTTTATAATCGCATCTGAGTGGAAGCAGAGAAACGCTCAGGCTCCCATCAAAATCTCTACAGAGAAGTCATAAAACCATCTGCAGAGAAGAGTTGGAGAGAGAGAGAGAGAGAGAGAGAGAGAGAGAGAGAGATTGATGAAGTGTTTAGAATAGAAGATGGCAGTTCTTGGCAAAAAAACGACGTGAATAAACTGCCAATTCTGGCCACCGAATAGTCGTTTTTGTCAACAAACCCACTGATTCTCATGCACACAGCTGCACACTCACCCACCCAACAACCCCCCTCAATCTCACGTCCTCTCCCTTACTTTCTGTGTGAAAACCATCACAGTGGGTTTTAGCTTTTAATTTAATTTAAAAAGCTCAGCAGAGCAAAAAATAAGCTAAAACCCACTACATATATAGTAGAGGGTAGAGAAGAAAAACTGTTGATTGATTCATTCACGATTTGTTTGTTTCATCTTGGTCTTTAAATTTCTTCGGGAGTAGGTTTGCTTTGTTTCTTTTAATTGGGTTTGTGTTAAAGCCTTTTGTCTGCTTGTAAGGCTTGAATCACAAAAAAAAATAATAATGATAGAGGCCTGTGTCTGCTTGTTTTGTTTGAAAAAACCAGTAAAAGACGGAGAAAAGTAAAGGCCTTTTTTTTCCTTCCCTTTTGTTACTTGTGCCTAGTGCATGCACGTCTCTGGTCATTTTATAGTGACTGTTAAGAGTCCTCTTTGGATGTCTGTTTTGAGCATAGAGTGATTCTTTCTGAGAGTTTGAGCGAGAAAATTATTGGGGAAAAAGTTATTCCTTTTCTTGGTTTTGGCTTCGTGCTTGGAAATGGAGGTAGTAGAGTTGTAGTTGAGAGTGATTCCATGAATAATTCTTGGCTTCCTTATTTGTTAAAGAATGATGGGTTTTGAGTATATTGGCTGTACTATCAGTACAATCCGTGGCAATTTTTTTTTTGAGGTAAATCTCAACGCCTCTCCTTCAGTCTCTCATTGAATGAACTCAATTTTTCAGTTTTCTGACCTGCTATGTTTTCGTTTGCAGTAAGTAGAGATTCAGAGCAGTATCGACGAAAAACCAGACATTAATGGCAGACCAAGGTTCAATTCCTTCTCCTACAGGAAAAAACAGAAAACCCACTTCATTTCCTAAGCTATTCACTGCTTTAGCCTTCAAGAACCTCTGTGAAACTGATGCTGTCATGAGCCCAACTTCCATTCTTGATACCAAATCCTTCTCTGGATTGAAAAACCATCCATGGCGGCCTGAACAAGTCAGTACACCTAAAACACCCGAGCCACGACACAAGCTTGACCCAAAAGGGGTTGGACTTGCCATAGTAGAAGCTCTCAAGGATGAAGACCCTAGTGACCCAAAATTGTCAAAATCCGAATCAAGAATGGTTCTTTTCGGATCACTGTTGAAGATCCAAATACCTCCTCTGTTTCCCTCTGTTTCTTCATTGACAGAATCTCCAAAATCCCCTACCGACTTCGGTATAAAAACAAAGAATTCCCAAATGGGTTCCTTCTCCTCCGGGTTATCTCAATCTCCACAAAAGAAAATCCAATTCGGGTCGGAGGGTTCTGGTATGAACACTCCCGTTTCTTCCCGGGTCTTCACTGGGTCTCTTTGTGCAAGCGAGATGGAGCTCTCTGAGGACTACACTTGCGTGATAGCGCACGGGCCTGTCCCAAGAACCACCCATATTTTCGACGATTGCGTAGTTGAGAGCTCTTATGGTGTCGTTGGCTTCCCTGCTTCCAGGAAAGAAAATGGGTTTTTGGGTGATCCATCAAGTTATCCATTTCAGAATTTCTTGAGCTCCTGCTATGCTTGCAAGAAGAATCTTGGCCTGGGAAAAGACATTTACATGTACAGGTTAGTCAAGTTTCAATCTTTTGACATGGGTTTGCGTTCATTTGGCATGATTTAGGAGAAATTGTGAACCCACTTATTTTGTGTAAATTGTTTGTCAATTGAAGTATATTTGAATTTGCTTAGCTGTTGTGGATTGAATGTAATTGTTCAATTTTCTGTTGCAGAGGTGAGAAAGCCTTCTGCAGCCTCGAATGCCGGTACCAGGAGATGATGTTAGAGGAGGGACTTGATAAATTAGCAGATGATGATGGCTATGAGACTTGTTCATGATAGCTTTCTTCTTGTTAATTAAGTATTCGCTTCCTTTTCTTTCTTTTTTTTTTACTGATCACAAGCTCTTACAAATCAAAAAACATTGCATGAGTATCATGAGAAGCCTTTTGTGATAGTCTGGTTGTTTATCGCTCTCTACTTAAAGAGTCTACACTCTACGGTGTCCGACATCTAGAGTTTGAACCAATATATATTTCTTTGTGAAACCCTCGTTGTTTTCTCTCAACAACTCACTTCGGCCATCTACCCGCATGCATTTCGACCGAGTAATATATATTGTCAAGCGTGGTGCAGAATGTTCTGGTGGGAGAAGGTTTATACCTTGTAGAGATGTTTTCTCCTTGCTCCTTTGGCTGGAATGTTTGTAGAGTAGTTCTTCAATAAATGAATTATTAGGTGATTACTAATGTATTATGTGTCTTCATTTTCTGGCACCAATCAAAGGGTTGGTGTGTAATGATGTTGATGTAAGACATTGTTTTAATTATTGCTTTATCTTTAGCATTTAATATATACTAGTAATCCACTCATGATTAAGCACACAAATGACAGAACCAATGACATCAATTGAAAATGATTCCTTTCTTTTCTTTTCTTATTTATGTTTTGTCGTCTTCTTCCTTTTCTTCACCATACTTGATTTGTGAAGACTTCTTTGGCATATAATAAAGGAAACTTGATATTTTCAATGCTATATGGTGTGAGCCATGATTATTGTTAAGGAACATTGCTAAATATGATACTCAAATGAAGATTGTACGTGCATTGTTTATTTGATTATGATAAGGCAACTACTACACTATTTAATTTTAAAAGGAATCTAGTTCTCTATACACAAGCCTATGAACAAACAAGTAGGCTTGAATAACGGATAAAAATGGTAAATTTTATCGCAAACGCGGGAGATTTGTTTCTATTATCATAATTCAAACGTCTTTTAAAAGGCAATTCTTTTCTTTGTTAAATGACTATTTTTGCTCTTTTTTTTTTAGCTTATTTTCGGAGGGTATATCACTTCTCTATCCAGTGATTTTTTTAAACATTATCTTTTATTAATGGAGATTTGCCTTTTAAAAAAGGTTTGAATTGTTTTTGAGTGTGTTTGGTTGGTCTCATTTGATATCTAACGTCGTCATAGTGGGATGGTGAAAAGGTGTCTGAGAATATATATATGTGTTAAAAGTGAGCCTCCACATTGAACAAAAAGGCAGGGAATGGGGGTCCTAGCCAAACGAGTCATGATGCCTTGGACCAGTGACTTAGGTGAAGCTCCTTTAGCCAATGATGGTGTGGCCTAATGACAAGAAGTCTTGTGTTACCGGGGTTCAAATCCCATCTGAGGCATGAATCCACGCATAGATTTTTCATGTCATTGTTTGATTTGCCTGGTTTGTGGGTTAGTGCGTAAGCCAGATATAAAGAAAGAAAAAGTGGAGGTCCTTTAAATAGAATTGTGAAGGGTGTCTATGATGTCGACTTAAGACCATAATTTACTTTACCTTTTCTCACCAATATAAAGTAAAAGACAGACCCTTATCTTTAGATTGTACGCACCAAGTCCTTAATATGGGGATCGCTATGCCCTTTTACATTCTTCTTTGGAATTACTCTAACGCTCCTTTTTTTTTTTTTTTTTTTTATGACATTATACAAATTTACTGCTCTACCATTGGATAAAGCAGCAACTAATGACAAGGATCTCAAGCTCTTAGCAATTGGTATTTTAGTTGTTGAGTAGTGCGTATAAGATTTTTTATGTATCATGTGAAACATGTGGAGCGCATAAATTCACTCAGATCCTATATGTCCAACTTAACAACTGGGATAACTGTGATCCAAATTATTGAGATTTTTATTGTTTTTGGTCATGTAATATGGAACTATAATTCAAATTCTCTATGGGTAAGCCTATCAAAGAGAAGTCGGTTTGTGGCATAATTTGAAGTCAGAATTGTCAAATTCTACAATAGGGAGGCGCAAAGTACGGAAAAGGGGGCCCGGCCCCTGGCTGATGTTTAGGCCCGCTAGGGGAGGGACCATGCATGGGCTTGGGCATTTGTGATCCTACTACTTTCAGTGGGCCTTTGACCCAATATCTTTTCAGTTGGGTCTTAACTGTGTTTCCCAACTATAAAGATATAGATGAGTCGTGGAAGCTGGGGGAGGAACGTGGTGGGATTGAAGCGATAATCAAAGACCATAAAGGAACGTGTTCTGGTGGCTGGTATGATGCAGTTATATTCTGTTGGCGGTCCAGCAACGGTGGAGGCTGTGGCATTCAGGTTTGGGATCACGTTAGCACAAGATTTTGAATTCAGAAATCCTGGAAGGAGATGCTCTAGAGACAGTCCAAGCTGTTAACGACAATAGAACCTCTCTATCACCATATATGACTTTATAATAGACGAGATTCGTTTCCAACTGTCGAGTACACTACACACCAAGAAATGACAATAAATTGGCCGATACTTTAGCCTCTCTTGGTGTAAATTATGAGTAAGTATATGTCATTTTGGAGGAGGTTTCGTCATCCATCCACTCCCTTCATTTGACTGAATGTACCCTTATTAAATCAATGAAGTTCTCTTTCAAAAAATTAACAGTATGAAAATGAATTAACCATATACATCAACAATTCACAGCCGTCGGATGATGATTCAATGGCTGTTGAGCCACCACAAGGGCAATTGATGGTGATGTCGACCACCCTATATATTTTGTATAGTATTTGATTCATCACTATATCAAAGTCAATAAGCACAGAACACAAATCCATAGAATCAGAATAACAAAGACAAAACACAAATCAAGCCCATGCCCCCTCAAGCTCCAGCCACTTGAGAGTCTTTTTATGGTCAAGAAAGACTCTCTGTGATTTGAGGAAAAATGGAGATTGAGTCAGTTCAATGTGAGTGTTGTGGGTTGAAAGAGGATTGCACCCAAGAGTATATTAGCCAAGTGAAGGACAATTTTGATGGGAAATGGCTTTGTGGGTTGTGTTCAGAGGCTGTGAGGGATGAAGTCAGTAGAGGCAAAAATAATAAGACATTTGGGATGGAAGAAGCAGTGAAGGCTCACATGTCATTTTGTGGGAAATTCAAATCAAATCCTGCAGTGAGAGTCGCTGATGGTATGAGGCAGATGCTCAGGAGGAGATCAGCTGATTTGGCTGCTTCTTCTCCTTCTTCTTCTTCTTCTTCTTCTTCTTCTTCTTCTTCTTCTAAGAAATACAGCAGATCAGCCAGAACTAAGCTGTACTGATCATCATCATCTTCAATGGAAGAACAAAGAAAAAAAACAGAGATGAAGAAACAGAGAGAGGGCTTGTTTGTATTAATAAGACTGTCAAACTTTGCCTTGTATAGAGAGGATGCTAATTACTTCGTTAGTCTTTCACTTGATATGGGTATTGCTTTTACTCTTCCTTTTTCTTGCCAAACGAGACAAATTTTCCAGGAAAATAAAATTCTTAACCATATGTGCATTATGCAAGAACAAAAGGTTTCCTTTTCCTTTTTCTTTCTTTCTGCAAAACAGAGACATTTCAACTAGAACCAGTTTTAACAGGCATTTTTGATTGATTCTGTGCTTGTTTTCTATTCTTCTCTATCAACCATTTTCTTCTAATTGTTTATATTCATAATGTTCTTGTTTCAGCTAAGGGTCAACCCAGGAAAACCTAATGCATGAAATCGCGAATTATTTGAGTTTTATATCGTATATTTTATATTTTATTTCGTACTTCACACTTTCTTGGTAGAAATGGTGAGTGTTTTTTAGTAACTAAGAATTCTCCGATCCAACATGCTATCCAGTTATAAACTCGAGCCACTAGTCCAGTTTAGTCCACACTGGTGACATTTAAGAGTAAGCTGAAACTCTCGTGAAATAACGTCAAAACTGTTAGGTGTGAGAGTTGAACAGATAGTGAATTTGTTATTTGATCAAACATGTTAATGCCATTTTATTGTAAATTGTAGAAGACTCAAATTCAGGTCCAATAAAATGTCACTCACAGGAACCACATTACAAGGGCATTGAATCTCTGGACAGCCAGGATCGGCTACATCTGATTTTCTGGTCCACCAAATATCCTCTGCTGCCTAACTAAACTATTAGTTCATGGATCAAAAGACTACATCTTTAATTAATGACACCAGACCAGAAAAACAGAGCAATTAAGAAGAGTGATATGGGTAGGTCCCCCACACCAAATTCTGTACAACCCATATAGACTAAATGTCACTCCAACGATCCAAAATTGTTAGCGAAAGTCTAACAATTCTAAAAACATGTTTTCGTTGTCCATTTGACCATATTTTACCTGGCTCTCCAAGAGTCCAAGGTGTTCCTTCTGTCGGCAGAGACAAGGAATAAGGTTACTCAACATACACGACTCAGGTAATAATAAAAAGGACGGACAGAAACGCTGCCAAGGGTCCTTCTTGCTAATTGCTATAATGAAAATACCTATGAGACTTAAACTAATTTACCTCCCGCTTAAACTAAGAGATATAATAATTAAATTCACCATCTCAATCAATAATCCGTTTTTATATTCCCAACCCACTAATGCAAGTATAGAAATAGACCATTTGCTTCATTAATTATGTGGGACTAATCGAAGATCCATCTTGGACTCTATGGGTGGGAGATATTAACATATGCAAGTCCCATTCTTTGAACAGCATATATTGTCAAATCTTTGTGACAAGTTTTTGACTTGGATGACAATGTTTTTAATGACAAAAACAATCCACTTCACACGTGGGAACTTATTCTTCACTCTTATAAATGACAACCACCACTTAAATGCAATGCACCCCACATATGTTTTGTTTGGTCATGTGTGTATTAATTAAGGGAAATAGTATATAGATCCAAAATGAATCAAATCTTATAGTAATAAAATAAAATAAATGAATCACATCTAATTAATATTGATTTTGGCCATTATAATAAGATTTGACGTTGTAAAAAACACTTGGCATCAGTGTATATGTAAATTGATGCAAGTAGCTAAAATAAATATCTATAACATCAAATTTTGTGAAATAATATTCCACATCAGAATTTACTATGGATATGAAATATAAATAATTTGTCAAGATAATCTCTACTACAATATATTCCTTATCCAATTCTAAACATATAATATAATATAATTTTAGAATATAATTTCTCTTATCAGTTATCTCTGAGAAATGATGGAGATGGACAAGTAATTTTAAATTTTTTTATGAATAATATGTTAATGTTGTAGACGTTTATGATGGAGATATTGATGTGGAGAAATATATTTCTCATTGAAATAGAATTTTAGACACACATATACCTAATTCAATCGATTATCAACTGAATTACCTCTCGTTGGTGTTAAAAAGAGACTCTTTGTGAGTTGTCTAACTTGAAAAAATAATAATAACTAATGATAAATAACGTAAAAGAAAACAGGGGCACTCCTGTCTTTTCACGTCCATTATTAACACCTGTTCTGACACAAGATGACCGTTAGTTATTCAAATTTCAAAATCCGGTCTCGCAACGGATATCATCCGGTGCTCGCACACGCTCAAAAGATTCGAAAGACAACGGAGTTTGAGAAGAAAGAAAGAAGAAGCCATGAAATCGCACTTCACAGCATCGTCATCTTCATCAGGCACCACAAGTACAACCACTACCGCCATGGAAGAGAGAGACAGCTGCTATTTCCCTGGTTGCAGAAAAGATGCCAATTGCGACTGCGACATTTGTTTGGCGAGCATCAATGCCACTCTCGACCTTATGCCAATCAGTATCAAAAAATCTTCCCTCACCAAGTTCTCCGGGCCTGGCTCCTGTGTAGAGCGAACTCCGATTTCGTTTGATCCCTCAATTATGTCCACACCCAGATCGAATACTACCCAGAATTTGGAGCCCCCTGCTCTCAAATCGACTGCCAGAGTGAGATTCAATGAGAAATCGGAGAACAGAGGGAGCAACAACTTGGGTTTCAGAGCTGGAACTAGAAGTTTCTTAAGGAGATTAATTTTGTGTTTCAGCTTGATTTTGGTCGTGGAAATTGGATTTTCTTGGATGGTTTCGGGGATTTTCAGGCCTGTGTTGTCACCAGAGGTAGTGACGTCTATCGGTCACAAATCTTCCGTTACACGAGATTTGAATGGCAGGTTAAGATTTTTACAGAATGAGTTGAAGATTCTTGTTGATGGAAAGGTTTCGAATTGCAGCTATGCGAATTCAGCATGGAAAATCCATCAGGTTATTTACAGTTAATTGAATCTTAGCTTAAATACTTCCATTTTCATCAATTAATGACAATTCTTTTCTAAAACATCGAATTGCAGAACAATTTGTTCTTGAATTCTCGCTGCACACTCTACAAATCAGCAATAGAGGAAGTCAGCGTTTGGGGATGGCCTTTGCAGACCTCAGGATTGGTTCCAACTGGATTTTCTAGCCGTTCGTTCACTACCTTATCAGGCAGAGTGACAGAGGTATCATAAAAGCTGTATTTTACTTAGTTTCAAGTACTAGTGGTGGAACTAATCGAGGTAATACAATTTTTAATCATTGAAAGAGTTGACCAAGTTCAACTTGGTCACCGAATATTCAAACCTTTCAACTTGAGCATGCAAAGTAGAAAATTGTTCCAATATGCACACTCGGTCGGATTTTCGACTATTCGGGCATATTGAAATCAACTTTGGGTTCCCAAGTTGAAACTTGCGAATATTCGGTGATTGAGTTGGAAATTGACAACTTTTCGGCGACCAAAATTGCATAACCCCAAAACTAATGTCTCTATTTATCATTTGAGTTGATGACACTCCTGTTTTTGTTGATATAAAAGTGGCCGGAAGGGAATGCTCATTTCCTACTTCATAAGGCAAACACTTCATGGGTGCAGAAGAAATGGAGTACTTCTGTGGTGCAATTAGATCCTAATACATGGGTTCTTGACTATCAACTGAGTTCGGTCATGAATCATAACTCAAGATTGGTCTCAGCAGCAATGGAGTTGTTGAAATATAAGATCTCAAGCATAGTTGAAAAGATGAAGCAAGAGCTCTGGCTACTCTCCACCGCATTTGAAAATCAGTACATTCAATTCACTGCAAAAGAACAAGTGAAGATCCCAACATGAAAGAATCCTTAGATATCAGATGTTGCATACCTGATTAGACACTCCTCATATCTAGTCAGAAACTTTTGCTTGTGTTTGTTTCTTAGTCTTTTGTTCTATATTCTGGCACCGTAGCTTCCTTTGAATATAATCATTTTGCCCAACATGCTATGGTGCATTCATCACAGGGAAATTCAAGAGAAAGTAGCCATACTGAATTCTCATTGTTGCACTTTGTAACAGTGTGTGACAAACATTAGAAGGATAAACGAGGGAATATATACATGCATAAGCATCAGCATGTTTCTTTCCAATTATCAAAGCAGCATCATTAGAAAAGTTTCCATACTACTGGTTTTTAGTGTTGGTAAATACAAAATTGCAGAGGAAAGTTCAAACAAGAAGATCTACTACATGTAACCAGCATCCCGCTGAGACATTTTATCGAACACCAACCGCGCGTCCATTATTCTTCCACAAGCGCAATACATCCCCATCAAACCCGTCTTCACAAACGCGTCCAAGTCAAAACCCATTTTCTCTGCCAACCGATATATCTCCTTCTCCTCATTTAGCATCGACACCTTCCCTGCCGCCTTCAGCAGCAGCGGAAACCTAAACCTGTCCACACCCAACCCTTATCCTCTTATTTCCGCATAAGAAAAAAAAGAGAGGGTAATCTTGAGATTTGGCGCTACGAGACGAGCGCGCAAGAATTTGTTGGAGAGAGGAGGCGAGGGAGTGGGGAAATGAGAGAAGACGGAGAGAGCATAGTTGAGGCTGGACAGAGAGCAGGAGGTGAGGAGGAGGTTAAGAAGGAGTGAGTGGGAATGTGAGAGGTTGTAGCGGAGAATTAGGGCATGGACTTGCTTGAGGTGGGAGAGGGAGGTGGAGGAGGAGAGGGCGGTGAGGAGGGTCGTGTGTTTGGTGGTGGCAACTGCTGACATTTCAGTCTTGGGTTGGTGGTTTGGAACGAGTAGTGGAGGGAATGGCAGGTATGGAACGATGGAAGGTGTTTGGGCCTTTGGGCTTCTTAGAATGCCCCCAACCCAAGTTACGAAAAGAACCAGGCCCAAGTTACAAATGGATAAAGCCGAAAATGGATTCTTATTGGGTCAAGGCCCGGTACTCAGCCCAGTGATCCCAGATGACCCAACAAAACAAAAACAGTTGAACTGCCTTGGATTTTCAGACCCACAACTCCATTGCTCTTATCTAACTGATCCATTCGGATTATGGCAGCTTCAAGGCAATTATACTACTGAACTTGCATCCTGCATATTTTGCAGGGAACAAAAATTCATCCTGAGCACAAGAAGTCCTTCCTATGACATTCGCCAGGGATGTAACTTCATCACACACGACGCGGAAATAGACTAAAAAATTCACAGGTGATGATCACAGTTCGAAGAATGAAAACAGCTCCACGGGAAGATTTGATGAACATGACTGCAAACCCATCACTGGCAGGAATAAACTTCATTTCTCAATTTCCATACCAAAGTGTTCCCTCAAAATACGGTTAGGGGTCTTTCCAAATCCTTCAGCCACCTCTTCCATCTCCTTGAGTTTCACGATTTCTCTGTTTACCTGATCCAATCTGTTTGAGATGGCAGCATGTAAGCTACCAGGTTCAATGCGTGATGTTCGATGTGCTAGTGCTGACCTCTCTTTATCCAATTGCTGATATAGATTACGAAGATAATTCTTCTGAGCATGGAGCTGCTCCTCTGCAATTTTATACTCTAATTCCTGGGACTTACGCAGAGCTTGAAGAACCTCATCAATCTTATTTTCAAGCTTCAGAGACTCGTTCAGATAATCAGATGATTCTGTTACAACTTGCAGCGAGGTGGTTCTATCATCCACACAATCTTCGTCGTTTGTAGCTTCCAATGCGGCATTTCCTGTATCTAGTACGCCTGTACATGAACAGATGAAAAAATAAATACAAGTACCAGAGGCTGACACATCACACATGATTAACACCATTCAACAATAGGTCTGGGGATCCACCCTGATTTGCTATCAAGATAGAAAGTGCTTACAAGGGCAGCCACGGACTACGGTGTAATTACACTTACTGGTTACCATTTAACTACCAGGCCCAAAGAGCTTCATCCCACATAGGTTTCCCTAATTCTGAAACATTTTCTAGCACTGTGTGTACTAGATAACATGCAGCAAAGCTCAGTAACTTCCCAAAACCCGATAGATGTAAGCTGTTATACAATAAATAAGTATAAACCCATTTCAATAGAACAAAACAAAAGACAGTAGTCCCAAAACAAAAAGTGAGAGAGAGAGAGAGAGAGAGAGAGAACAAGTATTTCCCTTAGTGCACTGATGAAACTATATTTTCATGGGCAATGATTGATTTGACTGGAGGGAAAACTAGGCAGAGAAAAAATTACCTGTGGAAATAACTTGGGCACCATCTTCATCTTTAAAGATATCTTCAAGTGAAGAACCACATTTAAGCTGGCATAAATACAATCCAGTCATACTAATAAATTTTAGCACTCAAAAAGGAGAAGAAAAGGGCTTTTCGTAAAAACAAGGAAGTAATTATTCCTCTACCCAGAATGCATCAGCTTTACCTTAGCCATGGCCAATTCAATGCGGTTCAGTAACTCTCTTGTCCCAATTTTCTGAGATCCACGTAAAATGCACAAGCCAATGTTCAGAATTTTGTCAAGGTCATCCCGGGAATTGATGTCTTCCCAATTTTGCAAAACACCTTTTACATACGGAACTAGATCTGTCCTTGCATCACATCGCCGGCAATAGTATTCTGCATCCAAACCAATGCTTCCACCAACTGTTCCCGCCAAGTAAGATCGAAGAGCGCAATTAATGTGAGCAACATGTCCACATAAGTATCCCTCACCCACTATTGCTTGACATTTGACATAGCTGTAGTCCCTAAAATCTAAAGTTACAGTCTTGGAACAAAGAATACAACAACATTCACGGCAGAACCGAGGCTCAGCACAGCAAATATCACAAGGCATGACAGCCGAAGGTGATCCTTCTGCTGTTTCCATGAAACTGCTACACGTCTTATTCCCAGCCTTGCAACCTATGGTATCAGACTGGCAAACAGATTCAGAGTGTTCTGTGTCTGGAGGCAAAGGAACCAAACTACGCAACACTGACTTACCTATCAGAGATCGAGAACACTGAACAATGAAAATATGAAGGTAAACAGAAGATTCATGAAGTTATGAGAGGGGCGGGGAGTTTTGAGTTTTAAAACAGTAAACGGTGACATTGTTTATGCCATTATCAACGGTACTAATGCTTGTTGGGAGCATATAACAAACATATGGGCCAGTAATTTATACTTTTCCAAAACTAGAAATTTACTCATAGAAGTTGGGCGTTCGAAAATGATTTTGGAAAAAGAAACTGATTTAAAGGTAATTTCTTAGCTACAACACCAATATAGAGCATCCCACTTAGTTATTTCTACCTTCTACTTTTGGTATAATTAAAATAAAAAATTATCAACAAAAAATATAAGAAACAAGGAATCCAATGCATCCAAAAGAATAGTTTCATTTAATCTTTCTCCACTGCCCGAAACAAGTGTGGTCATCTATTCCTTCACTACCTTTCCAAATATCCAGCGAATGAGTAAAGAAATTCATTACAAAGGAAATCCTAGGACAATTTATAGATACAAGTAAGTTTGCATTTTGTTTAGGAAAATGTTTACTGCTTTCATTTTTTGATTTAGGGAATGGAAAAGAGTTCTTAGCAACCACCAAAGAGATCTTAATATGCAAGGCAGTGTTAAATAGATTGAGAGACTATAAGCAAACAATATTGTTATGACAAACCATTTGTTGATTGATTCTTTGAAGGGATCTTCCAGCTGAATGAAGCGAAAAATGCATCAATATCTGCATTAGGGAACGTTGCCTGGATGTAATGTTCAACCGAAAGCTTGCTTTTAAAACTTCGCTTCTTAGAATCTCTCGAACATAGACGACTTGGAAGATACAGATACCTATCCAAAAAGTGGCCTTGCAAGGCAACTCTTTTTCCCACTTTCCAACCCCAAATATCTCCCCGATTAGGCCAATCTACAGGAGCATATGGCAATCCTTCACCATAATCCTCAGGATCAACTGGCCTTAAAAAAAATTTATTTTCCTTCATCTCGCTCATATTGCTTTCATTGTCAGTCTCCATGGATTGGATTCTACTTCAGATTTAAAAAACCTCTGATGATGATGTGCTACACCCATTGTTGTTTGGACATCTTTTAAGTAATTAAGAATACAACAAAATACATAAATTAGAGGAATTTTTGAAAGCATTTTGAGGAATCATAAACCAATTGAATTATAAAGAGACAATTTACTGGAGATAAAATTTAAAGCATATAACAGTGCATAATTATTCAGAATATATGGCATGCAACTGGAATCATTAAAAATGAAATTCCTCTGAAAACAAAAGAGCACCAACAACGTGACAAAGGAGCCGGACAAGTTGATATTCTGTCCCCTCAGTCTTATATCCTTCAATTTAACAAAGATCAAGCCCCCCGTGAAACCATGGAGGAATCTTGTCTTGCAACTCTATAGTCTATAGTCTATACTGGAGAAAGAAAAAAAGAAAAAGAAAAAGAAAAACTTCAAATGCCTAAATAAGGTAGAAAAATAAATTAACCTTCCCGTTGAAAAAATAGAAAGTGAACACAAATCGTTTTCCAGATACAAGGAGATCGTCGAATGCAAGTTCTTCAATTTAAAATTAGCTAACATCAGTGTTTTTTCAGGTTCGAAATCATTTATTTGAACAGAATATGAATCACCTTAAAGAAGCAGACGGTGTTTTTCAAACTCACAAGCTCCGAGAAATCTTGACACACAGATTAGCCTGCAAAGAAGTCAACTTATGAGGAATCGACGATGCTGGAAACACAGAGAGAGCACCAGAAGAGAAGAATCAACAATTAACTGGCAACAGAGACAGAAGCCCTAGGCCCTGGCAAGAGAGAGAGGAGCTCCGAGCAACGTACAGTCGTTCACTGAATTATAAACAACTAGAACCACCGAGGTAGTGGAAATGACGATTATAACCCCAGAATCTTATTGCGGCGTTCTTGCCCGCCCCGGCCACCTGTAGCTTCCATGGACATATTTTAAACAGGTTTCTTACAATTGTTCACGCGCCAGGGATTCTCCGACAGTCCGACTGCGTGAAACTTGACACCCCAACCCAATTATTTTTTTAATAATAATTCCATCCTACTAATTTTATTTTTTTGAGAATTATTTTAAATTTTAGTAAATAAAATAAAATGCAAAAAAAATTATAAGTCCACCAAAGTTTAATTTCTTATTTCGAAAATTATAACTTTATTGATTATTTTGATTAGACCAACCGTTAATCAAGGGATATAGATTAGGGTATCTTCTCATAATTTTTGAGATTAGATTCATTAGCATCTAGACGAATGCCCTGCAATAAAAGTTATTGTAGTGGTCATCACAAATATCCAATCTGTTTATCAAATTCAAAAATTTATTTGGATATCTTATCATTAAATAAAATGGACGTATATGATTAAAATGAGAGAGAAATTGCAATGATTTCTAATGAAGGTTGAAGGGGGCTTAACCCCATTAATATCATACCACTGAGTCACTGACTGTAGCCTCGTGAAAAGCCCATCACAGTTCACAGATGACAGATCAAACCAAGAGTTGGGCTTTGTTTTTTACAGTACTGTAATAAAACTAGCCCAAAAAAGGTGGGCCCACAGTTTGCCAAGAATAATGGGCTCGGCCCGGAATAATGCGTATAAACGAATGGTATCAACGTCACTGTAAGCATCGACCCCAATCCACAATCACACACGAACACAAATGGCAATGGCGGTCCCAATATCTCTGAAACTCCCGGGGTTCGCTTCTTCCCCTACACGTTCAAAGACAATCACTGCATTTTCTTCTGTAAAATTCAAATCTCAATCTGTCAGTACCTTCTGTTTAGAACGAAAACACAGAGTTCTCGTCTGCAAGGCCGTTGAGGAGAGCCAAGAAGAGAGCGCGAGGCCAGAGGTCTTGACCGGAAAGAAGTCGCCGAAGAGTCAACCCGTTGAGTCGAGCGAGTTGGGAGAGGAGATCAAGAAGGCAATGAAAGAGAGGAAAGAGAAGGAAGGGGAAGGGGATTTGTGGAGCGGAGTAGCTGAGGAGATTAGGGAGATCGAGTGGCCGGCGTTTGGGAAGGTTATGGGGACCACGGGGGTTGTGTTGGGGATTATTGCGGGATCGAGTGTGGTCTTGCTCACTGTAAATGCTGTCTTGGCCGAGCTCTCCGATAGGGTTTTCGCTGGTAAGGGCGTTCAGGACTTCTTTGGCTAATGGATGCACCAAGCTTATCATCAAAGCAATGTCAGATTGTCATTTTCTTGTATCGTCAATGGCAGTTGAGAATTTCAATTAGCAAATACAGTGTTAGAATATCTATTATTTTCAGAAATCCAAGCTTACTCACATCAACGATATTGTCCGCTTTGAGTTCCAAGAACACTTTGAATTTACCGATTCCCGTAACAATATTGTCTCCGTAAATAGATTAGATCCACACAACTTTGTTCTTCCTGCGTCTTGCCACTTGATGGTACTTAGAGCTGAGGAGAAAGCCTCATTTAGTAGTAGGGCAAACCCACATTCCAGTTGGTACAAGAAAGAGTAAACATAAAATCACATCTAGCAATTTTAGCTTATAATCTGCTTCTGCTGCTAAACCAAACATCCAATTACAAGCCATACCATACGCAGAGCAGAATAGCAGATGGGAATTTAATCCAAGAGGCAAAAGAAATAAAGAACTCATCATTCAATTGAAGCTGCTGGACCTACAAGGACTCCTTGCGCGGAACCTTCTTTCCGGGCACCCTCACCTTTCACCTCATCATCGGACCTTGTAATCCTAATCTTGTATTTGGCCTCAAAATCAGTAATTTCCTTTTTCTTCCTCTGTAAGGCCTCATTGAGCCTGGTAATCACCTCCTCGATCCCCTCTTTGTTGCGCTGGACAGCAGGAAGCACTTCTTTGATGGTTCTCTCAACCAGGACTCCCCCAATCATCCGGTAGCACCGTCTGGAAGGATCAAGCGGCTGGATAGCATTGATGACCAATGAGTGCTCACTCACTTCCATCTCCAGTTCAGTGATCTTTGAGTATATTTGATTCATTTCAGATCTCATTGTGGTGTACATGTTTGCAACTACTTGCTCATTTATAGGCGCCTTGCCACCTTCAGCTCCGCTAGCCATGATTTCTGCAAATCACAACAAATGATTACAGATTCCTTTCCTCAATGGAAAAGATTACCCCAAGTAGTTCATCATGGCTGATAATCAACATATACAACCATAACTAATACAAGTCACTTAAACCAGGAAAATTTTTGTTACCAATTTAGAGGACATATTGCTAAGCAAACAAACTAACATTGTCCAAAAAAGAAAAGAGAGGGGGGATGGGGGGGGGGATAACATTGTCCAGAAGACAATTCAGAATATTTAGGCGTGGAGGCCACTACATTTTTTGAGCCCCTGAATTTATGTTTAATCAGAATGATTCACCACAACTCATACACCAGCTACTTGATCATCTATGTTGTACTACCAATCAGACAAACTATGGTGGATTTGTGACTATACACACTCGAGAAGTTTTTCACGATAAAATAATCTTATTGATGGTATTCTATAACATTGCAATAACTCACACACATATCAATCTCAATGTAGCTCAGCACCATCAAAGTTAATGATGACAAATAAAAATTGGTTTGAAGGAGGAAATACAGATATCAACCCTAAACTATATGGAAGATCTTGAGAAACAATTTTATTATTAAAACAGCATTTCACAATGCTAAATCAAATACACAATGCTTTTTTTAATTCACCTTAGAACGGGCATCACAAACACTTTACCACACAGCTGCAAGTGATCACTTTTAGCAGTCTCATGACTCCCATGAAGCAAATCAACATATTTCAAAAATCATATTAGTCACTGCATTGGCACCCACGATCGGTAAGATGCAGCTGTTTATGGCTACAAATCAAATACCTTCTAAATGTAAAAACACATGGCACATCTGCAGAAAATATATTTGTGCTAGAAACAAGGTCCATAGCCTTTGAAGGAAAGCGTCTCCTACGTTATAACTTAGCATCCTTCGAAAAAAGGTTCCGCGACTAAGTAAATTTAAACCACAAGTAATAACAGTATAAGCTAGAGCAAATAACAATCCATCATGATCAAAACAAAAAGACGTGCATCAGCATCTAAAAGCTACAGAAGATAATCAAACATAAATCAAAATAGCAACAAATCAGGCCAATCAAACAAGAAACTCAAAAAAATAGTACAATCCATAGAAGTATTGAACGCCAAAATCAATCATAAAAAGAAAGAACAGACGCCCGATCCCAAACCCGAAACTAGGCCTTCCATCTAACTGAACTCCAAATCAAGGACCGAATCCGAAAGAACCAAAGGAGTAATCTAAGTCCGCAAGCTACCGAGAGAGGATCAAATTGACTCGGAAAATAAGCAAGCAGAGTCTCTTCTTTACCTTCGAAGCCACAAGAAAGGCTCAATTTTGCTGTCTAGATTTGTTATCTTGCGTGTTATCAATCGAACCCTAGCAAGCAGATGTGAGACTTCGGTCCTGTGAGAGCTCGAGATTTCAATTTGGCAGAATTTTTTTTATTTTTTTTAATTGTATATAAAAGGACTAGATTTCGGTTTAAAACAAGAGCCCAGCCCATAATACAGGGCTGATTAAGCTGGCCGAGCGTGATGGCTTACAGCAAGCCCAACCCATTGACGATTCAAATTACTAGGAGGATACACCGGGCCAATTTCTGGGTTATCGGACTGGGTTTAATCCGACACAATGATTTTTTAAGAGGAGAGGAACCCGATCCAATAACCCTGTTAAGAATCATTGGATTACTGGGTAAACATTCATTAAGACATCCAAATGCCTGTTAACGCTGGACAGCAGTCGTGTACTAATCCTCCGACCAATTTGAACCCATGAAAAACGTTTATTATTAATTTCGAAATTTAACTTATTATATTCACACTACAGAGGTTTAGTCCCACCCACTCGAGCTGGGTGTTATAACACAACCCATCAATTCTGGACAATAAAGAAAAGTACCAGCAAACAACATAAAATCAACCAAGGTGAGAAATTGCTTCTTTTCTTTTAAGATAAAAATCCACATTCGTTGAAGGAAAAAGCTTCTACAGCAGTAGAGGAAGCAAACATGCAAAGCAAACTCAAGCACAGTAGCTGACAGAAAGATGAAATCCACAACAATGCCATACATATTGAATCAGCAGTCGAATTATAAAAGACTGCTGTTATTTGAATAACTCCCAACTTCAAGAAACCAAAACGACTTTCCAGCCATGTCCACTTGATTCAAACAAACTTTTGCAACCAAAACTCATTAAAACCATGACGGATTCAGGTCTCGAATGTCATGCTTTCTGCCTCCTTCCTCACCGACTCAAACAGCACAGATGAGAGATACCTCTCACCAAAGCTTGGAAAAATCACCTGCACAAGAGTCCATACATAAAAAAAGTAATCAATGAAAGAAGCCAGCTGTTAATGCAATTGGAAAGCATGAAACCTATCCACAATGGAATTGACAAGACACGGAATCGAGATCCATCTGAACTAAAGCCTTAATCCCAAATCGATTTAGCTAGAGTGTTTTTAACTCTTGGACACAGACAGAAGATGTAATATTGGCTTCGCCAGTAAAAGGGTGAAGCCAAACTCATGAAACAGCCTCATTCTCGTCCTTTTTCTACCGAGCAAAGAATGGATAATTTTAAACTGTCACTTGCTGCGGTGGGGTTGGTTGGGGGGAAAGGGAGGGGAACAATTTTGAGAGAGACGACTGCTTCCAGTTGTTCCTGGTGAAAGCAGGACCAAAGTGGGAGTGGAGCTCTCAACACCTTTGAAGCTCTCACTTCTAAGATATCCTTTACAAGTGTTCACTCCCATAGACACATAAACGTGGAATCTGGAAACATCGCATTCCAGGTTAATAAATATGGAATCCCAAACCAGAGGGATTCAGCCTATGATGATAATTAACCAGTTCTCCCCAATAAGATTAGTACCTAAGACTTCAGGAATCCTGTACTGAGGAAGTTAAATTGTAGAGCTTGAGATAAGTCAAAAAACATTACGAATCACTAATATGCTTTGCAGAATGCAAAAGAAAACTACAATCTGTAGATGATGATGAACTTACAACAATGAGTTTTCCAGCATTCTCCGGTCTCTTTGCAATCTCGATTGCTGCTGCTGTTGCAGCTCCAGATGATATTCCAACCTGCAGCAAAGATTCCCACAAATCTGAAGGTTAACGACAATGCATAGTGGATGCAGAACTATTCATTTGCATAGGATTTGATGTAGATTCTTTGAGATATCTAAAAAGACATCATAAATCGCAAGATGAAAGTTTCTGAAAGTTTGAGAAGCTACAAGCAATCCTTCTTTCAGTGCGAGAAGCTTTGCAGTTTCAATTGCTTCCTCACTTGATACCTGCAGCAGAATTGTAAGTCTGTCATTTTTCGACTGACAACATAAAATTCTGAAAAATCTACTAATATAACAAGGAGTAATGTCAAATAAAATTGTGAAAAATCTACTAATATGATAAAAAGCAATCTCAATCAATCTTACTTGAACAACTTCATCAATTATGGGGACTTCTAGAACACCTGGGATAAAACCAGCTCCAATTCCTTGGATCTTATGAGGGCCTAACATTCATAATTGCATAGATCATCAAGTTGGAGAAATTATCCATGAAATTCCTCTTGCATGATAATACAGTATCAAGTAAACAGATAAGCACATGCAATCTTGCTCCAAGCAGGCTAACAGAGTTAAGCATTTTCCATCGATTTTACAGGTTTGACCAACTCAGTAACTCACACATTATTATTATGGATTTTGAGTCCCATGTGCTTGAAGCATAGAAAGGCAAACACAAGTCTAATTATCCATGTTCCATGCTATTATCTAACAAACTCAACATAAAACTTAAGGGAAATACTCAAAAACTGAAGCTAGAATTATGATTTTAATTTCATGTCCCTTTCTCCATATGATATTACAGCTATATCTTAAAGCCAAGATTAAATTTTATTTTGTAAAGGGAATCAGAACAACCATATCCACTGAAAAAACCCAAAGGAAGTTCACTTAAGGTAGGCTTGTTGTGAAAATTCTACAGCCTTACTAGATAAGAATTAGATCTTCCAGTAATACATAACTTTTTGTTCCAATTACTGGTTCTGCAGGAACATGTATTCAGTATGCTGCAGCACCAGAAAATGAAAGGAGAAAATAATCACCAATGAGGAAAATTTACCAGGTTTTCCTCCAGATAGAACAGCACTTTCAACTGGTTCAACACCATAAAGCTGCAAAAAAAAAAAAGACGAACAATAGTAACAAAGGAAGAGAACTATCAAGGGAAAGAGGAAAGACACAAATTGTTAATATCAAGATAAGCTAAACTAAAATTTATCAAAAAAGAGTTCTAAGTAAATTGGGCTTCAGATTAATTTATGTTTGTAAAATAAAGTTACCTTTATGTTGGGGTTTTGTTCTTTAAGAAATCTACCAGCCCCTGTTATGGTCCCACCAGTCCCAATCCCAGAAACAAGGGCATCTATTTTCCCTCCTGAGCCTTTCCATATTTCAGGTCCAGTAGTTTCATAATGTATCTGCACCAACATGAGATACAAGTATACAACACGTTTACTTTTTCAACTACATATTCCACAAGTTAAGGCAAGACTGAGTTAGTACCTTCGGGTTGGCAGGGTTTTCAAACTGCTGTAGTATGTAAGCATTGGGAGTCTTTGCCAATATCTCCTCTGCCTTCTGAACTGCACCTTTCATGCCCTTAGTAGGATCCGTCAGAACCAACTCAGCTCCAAAGGCGAGGAGAATGATTCTTCTCTCAAGACTCATTGATGCAGGCATTGTAATGATAAGCCTGTAGCGTTTAGCTGCTGCCATGAATGCTAAACCTATGCCAGTATTTCCACTCGTAGGCTCAATAAGTACACTCTTCAATCACCATTTAAGAAATGTAGTCAGAACGAGCAAAATTCAAATGCTTATGGTACTGCAAAATACCATAGTATTATATTCTCTTTTACGTGATGCTAAATTCAAAACCTTCAATTATCCAGAACAAAATGTCAAACAAAGAGATGATATTTGTTACATACAGATATCAATACCATATAACTTGGTGCCTAACATCATTGTGTTAGCGTTTTAATAAAATAAAAGTAACTAACCTGGCCTGGAGTGATAAGGCCTTTAGCCTCTGCATCAGCAATCATACTATAACCAATCCTGCATGTTAGGATGCAACAGTTAAGACCCAATACAAGTTTGACTTCAAACAATAGTTCAAGCAAAATACTCAGCATTTCCCAGAATATTGATAGCTCCAACTCCCCAGCAACAATGGGCCTAATCGCAACATATTTTTAAGATAGTAATCACATAAATGCATCAAGAGAATATAAAGCAATACCTGTCCTTGACACTAGAGCAAGGCTCCATCATCTCAAGCTTAGCAGCAATACGGGCAACACAACCATCAACAATATTGTTGAGATATACTAACGGAGTATTTCCAATTAACTGTATCCAAATTCCAAAGAAATGAATAGAGGATATAGTAAGCAAACAACATTATCAGTAGCAAGAAAGAATTTATCAATCACCAACCAATAGTGCACTTTACCTCCGTAACATCTTTGGCAATTTCACACTTCTCAAATGCCATTTTTTCAGATTACTGCAATGCAAACAAAATCATAATCACTTTACCAAATTATCTGAGACAGAAAATTTTGAACTTTCAACAACTGGGATTAATGGAATAGACCAAATGAATATCTCAAACAATGACATTATAAACCTGCCTATCTGGAAGAAAAAAAAAGGAGTAGGTTTTAAGCTTTCAGAAATGAACGGAAGAACAATAAGATGAAAAACGCTTCACTCCATCCACTTGATAGGAATACTATGCAGAAATAGCACACAAAAGGTACCAGTTTTTACTACAGTTATCGACAACCAAGACAATATACGTGGCCTATGAAATCTGGATTCACGAAGCTTATGTCACTGAATTTTCTTGGCAACCAAACAGAGATCATAATCTCACAGCTTCAGAAAACCCATACGAGCACAAATCTTTTCAACAAATTCGAGAAACCCGTTACAGATGCACAATAACGAAATCACAGATTCAGAAAACCCACACAAGCACAAATCTTTTCGACAAATTTGACAAACCCACAACAGATGCACAATAACAAAATCACAAGGAGCAAGACTGACCCTTGGAAATGTTAAGGAATGACCTCCTTACCTCCTTGACGCTGACGGCCTTTGTTGAAAACCCCCAGTACTATACTCAATTGAGGATTAAATGGGGAGTCCTTTGTGAATATAACCTGATTCGAGGCAAAATTAACGATAGAGTCAACGGGGTTGCGTTGATGTGTTTCCAACGTTTTATGTCCTTTACTATACTGATGTTTCCGCCACAGAACAAGAACAAGAAATAGAAATATTTTTGCCTTTTGTGAATAAGGATAAGAATGGTAGGGTTTTTTTTTTTTAATAAAATGACCAAAAAATTAATTTATGATAAAAATCCTTTTTTGGTAACGGAGAACAAGAAGTTTACTCTTTAAATAGCTTATCATAATTCAAAATCATCTCTATATGTATGTATCAATTTTAGTACCCTTTTAACGCAAGAATGCCATAGGCTCTCCCAATAATTTGATTAAATTATATTTTCTTGCCCACCCTAATCCCAACAATACCATAATCTCTACAAACAAATTTCAAATTCCCCAACAAGAAAGAAATCTTATCCTGTCAGAACCCCACAAATATTCTCCACAGACTCCTCCCATTCCCTTATCCCAAAAGGGCAAAAACATGGCAACCCTTCACCTCACTCGATGTCCTTCATTCACTCTCAGTCTCACCAAACAAAAACGCCCCAGCAAGCTCCTTGCCTTGCAACTCAACCCTCGTAGATTCTTGTCAACAATGGTGAGGTCATACAAAGTTGTGATTAAACATGAAGGTCAAACCACAGAGCTGGAAGTTGAGCCTGATCCCTGATGAGAACATACTAGCCAAGGCATTCGACAGTGGTTTGTCTGTGCCCCATGACTGCAAGCTTGGTGTGTGCATGACTTGTCCTGCAAAGCTAGTGAGTGGCACGGTTGACCAGAGTGAAGGTATGCTCAGTGATATGCTGTAGAGAGTGGCTATGCACTGCTTTGTGTTTCTTATCCGCGGTCTGATTGCCACATCAAGACCATTCCTGAGGAGGAGCTGCTGTCTCTACAACTGGCAACTGCCAATGACTGAACCATGGGTTTGCTTGTTTTGGTTTTTGGGTATTTTTTTACATGCTTGTATTGTCACTGGAATGTTCACAATGCAGCAGATATGATGCTTATAGTACGCGGTGAGGTATAAAAGGCAATATAATCTTGGCTTGGAGATGAAACCCAGAGGATGCAAAATTATGTCAGGAGTGATATAAATGACAGAATGGACAAAGAAAATAACATAAATAGCGGTATCGTAGATCTTCCAGTGAATAATACCATAAAGAGTTGCACAAAGGGGTTTTATTGCATTAATACACTACAGAGGTTTTCTGCAATAAACATTTAAGACAGAAACTGTTCTACCCAACATACAATAAGAACCAAACATGTCTAGTGAAAACTGTGAACCAAGTTATTTCTCTCATTCACATAGAAATTGTCCACAATATGGGAGAGAACGCACAAAGACTGATTCTAAAAGACCAGAGGAAGAAGAGATCATATTTGTATAGCACCTATGCGTATCAATTCTTCGATTTGGACATAAGACAAATTCCTGTCGATTGTAGTAGCTATCTCGGTAAAAGATGAATCTGCAGCTTTGATTTCCAGGCAAGTGATGCATCAGAAGACCTTCAGCTCTTCAAACTGATGCATGGATTTCCTAAAAACAGCTGAACCCTGCTTGATGATTGTTGATCAAACAGCCATATTAGCAACAATACTGCTTAGCAACAGAAGGAAGACTGGTCTTCTTAAATTTTCTCTGCTTTAGCTTCACTTTCAAATTAATTCCACCATCAATAATTGCCTGGAGCACAATCTGAAGCTTGCCCTCAAGTTTCTCTCCTTTTCTTGGTGTGTAAACCACGTCATGAATATCATCCTCCAATGCTCTTTGAGCTAGAATCCCTCCCACAGCAGCACAAGCACTTGCATTCCTAGTAGAATCCAGGTCAAATTTCATATCCTTTGATATTGAATGTGCCACAGCAACAACTTTACTAGTAACCCGATGAATAATGCAGGCACGCACAGAGGCTTTTGATATGTAAATGTCCAAGCAAAATGGCTCATGGTAAGGACCCGTAAGCTGATTGAATGTGGGCGTCCTGACTCTCTTTTTCTCAGCACATGAACTATCAATTTCACCAATCAAAGAATAAACACTTTTGTCCTTTGCAACTTCAGGAAGCCTTTCAACTTTTAAGGGAGAATCACGAATTGGCTTATCCTTCTGATCATCTTTTCTCTTTGACATCTCTTTGTTTTCACTTGCCTTAGGAGCATCCTTATTCCAAGATTTCCTCCTGTGGAAATCAAAACTATACTCTTCAAACTCTTTGGAGCCTCTGTCAAGTTTATAAAAAAGATTACCTCGAATTCTCATGTTATCAATTTCATCTAAATCTGTGTCACCCTCAAAAGATGTCAAGTTAGCGTCAACCCTTCCATCCTCCCCTTCTTCCATAACAGTTTTCATTTGCATTTCTTCACCCAATCCTCGCCATGCGTGCGCCAAGCCTGAGGAAATCTGCCAAGCAGCTTGGTCTACGAGCTCGATATTATAGCCACCCGAACTAGGCATTTGATCAGACAATAAAGGAGAAAGATGGAATCTACTAGAGTAACTTGGCTGTGTACTTGCTATGTTATCCACCGGCACGGGTTGAATATTTAAATCTTCCTTATCAAGAGCATTCGAGGAGGGCCTCGAACACAAACCGCGTATCTTTGAGAGGACACCACGGTTTGCAAAAGATGCAAGTTTTGTGGATCTCTTCAGCAACATTAAGGCCATTTGATCAGTGTTTTTGCAGGAAGTTTGTTTCGTCAAAGAGCTACAAAGGGATGAATTTCACAAGGAATGTAGAAGAAAAACGAAAGACGATGTTGGATTCAATTGAAACTGGCATTCTGCAGAGAGGTTTCATTGGGGCAAATCATCAAACAACTCGTAGGCCACAAGTTCAAATTGTTTCCAGCGGACCAAATCTGACCCAGGAAATAAAAAATAGTTGCAAACATTAGCAAATCACTCCATTGTAGACTACTTGAGTGCTTTTGTCTCTACTATTTGTTCCAAATCCGATAGACGCAACTGCGTCACCGTTGATTCTTCATAAGATGGCTCGTCCGTGGAACATGAACATGACCACCGGACTAATTAGATGTAGTTTGACGTCGAAGGCAGGCATGGGCCGGGTCCCGTTCCTTGCCATCCCATTCGTAGTGGGCCGACGTTGGGTTTATAGACGCAAAAAAAAACCTTCAAACTTTTTCTCAATTTTTATTGGGACTTTTGGAGGCCGGTACACCAGATTATACTTAATTGTAAAAAAGTACAGTCACTAAAACATCCTTTTAAAAAAGTACACTGGGATCATCTTTTACCAAAATAACCTCAAATTTGATTTTCTCTCTCCACGAATTGTGATACAATAGTGATACTTTTAAATAGAAGATCAAATTTAGTGTTCAATTTATATCTTTTGCTTATAAAATGATGATATAAATGTTAGAATGTAAATTTGATTGCATTACATGTCTTTCTAGTTCAATTATGTCATTTTAGTGGATTTTTGGTGTTGGTGATACTATAGTGATACATCTCTGCAGCTGTAAATGTTTTTCCAAAACGAGCAAGAGATGTACAAACCAAGAAAAGAAAACCAAGAAAGGAAAAGTGATTAGGAAGAAGAAGTATGCATATTGGTTCAATTACATCATTTTAATGAATTTTTGGTGTTGGTGATACTATAGTGATACATCTCTGCACTTGTAAATGTTTTTCCAAAACGAATAAGAGAGGTAACCAAGAAAAGAAAATCAAGAAAGGAAAAGTAATTAGGAAGATAAAGTATGCATACTAGTTTCATTGTATCATTTTAGTGATTTTTTGGTGTTGGTGATACTATGGTGATACTATAGTGATACATCTCTGCAAAAAACGAACCAGAGTTCAGATCTGCAAAAAAACAAAGCACAACCCAGATTGAACAACGAAGCATCGTCCAGATCTGTCAAAAACAAGGCAGAGCAACTCGACGCAGTCCAGATTGAGCAACGACGAAGAAGGCGATGAAGAGATGAGAAACTCGACCAAAAACGGAGAAGAAGGCAACGAAGAACAAATTCAGATCGAGAACAAGAAGAAGAAGAAGAAGAAGAAGAAGAAGAGAAAGAAGGAGATAACTTTTAGTAGAGAAGAAGGAGAGAAATAGAGGAAGTTGGATAGTTGGAGGGAGAAGAAGAAGAAGAAGGAGGAGGAGGGTATTGTAGGTATAAACTAAAAAATATCTTAAGTCAGATGACCAAATTACCCTTAAATTGTACTTTTTTACAATTTTAAAAATGTTCATGACCTTTTTACAATTAAGTTGTCTAAAGTGCTTTTATTGCCAATTGTCCGATTTTTATTTCCTGGAGTTAATATGCTATATTTACTGATTTTCCATTTGAATTTCAAAATTGATAGGTGATAGCAAAATATTTTTTTAGGTAACTTTGATTTTCATTATAACGGATGTTGCCTATATAATAACTCGCCCACCTCCTCGCCCTTATGCCTCACCTCCGCTCAGGATTAAAGGGGTGGGATGAGATGGGATAGGATTTGGAACGGATGTGGTGGAACAGTCCCGCGTACACATCCTGAAATGCAGTCCATCTTGTGACCCTCGTCAGGTGATTGGTGAAACTTATAAAATAGAATTGCATCAAAAGAACAAACAGCAAGAAAGTCTTTACTAAAACTAATTCCACAACAAGGGATGATACTTCTTAACATTGTTACAGTTCCATCATATGATCACTTTCCACAGTCACCTACAACTAAAGTTTCATCAACATTAGAAAAGCAACTTCTTACCATGGCAAAGCAAGAAGTAGGACAGTAGTGATAAGTCACACACACAAGTTGCTACCATTAAAACAATTAGTGATTACAATCAAAGCACGTAGAAAGCAAACGAGACTGGGGGGTCATCATATCAGTAGTTACCATCTTGGAAAAGTAGTCAAGTCTACCGGTAGTAAGCTTGCTGATAAGCTGGTGCCAAACCATTTCCATAGCCCCCGTATGCAGGGTAACCAATGGGAGCAGCAGCATATGGTGGAGGTACTGCTTCCGGTGAGTAAGCATAAGGATTGGATGGAGGGCTTCTGTTGCCATAAATGGCAGGTGGGGAAGGATATGTTGGGATCCCAACATGGTATTGAGTGTGGGAGGGAGACCTGACAAAAGCTGGAGGAGCTGGAAATGATGAAACATATGCATTTGTCAAACGACCAGCCTTAGCTGGAGGCATTGGGCCACCATTGCTGGCTCGTGTTCGTTTGTTGGCAGGCACTGCAGCAGGCCTTTTCTTCTCAGTCTTGGTCTTCTCTAGCTGTTCAAGTCGTTTCTTGAGATTTTCTACAGGGAACTCAGCTTCAAGTTTGTATTCCTCAATGCACTTGATGACTGTCTGGAGTGCTGACTGCTCTTTGCGTGCAGCAAGGTGCTGAAAAAAAATGATAAACCAAAGTAACAATCAATCAAAACTAAAGAAATAGTCACCGAGGATACGACAGAAATTAGAAGTACCCATGGACAGTGTCTTCATCTTCCAGTTAGTTACTCAACAAGAGCTAGATGCAATGGAAACTGCAGTTACCTCAATGGAATTCTATTTGATGTTAATAATATGCATTATGCAGTGATGAACATTATATGTGCAGTAAACTACAGCTAACTTTGATTAAGATTGAGGCTGTAAAAAGAACAAATGGCTTTTATGTTTCTTCTCTCCACTGAACCACTGAATGTGCAAATGCACATAAATATTACCTCCGCACCAGAGCCCACGCACAATTGCACAGACGACAACTCATCTTGATTTGTTTTTCCATTTTTCTGGGAATTATAACGAATAGACATGTAATATAGCCCTAGCAAAAAAAACCTACGGTTGAACTTCTGAATAGAATAGCTCAATGATCTTAGCAACACCAAGCAGATACGATTCAGACAAAGCAAGATAATACTGCAACTATAATGAATACATCCATGGGATATATAAATCTAGTCAAGAGAGAGGTCCAGCTCCATAACACATACTGTAACTAAGGAGTTAAACAGCATTAATAAAAAATTCTGCCAAAACAAATTGAGTAATGTACCGCAGCTCGGTTGGTGTTGTTGGGGTCCTCAATAATAGAGGCAGCAGCTTTCTTCGCATCTCTCAAATAGGCTTTCAGTAGGGGAACAGGGGGGAACTTATCCACAAGGCCAAATTCATGAGTGAAATGCACTGCATCTAGCTGCTGTCCCCTGCTGATTAATTCTTGAATCATTTCTGCAATTAAGAGTGGCTCAAAAGTGTTAAATAGCTCAAAGTCTTTGGTTACATATTTAACAATTTAAAACAAAATATTCATCAACTCTACGAGAAACAATTTGCCCTCACTCCTGATGGTAATACTAACTATACCACCTCTCTTCCCTCTGCTGCTCAATATTTGACGGCTATTTGCTACAATGCTACAGCTTTACAGAAAATATCTTTCTAATAACCAACTCTCTTCCCTCTGCAGCTTAATCTTTGTTGCCTACTTGCTACTATGCTACAGCTTTACAAACTCACGATGCTACAGCTTTACAGAAACATCCTTCTAATAACCAACTCTCTTCACCATGCTGCTTAATATTTGTTGCCTTCTTGCTACTATGCTACAGCTTTACAAGCTCAGGGGACTAGGCACCCCACATTAAAGGTGTTAAATGAGATCATTCAACTCCTACGCTAAAGGTTTTTAAAGATATTTACGTCCATCTAATAGAGTAAAGTATACTTTAAAAAATAGGCAATTTCCGGGGCCAATTAGCAATCTTGAAAGAACTGCATATAAAATTAGCTCAATGAGAGTGGTTCAGTAAATATACCAGGCATCTTGTCACCCAAACCGAGGGAGATTGCAAGCCTGGGCATCTGCTTGCGCCAGGCAGACCCAACCACAAGCTTTCTGTACAAATCCAGATCCTCACTCTTCACAATACCAAAAGTAACCAAATGTTGCAAGAAAGTATGCACATCAGGCGTCTTCACGTTCTCTATTCCGCCACGCTCCTCCAAGCTGGCCTTCCATGCATCAGCAATCTTCTTGGCCCTTTCCTTGACACTGGGAGTCACCAGCAACCTAGACTTCCCAATCAAAGGGTCCACCATCACCGGAATCAGGCTCTCCAGCACAACCACACACGCCCACCCCAAGTCGTTTCCATTGTCGCTGCTCTTCTTCGCCCTCCTATCCACTGGAAACACCTCAGACATGGCTTCCAGAACAAACCTAGGAGGATCCACACACTCTGCTAATGCAACCGGAACTTGGCTTCTCAGCGTGTCGAGCTCTTTCTTTTTAGTGATCAGAAACTTCCAGAATCCTTTCGAGTCCATTTTCAAGCAGAAATCTTTCAGCACCATCATCATGCCGTCCCCATCATCAACCTCACCATCCGGATTAAACGAATCTTGATCAGTTCCTAGGGATTTGAGGGCATCCTCTTTGTGCTCATCAACACGGTCGAGTACAATTTCGACACTGCCATCAATGGTGACCTCGCGCTTCTTGAGATAGTCAAGAGATGCCTTTGTCTCGCAATCAAGAGTTCGAATTTTACGCCTCAAGGCTTCCGACTTCTTCTGCAGATTCTGTTCCAAGGAGGTGAAGTGATCCGAGAGCTCCTTCCAAAGAAGAGTACAGCTAGTCATGAGCGAAGTCTGCCTCTGAAATTCGTCAAAGCTCGGCCGAGTCAACTCAGTTAACTCCCCAGGATCGGGGATCGACCCCATCGTCGGTGATTTGCAGCAGTCGTACGATGATTCAGTGGCAAATATCGACAAGCAAAGAATTGTAGAAACAAAGAAGAAAGAGTAGTGAAATGGAAACCCTAGAACCGGAAAGAGAGGAGTAGATAAAAAGCGAGGACAAGACAGAACAGACGATGCTGATGTGGACGACCATTAAAGCGCCACGTGCTGTGGCGACTATGAAAAGTAGAGAAGGAGAATTCTACGATGCGCCGGGGGTGCCAACAAGAACGTTGAACCGGAAAAACTAACATCGAAGCGCGACATACCGGAATTATACCGCTCAAGTTAAAAACAGTGGTTTTAATATCGTACCGGAATTATACGGATCGAGAGATTGGAATGCGATATTAAAATATTGCAGATAATAGAAGTAACAAAAATTATGTTTTTGTATAGTTAAAACATACGATTTTCCTACTTAAGTATCTAAGTTCAATTCTCAATAATTTTTTAGTTCATAAAACAAATTTCACGGATAGAAAGATTGAAAGAATTTTATAATCATGATTATTATAAATAAAATATTAGATTCTTATGAAAATCATTATTAAAAAATAAAAATATTTTTGAAAACTCCTATTGGACATTTGGGATATTAGTTAAGTTTTTAATTTATTTATCTATAAATTAAAAGGTTCACTTTATTTTAAAAAAAACTTATAATTTTGTTTAAAAAAATACGTGTAAAATAGTTTTAACACCGATTCAATACCAATAAAATCGATTAGTTCAATCGGTTTTTGACATGCACGAAACAATATGATATTTAAGATTGATTCATACGGTATTTAAAACATTGGTAAAATGTCGTGTGGGTGACGTAAGACAATGGCTCATGGGGGAATATTTGGAGTGGGGTACTTTCCCGGAAACCGAAGGCAGATTAATGAAAAAGCAGAGGAGGGAAGGGAGAGGTGAAAGAAATGAAGAGGGCGAATGGGGTTGGGTGTGGATGTGGGGCAGCCTCACTGACCACCACATGGGTGGATTCTGATAAAGTAAAGACAATGTTTCGACTAAAACAAAAGAGATAACACCAACTCTGTTCAAATCTACAGTATATGAGTGTAGTGCGTGGACAGTGTGTGTCAGCATGTTGAAATCCAAGGCACAGAATGAATCAGGCATGCGCATCACTATTTCTTCTCTCTTCTCACAGTATTTGTAATTTAAAGCTATGAATATGGGAATGAATGGGAGCTGGCTCCTAACTGGCCGTCTATCATCAGCATTCAAGTGCATTCTCCATGTAAAGAATCTAACCCAAGGTTGAGAGTTCGATACTACTGTAATTATTTTCAAGTGATTTACGTTAAATATCGACCCCCGATCAAGTAAACCCGCATACCTAGTCCGGCCAAATTTAGGCTTAGTGGGCGGTCTAAAAAGAGGGGACTAGGGAAGTAAGTGTTGCCAGAATTTCCTTCTCGTTAAATGGGGTTAAGACTTAAGACCACCTATATCAAGGCGATAAGCAGATTAACATGGCCCATAATGAAACTACATCGGATGAATTATCTACAAAGGCATAAATTAATCATCAAGAGCACAAAAGAGTAAAAGCAAGAACCCTGCTTTCTTCAGCCTCATCCATCAGCCTTCATATTAAAACACTTCAAACAAGATCCTGAGGGTTACCAACAGCACAGACAGTAAGTAGATAACAAAATCTATACGCCAATGTTCTTGAGAACCATCAAGTAGCCATTGGTTGCTCCAACAAAAATAAGCAGTCAGACTACACTGTGAAAAGCAACTTCATGCATTGTTTATGTCACGGCGCGCAAAGGAAATGACAGGTATAATTACAAAAAAGAAGCTGCTAAAAATGCATTAATGATGAAACATGTCAATGCGATGAGCATGCATGTATTATACGTAGAGCAAATTGTTACGAGAAAAGAAGTTATTTGTTAGGTGTAAAATACACCTAGTTTTATGGGCTTAAAAGTATTATTTTTCTATGTTGATTAGTGCAAAATACTGCCCATATTGGTATTTTTATGAACAGGTACTGCTGGAGAATAAATTCATTACTGGATAGAATTTGTAACATGTTCGCAACCTGTGCGGCCGCAGATCGCGGGAATCAGACTTGTGTGATTGAGTTGCTGACGTGGCAAGAATAGATGGGCCAGTTTAGGGCTTGCTAAAGACTATATAAAGAGTGTTAAGCTGAGACAAAGAGGGGACTTTACTTTGCGCAGCCGAAGACCAAATATTGAAGAGAGGGTGTCGGCAGGAAGGAGGAGAAGCAACATCAAAGCTGGGCATATCAATTCTTCAGCAAATCTCTACTCTTCCATTGATTTGAACATTGTTGATGAGTATCTTTATGATTTTTATTATGATTATGTGTAGCTAAACTCTTTTCTAGCTAGGGTTTGGTGATTCTTCTACCATAAACCTTGTGCACAGATTTGATTGACAATCAGACTAAGTTTAATTCTTTGTTCTCTGGATTGATTGCTTATTTCCTATTTTTATGCGTGCCTGATCAACATCATAATTTTAGGAATTGTTAGTTAAACATATTCGGCTGACCATGACCCGGTGTTTGACGAAGTAACAAGAACTTGCGTAAGATCCAAGTTTTGGGAACATAGGACATAATTGATTGGGTAATAGACCATTATCCTAGATTGTGCAACTGTCGATTTCCTAGTGCTTATGCTTGTCTTAGGAAACTCTTAGGATAGACCAACCAAAACTCCTTTGATAAGAAAAGATCTTGCAACTGGACCAAAGTCAGGATCGTTGTTTAGGGAAATCTAATTGACTGCAGCTGGACCAAGGCCTTTCAATTGACATTGTTAAACTTTTAAATTGTGTGATTGCGTATTAATCTGTGTGCACAGGTGGAGGTAGTTGGCAAACCAAACCCAAGCTAGTTTTTCATCCATTGATATTTAGCTTAATTTTATTGCTAGATTAATATTAGAAGCGTCTGAATTTAATTTACACTATTGTTGGTAGTTATAGCTGGTAATTAATACAGTCCTCGTGGATTCGACCCCTTTCACTATTATACTGTCAGTTGGCACGTACACTTGCGATTGGGATAAACCCGTCGGTATTGAGTTGCAAGTATTTCTTGCAATAAAAAGTATCGAACAAGTTTTTGGCGCCGTTGCCGGGGACTGTTAAGTTTATTATCGGTTGTTTCTTAAGGCAATAGTGTGTATTTATTTATTTCTTTAGTTTCTTTTTACTACTGAAACTTACCTCAAAAAAAAAAAAAAAAAAAAAATTCGTGTGCAGATACAAAATTGTCTCTTAAGAGAAGCATGGCTGAAGATCCACTTAATCGGGCAATTCAAATTGCTAATTGTGCTGGGAATGTTGAGGGTAATGTGCGTATACCCATGATGAACAGATATATCCCGCAGAACATTGCCCAGCCATCATGTATTACATATCAACCTACAGGAGCAGCTAATATCAGCTTATCACCTCAATTGCTGAACTCTGTACCACATTATGAGGGGCGATTTGATGAAGATCCACATCAACATCTGAAGGATTTTACCGATCTTTGTCGAACTCAACACATGACAGGGATGTCTACTGATAATCTGAAACTGGTACTCTTCCCCTTCACTCTTAGAGGAGGAGCCAAGATGTGGTACAACTCTATTGCAGCAGGTACTATTGGCACATGGGAGCAGATGGCAACTAAGTTCTTAAGGGAATTTTTTCCAGCTCATAGAACCAAGCAGCTGGTGCGAGAAATTCAAAATTTTCAGCAAAAAGATGGTGATTTATTCTATGAGGCTTGGAAAGATTTCAAGAGCCGCCTAACTCGTTGCCCAACTCATAATCTACATAAGGATGATGTTGTGTTGCACTTCTATGAAGGGTTGAATGAAATTAATAGGATGAAGGTTGATTCAGCTTGTAACGGAGTGTTGATGCGGAAAAGTAGTGAGGAAGCGATGGAGCTATTCGAAGAATTGAGTGAAGACTCGCAACAATTTTCTACACGGTGTAGAAGCTCAATAAGGAAGCAAGGCATGTACGAAGTAAGTGCTGACACTATAGTACAAGCTGAGATGGGAAACATCAATCGAAAAATTGACATGATAGTTGAAGCCATGAAGGGAATGAACGTGAAAGCTTCGATGCCAACAAAGCCAGTTATTGTATGTGCTATTTGTTCAAATAATGACCATGTGACTGAAGCCTGTCCATTGATTTCTATGACGGACCAAGAACAAGCCAATTACTTGGGGCAAGGAAATTTTAACATGAGGAATCAAGCTTACCCATGGCGTAATCACCCAAATTTCTCATGGAGGAATGAACAAAATTTGACTGAACCAGCAGCTCCTGCACAGCAACCAGCAAAGAGGAGTGACTTGGAGACCACAATGATGCAATTCATGCAGCAAACAACTCAAGCCATTCAAAAGTTGGAGACCCAAGTGGGACAAATGGCTAAGGAGATGAGTGAAAGAAAGAAGGGAGAGTTACCTTCACAGCCCTTGAATAACCCAGCTGGGCAACTAGAACAATTGAAAGCTGTCACTACTCTCAGAAGTGGCAAGCAAATCAACAAGACAGAGCAACTGCAAACAGAGTCTACAAACTGCAGTAAAGCTACAGACAGGGTACAAACGGGCCGCAAAACTGCACCAGTGGCGATACAAGAATGGGAAAGAGATCCTCCACCTTTCCCGCAAAGGTTTGCCAAAAAGAAAACTGATTCTAAGGCAATAGATATTTTTGAGAATTTGCGTAAGGTTGAAATTAATATTCCATTGCTTGATGCTATTAAACAAATTCCATCTTATGCTAAATTTCTTAAAGAATGTTGTACTCAAAAGAGAAAATTTGCTGCACATGAAAAAATTGCTTTGAAAGAAGAAGTTAGTGTTGTGCTGTTAAATAAACTCCCACCAAAGCTTAAAGATCCTGGTAATTTTACCATACCATGTAAAGTGGGAAATCAATTTTTTGAAAAGGCATTGCTGGACCTAGGGGCCAGCATTAATTTGTTACCTTACTCTGTTTATGAAAAACTTGGGTTAGGAGAGCTTCAAGAGACTTCTATAACACTGCAACTAGCTGACCGTAGTGTCAAAATACCCAAGGGGATTTTAGAGGATGTCTTGGTAACTGTGAATGACTTGATCTTGCCTGCTGATTTTGTTGTGTTGGATATGGAGGATAGTCCTAGATCCTCATCTTTACCTATTATTCTTGGACGACCTTTTATGGTTACCGCTGACATGAATATTAGTGTGAGAAAGGGGACTGTAACTATGCAGGTGAATGACAAAGAATTGGAATTTCGTGTGTTTGATGCTCTCAAATCTCATGATGATCATAGTGATTGTTTAATAGTGATACTATACATGATCTTGAGAGTGAGGTGTTTCAGGTTACTAGTATTGATCCAGTTGAAGCAGTGGTGGCGTCTGGTTTGAATGAGAAAACAATTTCTGAAGGAATTTTGGAGAATGATGACCATATAGAGGAGGCCTTCCAAGCATTCCAGTTGGACCGACCTTATGGTGGTAAGACTACTCCTCCTTTTGAGCAACTGACGCTTACTAATACATCTTTTGTTCCCTCAACAGTTAAAGCTCTTGATTTGGAGCTGAAGGAGTTGTCTAGTCACTTGAAATACATCTATTTGGGTGAGAACAACACTGTACCGGTGATAGTAGCTGCGAATCTAAGTTTGGGGGAGGAAGAAAAGTTGATCCAAATTTTGAGGAAGCATAAGACAGTTCTTGGGTGGACCATCGCTGACATAAAGGGGATTAACACATCTAGGTGTATGCACCCGATTTTATTGGAGAATGATGCAAAGCCCACTGGAGGAGCACAAAGGCGATCGAATCTGCATCTGAAAGATGTTATCAAAGCTGGAGATAAGCGTCGCTTGCAACTAAACGAGCTTGAAGAATTGCAGCATGAAGCCTATGAGAATGCAAAGTTATATAAGGAGAGAGCCAAGAGGCACTCTGACAAGAAGCTTGTGCGGAAAAAATTTTCTGTTGGGCAGAAGGTGCTGGTGTACAACTCTCAGTTGAAACTTTTTCCGGGAAAGCCCAAATCAAAATGGCATGGCCCGTATGTGATACAAGCTGTGTTCCCTCGTGGTGCATTAGAGTTAAAACATCAAGATTCTGATCACACATTCAAGGTTAATGACCATCGAGTGAAGCCTTATTGGGAAAATGTACAAAGTATCGTGGATGAAGTGGTATATCTCCACTCAACTGATCTCTGACAGCGTTCAAGACTATGTCCGGCTGAAGACAATAAATTTAGCACTTCATGGGAGGTAACCCATGTGGAAGGGAAGCATAATTTTGACAACTTGAATCAGCTAAGTCTCTCTTCCTTTTCCTTCACTTAATTGTGTTAGTTGGTTTCGTCATTGTAAATTTTCTTTTTGTTCTTTCTTTTTAAACATTGAGGACAATGTCAAATCTGAGTTTGGGGGAGAGGGAATTTGCTTTTGCCGAAAATTTTTGAAAAAAAAAAAATTTTGAAATTGTTTTGAGAAGAGAATTGGCATACTTGTGCTTAATTGTTATGAAGTGCTTTTGAGACTGATGGTGTGATTATTTGCATGACCTTTTGCAATGAATGTCTGCTGAGTTTACATATTATTTGCAACACCACTTAGCTTGTGAGGAGCCTGCAGAAATTTTGTGTGCTATGAATTTGATGATTGTGTATAGCTAGAACTTGCATTAGACCATCTGAAGTACATACTATGTTTTTGTTCTTTGGAAGTGATGGAGGCATTCTTTGTAAATTTTGGCCTACCTTGAACCTTACTTTTACTCCCAGTCCTTTGATTGCATATTCTTCTCTTGTGATAAACTTTCCCATCTTTTTGATGTATTATGTCTGTGTCATATAAGTCACGAAAATAGAATTCCATCATGAGGCTATGGTTGAGGTGTTTTGAAGGTTATTGACAAGATGATGAGGAGTTTAAGTGTGGTGTTTGAAAGAAGCAGTTCTGAATATTAAAAGATGCGTATAATTGAGTTCTGGGGAATTTGCAACCTATTTGCGACCTAAGTGCTACCTGAAGCTCACACAAAAATTGGCGACTCAAATCTGAAGCAGCCAGTTAAAAAAAAAAAAAAAAAAAAAGGAGAGAGAGAGAGAGAAAAAGAGAGAGAAGCTGAAGTCTCTCAAGAAAACAAAATTCTAATAAGGTTTGCACGTGACTCAAGATCTATCTATGGATACTAGAAGTTGAAAGAGGAACAAGGAGGCAAAGCAGAGATTTGAGGCTCAACAGAGGGAGATGTTTGATTTGATTTGTGACGGGACCTTGCCCTGATTTTATTTGGTTGATATGATGATAATCTAACTAGTTTTGGTGATACTTTGACTTGTTAGTTTGGAGGAGTGGAAGCTCTTGTTATTCTATTATGTGGGTTGGGTAGATGGAGTTAGGATTAGTCTTATGATGGATGCCTATTTTTGAGACTTTGTGATATATGGCATGATCATCACATGTTTTGTTTGTTTGAACCATACCTTTATCTAGCCTATGCCATTCCTTGAAGCTTATCCTTGTTGCATTAAACTTAATTGTGATTGGATTATGATGACTTTAGTTTGAATCCAATTTATATTGATTTTGTGCATTTTTGAGCCTTCCTTAGCCAAGTTTCGTGCTCCCAATAAAGTCCTTCTGATTCAATGAATGAGAATTTTAGTGTGAAGTAAGGTTGGTGGACATGCAAACATATGGCTACAGGGTATGAATTCATAAGAGAGTAAACACCACCCTTATACACTAGAGTGAAAATTTTCTTCTACATATTATGTGTGTACCTTGGTGAGGGTGTGTGAGAATAATTGTGTAAACTAAAGTGGTTGTGAGCAGAGTTAGGGCTGCGCAGTTTTCTACTAGATGTCAATATTGCATTGCAATAATGAGAGAGTACTTGTAGTGTCAATTCTTGATTGAAGTTTTTCAACTGATGCTTAAATGATTTAAACTTTCTCGTGATTGATTGCTTGCTTGAGGACAAGCAAAGTTGAAGTTTGGGGGATTTTGTTAGGTGTAAAATACACCTAGTTTTATGGGCTTAAAAGTATTATTTTTCTATGTTGATTAGTGCAAAATACTACCCATATTGGTATTTTTATGAACAGGTACTGCTGGAGAATAAATTCATTACTGGATAGAATTTGTAACCTGTTCGCAACCTGTGCGGCCGCAGATCGCGGGAATCAGACTTGTGTGATTGAGTTGCTGACGTGGCAAGAATAGATGGGCCAGTTTAGGGCTTGCTAAAGACTATATAAAGAGTGTTAAGCTGAGACAAAGAGGGGATTTTACTTTGCGCAGCCGAAGACCAAATATTGAAGAGAGGGTGTCGGCAGGAAGGAGGAGAAGCAACATCAAAGCTGGGCATATCAATTCTTCAGCAAATCTCTACTCTTCCATTGATTTGAACATTGTTGATGAGTATCTTTATGATTTTTATTATGATTATGTGTAGCTAAACTCTTTTCTAGCTAGGGTTTGGTGATTCTTCTACCATAAACCTTGTGCACAGATTTGATTGACAATCAGACTAAGTTTAATTCTTTGTTCTCTGGATTGATTGCTTATTTCCTATTTTTATGCATGCCTGATCAACATCATAATTTTAGGAATTGTTAGTTAAACATATTCGGCTGACCATGACCCGGTGTTTGACGAAGTAACAAGAACTTGCGTAAGATCCAAGTTTTGGGAACATAGGACATAATTGATTGGGTAATAGACCATTATCCTAGATTGTGCAACTGTCGATTTCCTAGTGCTTATGCTTGTCTTAGGAAACTCTTAGGATAGACCAACCAAGACTCCTTTGATAAGAAAAGATCTTGCAACTGGACCAAAGTCAGGATCGTTGTTTAGGGAAATCTAATTGACTGCAGCTGGACCAAGACCTTTCAATTGACATTGTTAAACTTTTAAATTGTGTGATTGCGTATTAATCTGTGTGCACAGGTGGAGGTAGTTGGCAAACCAAACCCAAGTTAATTTTTCATCCATTGATATTTAGCTTAATTTTATTGCTAGATTAATATTAGAAGCGTCTGAATTTAATTTACACTATTGTTGATAGTTATAGCTGGTAATTAATACAGTACTCGTGGATTCGACCCCTTTCACTATTATACTGTCAGTTGGCACGTACACTTGCGATTGGGATAAACCCGTCGGTATTGAGTTGCAAGTATTTCTTGCAATAAAAAGTATCGAACATTATATACAGGACAATGCGATGAATTCCAATTTTGTACATTCGTCGGAGGCAGCTATTTACACTGATTGGAGTACCAAGTAGCTTACCTGGCAGCATAAAAAGATCCGCCCAACGTCTGGGCAATGTGATTGAAAACATAAGCTTTACTTTCATAACTTACAATGATAACCTTATTTGAAGCTTCCATGAGAAAAATTGATTTCACCATGAAAAGGGGTAAGAAACATCCGCAAATCAGAGTTATGAGCAGATCCATTTTCCAGGGTATTGCAGCAGATTACTTTCGAATCAAGAGTCAAGACAATAAATCAGCACCGGAGCCTGAAAAAAGTCATTTACCAGCCAGACACACTCATATTTGCCAACACAAACACCAGTTCTGAAGCTATCATCAGGTGTATGAAGCCATATGTAACTTGCTCCCTTTCTCACAGTTAATCTGCATGGACATATCTTCCGCCACACTTAGAGTAGAAACAGATACATGAAGAATTCCATCATTCTGCAAATTGGTGCTCTCTGCAACCATCTCGTCCATAGAAGAAGCTGGTTTAAGATTTTCCAACTTAAAATTTAATGAATTGGCATTGACAACAACACCGTTATTACAAGGCCGAGTTTCATTCTCAACAGAAGAATTTAAAGTTGACGAATTTCCAGTCTCTGCTGTGCTGTGAATCCTGTTAGAGAAAATATGGCCATTCTTGTCAGAAGCAAATCTGTTCCCCAGTTGAGAATCAGCAGGCAAAATACACTCAACTAATACTCAGATTCTAAGTTCCTGAGGAGTAGCAACATTACCATTTAATTCAGGTTCATCATCCATGTTGCCTTCATTACAATCCTGAGCATCATCTTCGACAGAAGAATTCAATGCTGGCTCGTTTTTCATCTCCAGAGCATGGGGACTCATATCTGAGAAAGTTTTATCTTCCGTGCTGGATGCATATATAGATGATTTGTCTCCTGATTTGGAATCAGCACATAAAGTCTCGTCAAGCAAAACTGGTATTGTTAGTTCATGAGATTTGGCAACATTAGCATGCAGTGCATGGCCATCCTCCGCATTATCTTTTTCACACGACTGAGCATTCTCTCCGTTGTGAGGAAGCAATACTTGCTGCCCTTTTATCTCTAGTGCACCAGGCCTGGGACTTGCATCAGAGATGACACCTTCCTTGTTGGAAGCAGATTCCGCCAACTTGTCTCCTGATTCAGAATCAGCACTTACAGCACCCTCTAGTGAAACTGGAATTCCACCTTCATAGGAAGCATCCATTGAACTACTTACCAAAGGAGTATCACTCAAGGAAACACTTTGACACTGCGAATCAGAGACCATAACAGTTGCACCACTCTCTTTAGAGGAGGGAGTACCAAATTTAATAGAAGAATTCAATATGGATTTATTTTCCATCTCTTCCATGTTGTAACTCATAACAGATATTGGGTGGCATTTCCCATCCAAAACAGATTCGGCTACCTTATCTCCTGATTCAGAATCAGTAAATGTCCCTTCAAGTGAAACTGGAATTTTAGGTTCATGAGAAGCATCCAGGGAATTACTCTTCTCAGAAGCATTGCTTAAGGAAACACCTGGGCCTTGAGAATCAGAATATGCAGCAGTCACTCTATCATTGATCACTTTGGCATCTCGCAAGTGACCATCGTCGCACTCAAGACTATCATGCCCAACAGAGGCATCCACATCAGATTTATTGTCAACAACAAACGGAATAAAATGCTTGCCTATGATCTCCATTTGCTTTGCACTTACTGAAAAAAGAATAGTGTCAAAAAACAGCTGATAAACATCTCTGAAAAAAAAAAGAGGAATTTGGGGGGGGGGGGGGGTTGGGGGTGAGGCGTGGGGTGCATATAATAAACCCGTACTTGAAACATCCTCTTCACTATTCTCTCGCTGGAGGAGCTTCTGCAACATGTCTATACCAGGGAAAACCAGCACATTCATGGACCTCAATTCTTGCTTAAGTGAGTCCTCAAGAGGAGTAAAACCAAAAACTCCCGTCCATGTATGTGTAAGCTCCGAAATTGCAGGGATAATCATTTTCTCAACTTTGAGAGAACGGAGAGCCTTGAAGTGGGAAGGACACAACAGAAACCCAAGGCCACATACAGTAAAAAAAAAAGGTCAATCAGAATTGACAGAAAAAATAGACACAAAACCCAACCTCGTAACTAGTTTCCCAATGACAATTCAAACAACTAAAAGACAAACGTTCTCAAATCTTACCGCTTCAATGGCGCAAAATAGGCGACGGCACATCCCTTGACGCCTATATATATGGCGTGTTCCAATAAATGGCATCTCCGTCAACTGAGTGCCGTGGAACCTAAACGAATAGTCAGAGGAAATTGTAAGAAGAATGTAATCAATGGCCAGGCTCAATCCACAAATGTGTGGACACAAACTCCGATATTAACCTCTCTCTAAAAGGAACTCCATGTTGGAACCTAAACAGTATTGAACATCATAAAACAAGAAATTTTGCTTGACCAACAGCATTCTGCTTCCATCAATTACAAACACAATTTTCAAGACACAAGGAAGTAATTGAACAAACTAAAGACTAAAGCAGCAAAAGGATAATCAAGGAATAAACAAAGAAAAATAGCTACTTATAACAATTAACAAGTACAATGTATAGCGGTACAGAGCTATCCCACCTTATGCAGGAAACATAATGTATCCACATTAAAAGCATATTTCCACACTCTGAAATACTTCACTTCTTACACCATTTCATGCTGATTGATAACCTTACGTGTTTTATTTGTTCCTTTTCTTCATACTTCAATTCCCTCCTTCAGAAACTCCATTCTAAACCATTTCAATGTGTAAATATATGACTGAAATTATTAGCATTATACCTGATAGTTGCAGCAGATATAATTTCATCACCCCTCTCCAGAATTGCAGTGTAGAATCCACCATAGTTCAGCCGGTTGAAATTCGACCTGTAAACAACAGAAAAAGCTGTCCAAATTACCAAAAAACGCAAGATTCTGGCACATAAAAAGTATAAAAATAATAGGGTTTCCACATTCATAATCAGAAGAGGAAACAGATAATTGCCGAAAAAGCAATAACATCTCTCTCCCAGACGCACACAATTGGAGAAGAACAAGTACATTTTACACATATCAATACTATTACAAGAGATTAATGTAGATCAATCCACACATATAAAAAAAAAACAGACCGCAAAATTCTCAAAAATTCAAGTACACCTACCTGTTAAATTAATTACATGTAGGAGAGCAGCGAGTGATAAGCTACTTGCAATGAGCAAGCCAAAACCTTGTCTTTGTTTCCAGCAATGATAACAAGGAACAAATATTTGATGTTTAATCTTAAAAGTAATTTTAGTTACCATTTTAAACTATTGAAATTTAGAACTAATGTTTAAACTATTAAATTTTTGAAACTTATTTTTACACTACTAAAATTTTGAAACTTAATAGTAATTGTAACTAAAATTTTGAAACTTATTAGTAATTGAATCATAGTTTACTTCATAAACTAACTATATTTAGTAATAACTAGTTGTACAAAAATCAAAACTATCAATTATCAGTTAACCACCAAGGCAGGGCCAGAAAGACACCCGCATGGTGTCCTCCATCTGAATAGCTGCGTGAGCCCTAGCAACTTTAAAGTATATGAGAACTAAATCGCAACTTTACTTTGCCCAACTTCCACTTGTGCCATAAATTATGAGAAATAATGACAAGCGTCAGATCAATGCATGTTAAGCGTAGGATTAAACAAAATAAATTTCTGATATAGACCAAGACAAAAAGATTATCACTTCATCACTCTGACAAAAGTGTAAGCTTCCTCCACCTAAGCTCAAGCCCCAGTAAATGCATGTTATATGCAAAACGCTACAGGAAAAGAAAAACATAAATAATGGGGAAAATTTTCATCAACGTATTAGTATGGGACTCACATAACCAATTCAAGCATGATATTCCCTTAGCTTCATGCATCTAAGGAACAGAACCAATTAACAAGGCTGGTCTTAAGACCACAGCCCATAATTGACAACCATGCAGTTAAAAATAATACCCCAAAATTTCCATACTGTTTCAACCACACACAAAAAAATCCTTACCCGCAGTTATAAAGAACATTATGCAGTAAATTGATTCCACTTCTCCGGTCAATAATGGGCAAAAAACATTCTTCCATAACTGTCAGTGCAACAGCTAGCTTGGAATTGCATTCCACTCTTTGAGGAAGCTCACGGGATGATGCATCTGAACCTGTATCCATTCTATGAATGAGTGACCATGAATATCCTTCTTCCAGTTCAACCCCAAGATACTTCTGGATCTGCTCAGAGAGCTGTAGAAGTGACAAGAATAGCAGTAATCACATTTCAGTATCACCACATGAAAGTTAGCTGGGAGAAAAAGGGGCGGGGAGTGAAAGTCTCAACAGATTGCAATCATCTGACAAGGCTGCACACAACCATAAAGCAGTCAAAAGAAGGAAAAAAATGAAATCTATTGAGATCCTTGGAAACAGTAAATACCTCTATGCATTTCTGCCCGCAAAAATAAGTAAACGAACTATTGGAATCGACAGAAAGAGGGATATCCAGTGTGCATGATTGGTGATCTACAAAAGACAAATCGTTTGATTTCAAACAAAATTCATCACAAGATTACAAGATATAAGAGAATGATAGTGTAAGAGCACATATAGCAAAATATAAATCTCAGGAAGAAAAAGAACAATACACTTCTTCTCGCAAAGAGTGCAGCTGAGAAGTGCATGAACACTTGAATCATTTTCTTGACCAATATCATCACTGCCTTTCCCACAAAATTTGCATGCACAATATGGACAGTACCAATCACCTGGGGGAAGCATCTGCAATGAGAATAAACAAACTAAACTGCGTGAACAAATTCTACATATGCATGGAGGTACTAAGAACCATTCAAAAGATTAAAACGGTCACCAATAAATCACATCATGACATTTTTTCTATTAATGGAATGAATGAAATATGAGGCACATTGAAAATGAGGGTCATAAATGATGATGGTCTATTAAATAGCAACAGACCAACCATTTTAGTATGCAAATCCATACATCAAATACAATGAATAGCCTTATTCACGAAAATCATTTGTACAAGGACCAAGTCAGTAAAAAGTCTTGTAAGGAGATTTGTATCAGTTGCGCTATCAAAGATTGTGTTAAGCATCTCCAACTTCTAAACAGTGTGATATTTAGCTAAGTTCAATGAACAATTTTCAATGTCTAACCATTGGTGTTTGAGGCACAAAGTTGACAAAACTTATAAGTTCAACTGGTCTGAATACATGCAAGGAGCAAAATTTCATGAGGCTATAATAATGTAAACTTACCTGAATATCTAAGCAGATCTGGTGAAATGTTGAAGGGCAGCCATCACAACAGATCAGATCCCCACCATCTCCGCAGAGGCCACAAGTATCATCATTTGGGTCATCACCATCAATGTCTACAGGGTTGAACCCAATCCGCTCAGACTTCTCTTGCTTAACCCATGCATCAATCTGACACTGCAGTAAGGACATTCCTGAGTCCAAGTATATGTTCTGAAATGGCTGGCGTAATTTGCTTCCAGCATGTATCTCAAACTTTGATACTGTGAGGATCTTACTACAACAACCACAATGGATACCATCTCTCGTAATCCACCCCTCCAGCATCACTTTTGTCCTTCTGCGGTTCTTATACTGTACCTTCTGGCTCAACTGCACACTTCCAATATCAATCAGCCAGGAAAGTAGTGTACGTTTTCCACTATATGGAATAAAACCATCAGTTTCTGAATTAAGCCCCTTGTTAGAATTTCTAATTCGCAAAGTGCATCTGCCAAGTTTTCTACTTTTTTGTCCTTGCAACTGATGAGAACTGGACTCAATGAATGGTATTTCAGCACCATCACAGAAGTGATGGCTTGAGGTTCGACCATTTTCACTCACTCTACTCTTTGAAGACTTACCACCGTGCTTTATAAAGGAGTTTAGTTTCTCTTCTTGGCTACCACTGTCCATGCTTTCCCCCTTGTGCCTGGCGCTTGCAGACTTTTTCACACAAACATCCTCTGCATTCTCGCTCTCGCTGCTTTCTTGTTGCTTCTTTTTCATTTCTTTCTCAATCTTCTTTCGAGTCTTCCTTGTCAATTGGCTGAGCACCTCTTCTGACAATGGGGTGAAAGAGGAACCATCACCAGTAGGTTTGGCCTCTTCGTCATCTTCGTTTAATTGATTTTGAAGTGCATCGTAAGCCTTGATAATGGACCAGTAAGCAGTTCCACTGGGATTAATATAAACTGCATCTAGGTAGTCTCTGTTCCTTCTAGGTCGATAATCTATCGTCCATCCAGCATTCAGAAGCATCGCCCTTATCTGTTCACGCAATTTTTGCTTTTCTGTCCCACTTCCACGCCTAACCTTTCCTGCTTCAACTTTTGAAGGAACGAGCTTACTGCATGGTGTTTTTTCACCTCCAGAAGTCAACCTCCTTGTAGAATAATGAGCTTCAACGCTTTTTGGTCCCATCTTCGGAGATGTATCACTGTCCTCCGAATCTGTGTCAGCACCCTTGTTGTATTTAGTCATTGCCGATTTCTTCATATTACAATATTCCACCTTCTTCGATCCCACCTTCAGGGACATATTGCTGGCTTCTGATTCTAAATGGGCACCTCTATCATTTTTAGTTGATAGTCTCCTTTTATAATTACGAGATTCAACATTCTTTGATACCAGCATTGGTGTCATATCATCATCCTTTAAATCCTGATGAATGACCCCATTCTTTGCTGCTAAAAATCTCTTCGTAGAATTACGAGCCTGCACATTCTTTGAGCTGGGCTTCAACGAGGTATCACTGTCCTCTGAACTTGAGTCATGTTCCTCAGTCTTTCTAGTTGAAAATGATTTTCGTGAATTTAACTGATTTTCTTGAGTCCTAATGAATGAACCAGGTTTCTCACGACTTCTCGATTCACTAGAATATGAGGGATGCGTCATAACATTCCTGTTTACGGTATCATTCGTCTTCGAACCCCTCCAGTTTCCCTCAGCTTCAAGTTGATCATAATTGCTCAGGGACCTACCAACCTTCTTGTTCTTGTTTACCATCACCTTCAAAACACCATTTTTTCCCTGGACCCTGATGGGTTCATCTGAATCACCCAAGTACTTATCATGTAATAAGGATGTAGGTCGCCGAGCTTCTTCCCTATCCATGGACAACCTAATCCTATCAACACGATCTCCTTGACTAAAGCCACTTGTCCTCTCATAATAACAATTTTTCCTCTTCTCAGAATATTGCCCGCTGGAACCTGTCATATATTCCCTCTGAATGCCACTTCGACCTATAGGCATTGACTCCAAAAACTTTCTGCCCCCAACTTCTGCTCCAACATCATTGAAACACTTCCTCCTCACACTCTCCACATCAATCCCATCATATTCATCAAACTCAAATACATCTAACCTATCATTCTTCCTTTCACTCTGCCCCTCACCATTCGTACCAATCTCGTTAAGCCTAGAATACTCCTCCCTGTCCCTCTTTCTACCAATTTGACTCTCCTCCAAAATACCTTTCTCAGAAACACTCAAACCATTACAGACCCGAATTGTTTCAGGGGCAACCCTTCTACGAGGAGGCACTAAAAGCTCATCACTAGACCCAGAACCGCTCAAAACCAACCTAGGCCTCTTCTTCTCCTTCTTCAACTGTAAACTCCTCCTGGAACCCGAGGCAACAGCACCGCCCACTCCATCACTACCCTTCTTTCTCACGATCAAACAACCGGAGGAGTTCCTATTCTTAACCACAATTCCCGGAGGATCGCCAGATCTCATACGCTCGTCCATGTACGCCAACACTACAACAAAAACCCCCAAATTTCCGAAATTCCTTTCAAATACATCACAAATTCACCAATAGAATCAAAAAGGAAGAAACAGAGTTTGAAAACTCAAAATCTCTCCCTCCCGACCTATCTAACCAAAAATTACCAGATCTCGTGCCACAGCTATTAAAAAAAAACCTCGACAGATACCAAAAGGTGTCGTATCGGTAAAATCCAGTAAAGAATATACCTGGCCGGGTAGCCCGTGACTTCTTGAAAGGCAATTCACCGGTTGTACAAATCACCGACCGACGCCGCAATTTCCCGGCGAAGAAACCAACAGACAGCGGCGATTATGGTATTGGACTGTATATAAACAAGAAAACCATTGTGCTCTGTTTTTATTATTTCCTTTAATTAATATTACCCTTTTTTTTTATTTTTTCTTCCTCCGTTAGTCCGTTTTACGTTTCTTTCCGTTAATTGGTTTTTTCCCCTCCAAATCGCAGTCCCGCGGTGGATTGGAAGAACGGTGGTAATGAAGCCATTTGGACTGGGTCCCAAGAGTCCATTGAACATGCTTGACGTGGCAAGATCAGACATGCAGGAAGCAGATTGGTCGCTTCTGTTATGGTTTTTACTGGGATATTGAGTTTCTAGGCCCAGTCCAAGAAGATAGCCCATGAAACATGGTCAAACACTCAAAACTTTTGCACTCCCAAAGCTCTTTGCCCAAATGAAATTTGAATGTCGGATATGCCAACATTGGATAGGCCCAATACAGCAAATTAGGAGCCCAAATACAGTGGTAACATTATTTAATTTATTTTAATAGCAACTGGTATAATGGGCCCAATCCATGAAGATAGCCCATCATTTGTACGCTGGCTCGAAAGGCCCAATTATCCATTGTCTTGCAGGTGCATCATTCGACATTTGTTCTGTGTCTAGATAGAATAGAATTGTTCTCTTTCTCGACTCGCTCTTAGACCTGCATTCTTTCTGATGAGGGCTCACAATTTAACATTGATTTTAGTTGAGGGCTTGAGCAAATTGATATGCAAAGTAAAAGGATTTATTCTGTCCGAAATATGATACATGGACTTGTTTGACACTTACTTTAAATAAATGGGTTTCTCAGACCTTATATATATCATGCCAATTGCCAAGTAAATATCACGTCATATATTTTTCCGTCACATGAACAATGATTTTAACGAAAACCTAATATAAGGGCTTACCATAACTCGATGAGTAACATAGAGAGACTTGTTTATATAGCTCGAAATATATATATATAGTACAAGTGTTTATTTGACGTTTTATTCGAAGTATAGAGGTTTTTTTAATTCTTATCTCATGTCACGTAATACCACACGTCCTTCTCATTTTATTAAAACGGAAGTCATGTCATAGATTCTTCGCCACATTAGCACGGATTTAACGAAAATTTGATATAAGTATATATGTAAATAATCAATACGCAAAGTAGACGAGTTTGTTTAGCGCAATATGTAATAGAGGGACTTGTTTTTTTTTTTTAAAAAAAACTATACCAACTTTTTCTGATCTTATCAGGACGTAATGAAGCAATATAAAAACGAGTACCCCAAATAGAGACTAGATGAACAGAATCAAGAAATTGGGGTTTGGACATATTGGGACCATCATCATTAACTTCCCAAGAACAAGGGGATGGGTGAAAATCCATCATCAACCCCCCCCCCCCCCCCAACAAGCACTTCGGACACTCACATTGTGTCTTCATAGCAACTCTTGCATGAGCAACAACACAATCTTTCCATTGTGACCCCAATGTCCCCCAATATTGAAAAACCACTATCACCTCACAAATATTCCACTAGACGAATGAATCCAAGCCTTTTGGATAATCTCCAAATTTGCTCAACACAAGGCTCACACCCTTTGGGAATCTCACAAGAAATCACACCCTTGTTCACTCAAGAATGATTTCACCAAACTCTCCTCACTATGTTTTTCGTCTCTCTAAAATCCTAAAAAGAAGCCCCAAACAAGTGTTTAGAATTAATAGAAAATCTGTTCCGATAACAACTTTAAGGGTATAACTCGGCCTACTGTCCGGACAGATGTTAGAAGATGTCCGGATGAATTCTCGACGAAGGCTGAGCTGTCCGGACAGATATGAAATCCTGTCGGGACAGCTTGTTGCAGACAGCTGTTTATCAGCACTCAGCATTTCCAAAACTACAGTTGGGTCCCACTGCCCACTGAATCCCCACCAAGATGTCCAAGATGGCATCAGAATTTGACACGTGGCAAAAGAAGCCAAAAACAGACATTAATGGCAGATAAAAGGAAGTCTTATTGCTACACCCTTGTTGTGGTTTTTATTATGGTGGGGTTGAAAGCACGTAATTTTTTAAATTTGTTTTTGTTGTTGGGAGAAGAGAGAGTGCATGTTGTGTGGGATATGCTGTGATAGGTGATTATTATGATGAGTGCGCCTGAGGCATATATATTGCACGCCCTCCATCTTTAACAAGCAAAAGAGACAATATATATACATATATATATATATATATGTATATGTATATATATATAGACACATATATATATATATCATATATATGTGTGTGTTTGTGTGTATATGATGATGATGGTTCCCACTGCACGCCTCTCCAACCCAGATTTGGTACTCGAAAACAATAAACCACAATTTTCGGCATCTGTCGATCACCCTCACAATATATGAAATAATCTGTTTTTTTTATAACCGATGAACCATTTAGTCCAGCATGATCTTCATGTGCATGCACGTCACATGACCCAAAACATATCTGCCATGCGTAAAATACAAATGTCAACTTTAATTTCAATTATTTAGTCATATCCAAGAACTTAACAAGAAGAGATACTTATATCAGGTGTAGTTTGTGAGAGATTCCGAATTGAAGTATCTCAAAGATTAGCAGGCATCAAAACGCTTGGGCGGATGGTCTCGCCAAATGGGCTGCGGCTAAGAATCTTTTCGACAGCATTCCCAGTCATTTTCTTCCGAGGTTGTAGTTATGGTTAAATACCAAAAATGACCCTCCTAACCATTGTTTTGGTCTATTTTCTTCTTTTGGTTAGTTATGTTTGTGTCTGACAAAAAAAGAGAGATATTTATATAAACTCAATAAAAATATTAGGACCTATATATATACACTATTTATATTCTTCGGCATGCACATGGAAAAGATTGTCACGTATGTGCATGGACATATACGATATATATATATATATATATTTTAAAAGAACTTATAGAAGACGACACACCGCTAAAACTACGCAACCTTTTTCCTTTTTTATTGAGTTGGGAAAATCGATGAGGATATTTGAGCTCTCATTTTCATATATAGCACACCCACTGCACATCGATAGATTTCCTCCAAACCTCCTTCCATACCTAAACCAAATCATAGTCCTTTTCGGTTCCTCTGCCACCCACTATATATATATATAGATAGATAGATAGATATTGGTGCAGTCACTACAATCTCTCCACATCTCTCTGCATTTGTGTACTTTTTCCCCCCTCTCTATAGCTCTATTGGGTTTGAAGTGTTTAGGAGAAATGGGTGAGATTTCTTGCACTAATGGGGTCAACAATTGGAGTGAAGCAAATGGCAAGGGCCATAGTAGTACACTAAATGGTTACAGGAAGAGTTGCTGGTATGAGGAAGAGATTGAAGAGAACTTGAGATGGTCTTTTGCTCTCAATAGGTATATATAATTCAATCTCACATGCCTCTATATTATATGATCTTTAATTTGTCCAAAATTAAATTGTGTTTTATTATTCTTTTAGACTAATAAGTGAAAAATACTTAGTAGTACTCCATTTTCTTTCTTTCCTTTATACATATATACTTTCCATATATTAAGTATATATGTATATGAATAGCCAAATAGGACAAATCTTGATGTACAAACTAGATATTACAGGATCAATCTGCAGAAACATTTCATACATAAAAAAAATAACAAAGTAATGTAGTTAGAGATCTAGGACGACGACCCGGTGTCGGACACTGTTAGGACGTATGCGGACACGGACCGACACGTGTCGAATTATTAAACAGGAAATCTTGGTCATAGAAAAGGTAGACAAGGTTTAATAAAATATCTTGCAGGTTCTAAGTATTTTATTACCAGAGGTCCAGAAGTTCAGCAACTTCATCATTTGATATAGTTTTGAGTCCACTTTTATGTCTTGGGTTGCAGTATATTGCATACAGGAGCTACAAGGTATCAGGACATTGCACTGTTGGATACAAAGCCCTTTGGAAAGGTATCTAATATTTAAAAATTTTGGGCATATTCAATTATATTTTGGAGTCCAAAAAAAAAAATTTGTAAGCATGTCAATGTCTTTCTGATAGGCTCTAGTCATTGATGGGAAGCTTCAAAGTGCTGAGTTTGATGAGTTTATCTACCATGAATCTCTGGTTCATCCAGCACTTCTTCATCATTCAAAGTACATTTCAGTTCACTATATATAATTCCCTTGTTATTTATCATTACCATGCCTGTCTTCGACTAACTTAGTTTTTTCATTTCTTTTAGTCCAAAAACCATATTTATAATGGGAGGAGGAGAAGGTTCCACTGCAAGAGAAATACTCAGACATAAGACAGTAGACAAGGTTGTCATGTGTGACATAGATGAGGTAGATTAATCTATATATATATATTCTTCTTCATTCAAAATAATTATAAAAAGAAGAAGGGAGGAACTCTAATAGTGAACAAATGTTTATATGAGCAGGAGGTGGTGGACTTCTGCAGGTCATACTTGGTTGTGAACAGAGAAGCTTTCTTTGACCCAAGACTACAACTTGTCATCAATGATGCCAGGTTCAATAAGATATCAATCCACAATCCTTACTATTATATAAATCGTCGTTGTTGTTGTTTTCATGATGGTGGTGGTTGAATTTGTCTGCAGGGCTGAACTAGAAAACAGAGAAGAATACTATGATGTGATAATAGGTGATCTTGCAGACCCAATAGAGGGAGGTCCATGCTACAAACTCTACACCAAATCATTCTATGAGTCCACCGTTAAGCCTAGACTCAGCCCAGGTGGCATCTTTGTTACACAGGTATCTCTCTCTGCTTGTACAGTCTTAATTTGTAGCACCCGACTCGAGAATTCATCAATTAATGTTATTTTCCAAATTTATAGGCAGGACCAGCTGGGATTTTCAGCCATACTGAGGTGTTTTCTTGCATCAACAATACTCTTAGGCAGGTTTTCAAATGTAAGTAAAGCTCTTTAGTTTGCTTTTATCAACTTCTTTGTCTTGGTGGGTTCTGGTTTTTCCTCTCATTCACTATGTTTTGGTGCAGATGTTGTGCCTTACTCAGCTCATATTCCTTCCTTTGCTGATACTTGGGGATGGGTCATGGTATATACATACAATATGACCATATCACAACTTCTTTTGGAGTTTATTTAGATATTGGTTTGCATGTAATGTTGTGTAAAAAATGACAGGCCTCAGACACCCCATTCACATCCAGTGCTGATGAATTAGACCTCAGAATGAAGAGAAGAGTCATGGGTGAGAACAAGTACTTTGATGGGAAGACTTTTACATCAGCCTCTACCTTGAGCAAAGCCGTTCGGAGCTCGTAAGGACAACCCCAATCAGTTCTCTAACTTTTTTTTTTTAGTAACCGAGAACAACTCAACAAACGTGTCCTTTGGATAGCCTACTAAGCCTATACTCGGGCTACTTCTCTAACTCATTAACTATTGGTGTCTTTGCAGATTGGAGAATGAGACTCATGTGTACACAGAGGGGACAGCTAAGTTCATATATGGATATGGGCATGCCAGTGCTTACAAACACAATCAAGCTTGATGCTGGAAAATAAGAAAGGAAAGCCCCTACCTCCAAAAAGGAAAAAAGGACCTCCTATGAAAGAAAATGAAACAGAATCTTGAAAAATTTTCTTCTGTTTTTTCAATGACCTTTTATGTATCAGATAGGCTTTTGTATTCAGTATTCTCTTCTCTCTTTGCTTGTGTAGTTTCCTGAGTGGTACAATATAATGCAAAATGTATTGGCCTGGGCCTTGGTTATGGTTTTACCAACTTTTACGTCTTAACACAAGAAAACTTTCATTACTGTAAATCTGTCATGACTGTATTTTGGACACTATCTAAGGCTCTAAGCATGGGTCCTTGGATCCGCCACGGCCCATTGTGCAATCGCGTAGCAAATGGACCATTTGCATGATAATGGGCTTTCTTAGCAGTACAATTTGTTAAACTACTCTGGCCCACTCGAAAAGGCCCATAAGAAGGCAGTGATTCGACCATTGCTATAGATCGCAATGATAAAATGAAGGGTAATCCAATTTTTGGTTAACGAAAAAGTTTATCAGATCTAACTCGATCATCGAATGTTCAAATATTTTAATTTGAAAATCTAAAGTTGAATATTGTTTTAACATATACACTCGGACAAAAGTTGAAATTGAATATTGTTTTAATATGTATACTCGGAAAATTGTCGAGATTCGGGAAAATCATTATAAGAAATGTGCTTGAACAATGAGAAATATGTCCGCCTATACATATTAGAATAATTTTCAACTTTTAATTCTCAAATTAGAATGTGTGATCATTCGATGACTGAGTTGGAAATTAAAAACTATTTCTCCGACTAAAAATTACATTAGCCGAGATAATGATAGGCACGGCCATATAAACAGAGTTTTTAACAATTTCTGATATAGCTTGTTTGAAAAAGAATTGAAAAGTACGACATAAACTTCAATAAATACTGACATACAAATTATATAAAGCATCACTCACAAGTCATAGACTTGTTTGCCAGTGAATTTAACCTCAATTGGGTTAATATTCTTTCCAATGGACCTCAAATTCAGACCCACACCTTCACGTCCAGGGTTCACCTTCTCTGGGTACACCCCATCTTTTGGGTGCAAGTACTGAACCTCTCCATTAGGGAAAACCCTATAAAACTGGTAATTAATCTTGTACTTAGACCTAAGCCTAGTACCCAAAGCCAAGCACTGCTCTTTCCTAGCCAATTTCAGCAGGTTCGGACCCTCCCTCATGATGGCTGCACCCCCGGTTGGCATTTCAAAGATCTGTTCTTTTGGTGACTCCCATGTGATCACATAAAACTCCTCCACTTGGGCTTTTCTCAAAAGCCCACCAGTGCTGCCAGCAAATATTGGGGATGGGGTGGTCGGGTCGAGTTCGGGTGGGGTGAACCCGACTGGAGCCTCTGCGGTTGGTGAATCGGTTTTCCCACCTGCTGCTGCTGCCCTGATTGTTGCGCGTTGTGGTGCGGCGAGCTTGAGAGTTTTGGGAGTAAAGGGTGTTGAAATTGAGGGTTGTTTCCATGGAAAGACTGATGGGGTGTTGTGGTTTGGGGTGGTGAAGGTTGTGGAGGTGAAGAGAGTGGCTTGGGTTGCCATGGCCATGGCTGCTTGATTGAGTTTGTGTGATCTGATGAGAATGTGTAATAGAGAAAGATGGTTCGGTTGGGAGTATGTGGTTTTGGAGGGGTGTGGTTGTGGATAAGGTGATATGGGTTGGACCAATTAGAATGTGTGACTTTGATACACATGCAAGACACATCAATCATAAATATACACAAATATACTCACTGCAGGATTCGAATCCCGCACATAAAAATCCATGAATAATTAGCTAGCTGAGTTGAACACCAGGTTTCACCCCTCTAAACCTTGACCACACGAGAACCCTTGATGCCAACAGAGACCCCTGAATTATTTTCTATGATGCTTGCTTCCACTCTTCCACCATGAAACCATTTTTAAACCCCAAGAAAAGTAATCTGTGAGTATATGAATTTCAAGTGTCAACATGCTTGGAATGGATGCAATGCTGTGATGTAAAATGTGGAAATCATAACTAGAAACACTAACATATATATATATATAGAGAGAGAGAGACTAGAAGAAAGTTGACAATCTGCACTGCATTTGCCTCAACATTTTAAGAGATGGAGAAAGAAAACTCTGGAATACTAGGATCTAAAACATTTTTAGATCGAGACACTATTAGGAATCCCCTTGCCAGTCAGTCCACCCTCTCCAGAGAAATCTGAAGTGTTAGGATAGAGCAAGGTGTAAGGCAACTTCACCGGTCCAACTCGGTTCTTCCATCTCTCTTCATTGTTCTTATCTGTAATTTTCTTCTCAATTTCTATCAGCTTCTCTCCAAATCTCTCAAATGCTGCTAATGGCTCACTGTCACAAGTCCACTCAGGAGTATCTCTCTGCCCAAGATACACTTCATCAGTCGAATGCCGGGACAAAACCTCAATCAAGGATACACCAATCAGGGTCTGGAGCTGGGCTGTTATTGTTTTCAGGTACGCCAAATCAGGATTCGTCTCGAGCTCTGCATACTCAGGAGTGCCTGGCTCAGGCATGAATCGCCTGCTAACGGTGGGGCGGTTAGGGAGGTAGCCAGCATAAGAGTATTGTCCAAAGTTGACAGCTGCATGGAGAGCAGAAGCCACCCATATGATAATGGTGCAAGTGTGTACCAACTCAGCTTGTGTTTGCATCTCAGGCCACCATGGCTCATCCTTCTTATCGCCATGGCCTGCATAGCGGAGTTCTGTCCACCATGCCTGGAGTTCATCATCACTTCGAACCATGTCATCAGTGGGGTAATAAAATGTACAATATTCTTCAACCCAAGTTTCAATTGCTGACCAGATTTCTAGGCCATCAACAGCATATGGATAATCCTCTATCAGAAGTCTGAGGCCATGAGGGCAGCTTGAGTCTGGGACAGCCATGCCCCTGGAATGCAGCAGAAGTTTGTCGGCGTTTGTCTTGATAAGAGTTCTATAAAACCATTTCAAGTTTGAGATCACAAGGCTTACCTCTTGAGAAGATCAGCCGGGAGAGCGTGCTCAGTGAAAATCCAGTTCTTGTAAATAGCAGAAGACATTTCCATGGCATATTTGGCAGGGAACACGGTATGCTCAAGTACTCCGCCAGCGTTGATGAGGATTTGGCGAGCCAAGGCATTAATATTCATTGTATCACGGAAATGAGGATGCAAAAGTTTATAGATCGGATGAAGAATGCTTAACTGCCTGTTTGTTGCAATTACAAATGGTTCAATCACAGCATGGGTGTTCAACCTGCAGAAATAATCCAAAACATATAGGTTAAACCCACAATCAAGAATACAAAGCCCACATTTGCATTCAACATCTCACCAGTGGCTAATGAGTTGATGGTATCCAGAATCATTTACAGCAGCATAAGCTTTCCCCAATTGCCAAATTGAACCCTCAACCCCATCTTCAGCTGGAGTAAGAACCTTACTAACAGCACCATGATGGTCCCCCTGTGGATGTGGTAAGCTTAACTCAATTGCCAACGGCTTCAGTGTTCCATCATCTTGCAGTAACAGGAGTGTCCTCGTGGCATAAGTCTTTGTGTTGGTAGAGTTTATTCGCCTCAGGTATGGCATCAGTGCATCATGATGGTCTAATATAAACAGTTTGTTTTCTTTGATTGCCTGTGCAAATCCCAGTAAAGTAGATCTAGGGAAAACAATCACTAATGCAGAAAGAGATATAATCAGCATATTTGATATTGGGTTAGTTTGCATGTACCTCATGCACACTGAGGCCATTCATGTACTTTTCTATGTGCTCTTCTGTTATGAAGCTGTTTTGATTCCCATAGATCTTTGGGTCTAGGTTGCTCATCGGGGGAAACTCCTGCAGGCACATTATCAATAATTGCATGAAGATACTATTAAATGCAAACATACAGCTTATATTACGGAAGCTAGGTTACTTCGAGGCGGCTGATGATAACGGGATTGATTCCAGCAATCATTTCTCTTGCAAATTCGTCATCTGTCCTCCAAGCAGTCTTATCCGCTACAATGCAAACAGCATAGTTATATGCAAAGAGCTTGTTTTTAAGATAATAGTTGGTTCAGACCAAGTTAGCCATTGAAAGGGTTTAACATATACCTTTGATCACATCAGGCATTGGAAACTTGAGGAATCGCTCACCATCATTACGAACAAGTTCCTTGAGCATCTCCAATGGGATACGATTTCTAATTTTGCTCAAGGTGGATCCTTTAGGTAATTTAATCCCCCCTTCATAGAGATTCAGGACATCTTCAAAGGAGTCAAATTCATTAATAGTTTTGTCGCATAGAGATCTGATCTCTGGGAGCAATACCTGCACCAGCGATTTCAAAGCATAGGCTAGAAAATCTGAAAACTTCAAATGACCAAACCGTTCATCTCTAGGAACATAAATGTCTAGGCTCAGAAGGGGCAATCTGCTCTCAGAATTTGGATCTGTTGCAAAAGGCAGATTGATTAAAGATAGGTCTGTCAATGATCTTAACATACTTGATTGAACTAAATCACCAAGCGACAGATTCACATGCCATACTTTGTTATCAATCATTAACCGCTCATGTAGACTTTACAGAAATTTATATGTAATTAACAAATTGATTCAGTTTAAGTTCTGACCATTCTTTGTTGGTTTTCGTCCTGTTCTTCCTCTTCGGGGATATGGATACTTCTGCGTTCCGCCAAGAACCGGGCGTGCATGTTCTTCACCTTTGTCGGGACTTCCCAGATCATTGTAATAAGCATAGTCATAAACTCTGTCCCACTCCTTGAGCTTGCCTTTCCCTCTTCCTTGGAGATTAACAAGTTCCACTTCTCTATATTTGCGCAATGGCTCAGGTGTTTGGCAAGGAAGGTAAGTCTAAGACACAATAAGATTGTTATCAGAGAATTTACAATAAAAGAATTAGAAATCAGGTCCAAGATATCGGTCAATATATTTCTTTTGATTAGTACATTGCAATCTTTTATTGAACAGTAACGAAGCATCACCCCTGGCTCTTGATGATCTACAAAATTAGACAGTGGAGGATTACTGCTATGTGAAACTTAATCAAAATACCTTGTTTGAAAAGAATACGCGGTTGTACTTGTAGCGATGCATTGGATATACCCAGGAATTGCAAACAAAATGTATTCGACCGTGCCCCGGAACATCTTCTAAAGTGACAGTCTTGAGGAAGAACTGGCTGTGGTGATTATTTCTGACAATGATAGCCCCAGGTTCACCAATAGACTCATCCCATTCAAATGTAACAGAGAAGACAGTTTCTCCAGCTGTTAACGGAGTAATTGTTGTAATCCATTTCTCTAGGTATGCCACTTTTCCTAGTTTGCCTCGCATAGGATTCCCTTCAAAAGAAACAAAAATCCGGACACAAGTTTTAGCATAATTGATATTGATAGCCATCCTTGTATTATCTTGATCAATTGAATTGTATTGGACATAGCCCCATAAAATTTAAAACATAATGCAGGACAGTTGATTGACATAATGTCTGACTCAAAAGAATTCATCTTTATCTTTTCAAGAACCAATATAGAAAACCCAATTGCAGTTACTTCTCTGCAATATCATACCAATCCAGGAAACAAGAAGAGAAAGAAAAGTTCACCTGGGTCAACTTGGTTTGCACTGATGAGCTGCATAGACACGCCTTTACCCAACAACTCATGAACGCGATCAAACAGTGAGGCTTTAACGTCGTTGAAATCCAGAACATTCTTCTTCATCAACACCACTGTCCCTCTGATCTTCTTCTTGGTCTCGTTCACCTCGCCTTTCACCATGGTTTTCGGGTTTGCACAAAACGTTTTCAGTACCTTCGGAATCATCTCTGTAACAGGACAAAACCCCATTTGAGAAATCAACTCTGTGAAATCGATAAGAAAAGAAAATTTCTAGGGAGTAAGTAATTAATGAAGGCAGTGAATACGGTGATGAAAACAACAAAGAATAACAAAAGACTGTAGAGATGTGTAGGCAATTTAGAGCGAGAAATGGGCACAAGAGAGTCCTCAAGACTCACTCTGTTACTTGCTGTGTGGGTTTTGCTTTGTTCTTGGGTTTCTTGACTTCGTTTTTTTTAATCTTTTTCAAGATCCCTCGCTTGTTGACTTGTTGAAGACTGATAGATAGGTCCCTCTCTCTTCTGGCCTTTTATTTATGGAAAATGATAATGGATGTTGGTAGTGCACTAGATAAGGATGAAAAAGATGCGTGCATTTTACATAGGACACAGTGTGATATAATTGCTCTGACATTCGTTATCAATACCGTTTTATATATCTTTTATTATTCAATAATGATAAGAATTTCAGTATTTGGTATCCCAGTTCAGTATTTAATATCTCAATTATTCCAACGCTATTTTTTTTTTTTTTTTTTGAGTACAAGTACAAATACAATATACGACACACCACCAGATCAAGCCTATGAAAGTACAGGTGTCAACAGGCCCCACGCAGGAGGCACAAATCAAGCCCACGCAGGGGCAGACTAAGCTCACACACCTCCTTATAAATATTCGGAGGAGGTGAGACTAGAACCCATGACCTCAGTCAGGGACATGCAAAGTCATTGTCACTCAACCAATAGCTCATTTGCAATTATTCCAACGCTATTGAATTGTACGTATAAAATTTCGCGCATATCATATAAGATATGGTCATGTCCGGCCCGGCTTTGTTGGTTCTTGATGCCAACTACTGCACTGAACAGACTAAGGAAGCCTCAACAGAGGCCGCCAAGGCCAGCTATTTATAGACGATTTTTTAAGCATAAATAAAGGGAGGTTCTGGTCTGAGGGACAAGGATATATGATTGACCCATCATCCTAAGCTCAACTCTCAAATTCAGTTAGATACCGTGTTTACGACTATCAATTAGAATAATTGATATTACAACTACTCGGATCCTATCATTTTCGTTTATTACTAGCTGTCTGCCTGCCCATGGCAAGTTATCTTGGTGAGGGGCCGGTGACGAATTTTATTCTTCATCTCTTTGTCTAGTGTTATGATCAAAGTATCATATTCTATCATTTTCTCTGCACCTTCCTTGCACTTCCAATTAAAAAAAACAGAAAAAACAAAAGTATCCCTGTCACATGTTTTTGTGTAAATTAATGCTAAGTATGGGTTTATGTGTATATTAATTATACTTAATCAGTGTCTGTCACATGTTTTTGTGTAAATTAGTGCTAAGTATGGGTTTATGTGTATATTAATTATACTTAATCAGTGTTCACACTGTTATAGATCTGATTTAATTAACATTTGATTCTTTCATGGCAGCCTTGTTTGGTGACCTTTATTAATATAATACCCACTTTGATCGCCCGTTGATTTCATGATTAACTTAATTGTTTCACTAATCGTTGGATCGGTCCGACAATTATATTACGAGGTTTTAATCTTCAAGAGATTATAATATTAATTATTGTTAATCAGTTTTTTATATGATGTGAGCATGGAGAAAGCAGGTAAAGAAGAAGAAATAAGCTTTATCAAGTTGCACTCTGAGTTTGACTAATTTTTATACCAAATTTTTTTTTTTAAATATTAAATACTATTGAAAAAAAAATTTTCATTAGAATCGAACATCAGATACACATGTCTAACACAACCAATTTTTAACCGAGTCATCTCTCAATGAAAGTAGGAGGATTTCTTTATGGATGATAAATAAAATTATTATCGGAATCATTGGCTTGCTAGTTGCTTCTTTGAGTTTATATACTCGATACCCCACTTTCCTTGTTTGCTATGCAAAGAATCAAAGCAAAGAATGCCCTTAACACTAATTAAAATCAATTTTACAGAATAAATTCACTACATTTTCCCCATATAAAAGTTTTATCCCCACGACCGAAAGAGAAAAGATGGTACAAATTGCATCTAATTCTCTTTTTCTATTAATTTTTAGTAACCGATAACGATATCATATAAGTTTAACTTTAAACATTCGATGTAAACTTAAACTTAGGTTGTCAGGTCTTCAAGCTCATGACATTATGAATACATACGGTTTGGTCTTAGAGAAATTCACCATTAGAACATCACTCAAGTGACTAATAAACTCCGGATCACATGGACAACTGACTGATAAACTCAGGGTGGCATTAGTGCAGGCTTAGCTGAGTAATGGCTCATATCATAAATTGTGATAATGGAAACAACCATGAAACTTAATCTCACAATCTCTCACGTGTACTAAAAATTATCGATAAAGTTCGCCATCTCAGTCAACCACCTTGTCAAATAATAAAGTTAACTAAATTAAGATCGAATGGATTGAGAGATGTTCCATTGAACATATAATAACATGATTGGTGGATGAAAGAAAAGAAAATAATTTTGTCCCCCCATTATGCGTTGTGAGATTATGTTTAATTGTTCATTTATGTAATTATGTTAACCCTTCATGCATGAATCAGGCTTTCCAACTAAAACTAGGCCCCAACCTTGCCAGACCAGCATGATTTGAGTGTTAACACTGTCGTATAGAAGGAGTTAGGTAAGCCCATGGGCCACAGTAACGTAATGGGCCTAACAATCAGGGTCATTGACTGGTCTCTGTTGGGTTTATTCAAAGTTGAAAGTTGGGCTACCCAATCAAAAGTCAAAGCCCATGTTTTGGCGATCATGTTCTTTTCCAGCCTCGCGCTGTCAACTTCTTTCTCTTACATATATCAAACAAGCGACAAGCTGCAATATATTCCACTGACTTATCCGCATATTCCTACGTACCTGCTATTTATTTTTTATAATTTTCATTTATCTCTAGCTATAGATACCTCGTCCCTTACAAATTATAATTATATAATTCTCCAATAAATAAGTTTTTATTGATATTTATATAAAGGACGTCTAATTTTAAGCTTCTAGATCTTATTAAATTATGAGATTAATTGATTTATAATTTAGGGTTACAATTTAGGGTTTAATGATTTGCAGTTTAGATTTTAAGATTTGGGGTTTAGAGTTTTAGATTTAGGGTTTGGTTTAATATTGTTTGATCAACTTTAATCTCGAATATTATAGGGTTTGGGAACTTAAAAGTTAAAAGTAGATATACATATATATAATATATTCCAATAAAAAAAGGTTCTTTCTGGGAAAACTGTATATATACATGTATAATTTGTATATAAGATAGTTTTCTGATTGGCTTAAATATTGGTCAGTTCATGACAGATTTTGGTTTGCCAAGAAACGTAGGTTTGATGTGATGCTTTACTTATTTATTGCTGTACCAATATTTTAAAGGTATCATATAATGATTAAGTGGTGTGTTTTGGTGCAAGATGCAGCATGATTTCCGGCACATGCACCTTCATTACAACTGCTGCAACCGATTTGGGAAGAACACCAACTAATATTAATACATAAATATGTTTTTCTTCAACTGAATATTATGGTTGTGTTATAATTTGAATAATTTGAGATGAATGAGAAGAAGGTGGGAGAGGTATGATCCTATCCAATTGAAGTATATTGTCCACGCTATAAGTTAGAGGTTTACGTGGTTTTGTCTTTCGAAAGACGTCTCAAGTGTTTAGAGTTTAACTCCAATTTCTAAATCACGCTGTTCACTTATACTAATTCGACGTGGGACTTTTTATAAGTTTAACAGGCCTTCAATCGGGTTTTAATGATAGTATGGCATGCATCTAAAAGATACTTGATTTCGTGCTAGACTAAACAACTGATGTGCTTGTATTGCACGCGCGGTTTGCATGTTATGATATGTGTAATAGCCTGACCATATTCCTTTTGGTTACATGAGACATGAGATTTAGTTCCATCCACTCGATAACTCAGGTGATGTGGGACAAGTTTGACGTGGATGAAAGACCATTCAAGGCGGGTGTATTTTACCAACTACACATGAATGATGAAAGGCCATGGATGCGATTTCTCTGTCATAGGAAAAAAAACAACCAATGGCGATGGAGTTGATGGATTTGAAAAGCTGTCATGTCCTTAAGTCTTAACGACTTAAACTTGCACGCTGAGCTAACATTAATTTGGACTTTGTAGTTTCCCATGTTTTGGGGCTTCCTTCATGTGCTTCGATTATTTTTATGTTTTTTTTAATATATTAAATAAAAGCTGTAAATTATTTATTATTATTTAGATTATGATTTATTCGTCGACTTGTTCTAGGATTTCAACATTTAAGGAGCCATAATATTTATCTGTAAAATTACCAAAATGCATATTCAAAGGTAGGGGGAAGAACTTAGTTAAAAGGTCGCCTAAGGGCACTAACGTAATTTAAAGTTTCAATCTTTTTTCATGTCCGAATTAATTCGCAATACATATCCTTATCGCAGAATCACAGAATGTCAGGAAGAAAACTTTAAAAATTAAGAAGGAGAAGAAATCTAATTTGGGTCGTATTGGGTTGCGAGAAAGGATCAGACGACTTGCGAGAGCCCAAAGAAAGAGATCGACGGGAGTTCCACTTGGAGATATTAGCGCAAGCTCGTTGATTCTTCTCGCCAGTTTCGTTTCGTTTCTTTTTTCTGTAGATCTGAATCGCCTAAATCGAGGCGAAAAGTTGTTGGTTCAATTTCGAAGAATCGATTCCTGTCGATCTCCTCATTCGCTTCTGCCCATTATCGCTGAAGACATAATTATACAAAGTTTAAGCTTTTATTCAGAAAAGAGAGAGACTTTGGCCGTAGTATGTTTTGAGGTAATGGGTTTAGGGAGCGAAGAAACTTCTTCTCAACAAATGGACTTGTCAATCGCAGGCAAGTGATTTCAATTTGAGAAGATGTACTATCGTAATTTCAGTATGAATTATTGTTATTGTTTTATTGTTTATTTAATGCTTGTGAATCCGAAGCTCCTTTGGTGTTTATGCTCTTGCTGTTTAGTTTTTTTTTAATGGGATTCCGTTGAATCGGTTTATAATCATGGTCGGGAAAATTTATTGTTCCGGTATTCAGATCTGTTGAAAGAGCAGTCTCTCTCCTTTTCTTTTCCTTTTTCCGTAGTTCGTTAGTTTACAGGTTGGGGGTTGGTGATAAACTGATAACTAATTTTGGATGTTTGTTCTTTGTTTATTGTGGTACTGAAGTGGAATTAATGGTTCTTTGATCCTATTAATTGGAGAATCTTGAATTGGGTGGGGTTGGTTAGTTGTTCCTCAATTGCAATACTGTTGAAGGAGGTCTCCTGTGTATTTGGGCTCTCTCTGAGCAACTTTGCGTTGGATGCTGCGAAAAAGAAGGGACTTGAAATTTAAAACTTGCTTTGAACTTTGAGTTATTTCCATGTCGAGATTATTTGTGATGACCATAATATGTCAGAGTTGATACATCTACTTTCCTATGCCCTCAGACATTTTTTTCAAGTATATCAGCAGATGTCTTATTGCATTTTAGTTTATTGATTTTCTAGGGTAAGAGATAGAAAGAAGGCAATATAAAAATTTCCAGTTATATGGTCGATCCCAGTGCATGCCACCAGGAATTATTGGATATATCCAGCTTGTGTGCTTCGGAATAATTTTGATGTCGATGACTAATTCATCAAAGGCCAAGCATATTTCCTTTTTTTTCTTTCTTTTTTGTCATTTCTGCAAGGCTGCATTATGAAGAACTCAAAGTGTGCCCTCTGGGTAGACTTTACTGCTTACTTTTTGCAGGTGCCTTAAGGATGCGTATGCAGTAATACATAATACACGTACGCATTCATAGACATGTATATCTGTATTGGTTCGTGTGGTTATTTGTCAAGAGAGGAAGTGATGTTCTGGTATTTCCCCGATTGTGGAACCTTATACTATTGTTTACTGCTGCAGGTCTACATGAGAAGCATCGTCATGAATTGGATAATTTATCTCTAATGACGCAGCCCTTCAAAACATTCAAGTTTTTTGTTCTGGCTGTTGCTCAATATCTGAAGCGCTCAATATTATATCTTTTGGGAAAGGGTGGCTGGCTTCTGCTTTTAGGTACTGTGGCAGTGGCCCTTGGAGTTCTGCTTATAACCGTTGATGGTCCTCATGAGAAGGTAAGGGGCTTAGTATATTATCTTAGTAGCGTGGCATTTTGTTCACTAATGTTCTTGTGGATGGATAAGTTGTCCCTCATTATCGGGGTTAGATGCTTAGATTTTTTCCTATCCATGCTTACCACTAGGCTGTGGCGTACAGTACCTCTTTCTAGGAAGTAGATACATTTATAGTGCATGTCATAAGATATGTTTATACCTCATTACTAGTCTTCAGGTTCAGTTTGAGGTAAGTTTTGCAATGACATTTAACTGTGTTATCATCCATTTTGAACCAACTTGTGGTTTGAAGGCTGCACTTATTGTATGGTGTTAAGTTTTACAGAATTAGCACCCTAATTTCATTTTTAACTTGGTATTCATTTTGTATTGACAAATTCCTTTTTTGAATAATAAATGATTTTTGCCTTCCTGTTCCTTGCAGCATGTTGAGGAACTTTCTCATTACTTACGTTTTGGACTTTGGTGGGTTGCCCTTGGCGTTGCATCTTCAATTGGTCTTGGTAAGAAAAAGTTTTGTACGTGAGGATACGCACTTTATTGCCTGGACGAGTTCCGTTGGTTATGAAAAGTCTAGTAATTACGCATATGGCTTTTGGCTATGAATTCACCTATAATCTGCTGAAAGACTGAATGTATAGTTTCATGGAAAGTATGATATGTTTGTTCCATCAAAACATTGATGTACTTTCTGAACCTCTTTTGATGATGTTGATTTTTAATCTAAATAATCACTGCATTAACTATTGATCTACCAAGCTTAAACATAGTTTGATATTTTTTCCAGATGAATACTATATTTTGTACCTTTTAATCTTCAATATAAGGTGTTTTTTTTTTCAATTTACAATGCACTTTAGTTGAAGTGTAAGCATGGAACTTACAAAATGTACCTCTGTGTCATCTGTGCTGTGAGCTTTAAATTATGCTGAACAATTTTGTCAAGACAACAAAATTCTTATGGTGATACCTGAATTGCAAGTTCATTTCTGTTCAATTTCTTCAAAATGTGAAGTTTATCTCTAGTTCGATGCATGACTATTTTAGCTATTGTGTTTAGCTTCAGTGCCAAAAAACTTTTGCCTTTTGTAATAAATTATTGTTTCTAAAGGCACTATATTGATGTTTAATTTACAATATGTTTAAACTGACCTCTAAGTCGATAGTTTTGTTAGGTTTTCACTTGATATCTTTTTCTTCCTTTTTTTTTTCCTTCTCCATCCCAGGATCTGGTTTGCACACTTTCGTCCTGTATCTCGGTCCTCATATTGCCCTGTTTACTATAAAAGCAATGCAATGTGGTCGAGTTGATCTAAAAAGTGCTCCATACGACACAATACAGTTGAAGAGGGGTCCATCATGGCTTGATAAAGATTGTGATGCGTTTGGGCCCCCATTGTTTACATCATCACACGGGACACAGGTTCCTCTCAGTAGCATATTGCCTCAGATTCAGATTGAGGCTATCCTTTGGGGTCTTGGGACTGCTCTTGGGGAACTTCCTCCTTATTTTATCTCAAGGGCAGGTACACACCTGGTTTTAAGTTTATTGTTTGTATTGTGGGTAGGATTTGACACCAACATTATCTTTTATAAAGGTCACAAAACTTGCTATTGCTTAGTGGAATACAATAAACAAAGAAGAAAAACCGTTAGTTCTCTAAATGTTATAGTCATGGATTGTGATGTGGTGCATGTAGGGAGAGACTTAGTTCATTGTATTCATGTAAATTGTGCATGTACGCTACTTAGCCTCTAACTTTGGTTTTCTACAATAGGATGCTGTAGTCTTGCAGTCTTTTGAAACCTAAACAGTGGTGATTTTTTATTTTTTACCATCCATATGTAGTATAATTATCAGCTTGTGTAGGCTTTTGGATTGTCCATGCTAATGATTGTTCATGCTGTCCCCCCCTCCCCTCCTCTTCCTCTTTCATAATAGCTCGCCCCTTTCTGTTTCAACTATTTGCAAGATACACTTCATCATTATTAGTTCTCACTTTTGAGGTTCTTGCTAAAGCGTTTTAAATTTGATTTGTATGTGAATTATTTACTTTATGCAGCACGGCTCTCTGGTAGCAAAGTGGATGCCATGGAAGAACTGGATGATCCCTCAAGTGAAGATAATGGAGTCATAGCCACTCACCTAAAACAAATTAAGCGGTGGCTCCTATCACACTCACAACATATGAACTTCTTCACAATCTTAGTACTTGCTTCGGTTAGTATGGATTTAAACCTACGTGAACTTTTCACAGCTATTTTTTTTACTTCAACTCAGTTTTGTGATGTCAAATTATTTTCTTGTGTGGAGATATAAAAAAAATATAACATTAATTATCCTTGATCCCACGGCATGTGGTTAATAAGAATTGACTTTTTCGTTGTGAAAATATAACATGGAAAGCTTTCACTGGTGTTTGAAATTCAAAGTTCAACCTTTGACTGTCATAGAGGTTCATGAAGGTTGGACATGGTTTATAAGGTTGTTGTAAGTTCATTCTTTATTTACTGTGTTGATTAACTTAAGTAATGTTCTTAGGTGCCAAATCCTCTGTTTGATCTTGCTGGCATCATGTGTGGACAATTCGGGATTCCCTTTTGGAAGTTTTTCCTTGCGACATCTATCGGAAAGGCGATTATCAAAACTCACATACAGGTTAGTGATAAAGTGGGCTGAACAAAAGTGGATTCAAGGTCCTAAAGTTTATGACTTTTGGATTGTGTTTTTGTCCTTCCTTTAAAGCATTGATACCTTAACAAGATTGGCTTCTGATTACTCTTTGTTTGGTTCCTTTCTGCAGACGGTTTTCATCATCTCTGTTTGTAATAATCAACTTCTTGACTTGATAGAGAATGAGTTGATCTGGGTCCTAGGGTTTATACCTGGTTTTTCTACTGTATTGCCTGACCTCACAGTTAAACTCCATGCAGTCAGAGATAAGTATTTAACTACAACAGCTCCTGTGGCCTCAAATATCAAGGTACTCAATCTAGATCGGGGTTCCTACCATTTTTTGTGATTGCAGTGATCCCCATTTTTGATCTTGCATCTAAGATATCTACCTAGTATTAATTATTACTAGATTTGGTTATAGTTCGTAGTTTCACTGATTTTCACTTTATTTTGTTTTTGTCCTTAGAAGGTGAAGAAGTGGGATTTCTCATTTTCTGCAATCTGGAACACTGTAGTATGGCTCATGCTTATGAACTTCTTTGTAAAGATTGTTAATGACACTGCTCAGAGGTATCTGAAAAAGCAGCAGGAGAGCGAGCTAGCTGCTGCACTAACAACAAGCCAGTCGTCGGCTTCAACACATTCAGATTAGGATTCTGACTAATAAATAGGTGTTTTTATATCCCTTACATTTCTTGTTATAAGTAAACGCAAGTGAAATTGGCACCTCTATCCTAAGATGATACCGACGAATCCTCAGCATAAAAGTCCCTCATAGAATTCTGTATAGAAATAGGAACACCATGGGTAAACAGCAATTCTGGGAGCATTTTTTTTGGGTGGTTTTATGCCCTATGGTTAAGCATTGTTTAAATTATTAGGGAACTGGAACCTTTGACTATTCTTTTGCAAATGCAATGCAAGGATTACGTTTATCTATACCGTATTATCTTTTGGTAAAGCAAAATTCAATGTGGAATGAGTATATGGAAAGTGATTTTGTGCATGGACAACCTTTCATATACTGGGTTGGATTACTGACTTCACTAGTCTCTGACCCTGTTGTCCCCTTGAGAGACTAATTTAGCTTCCCTTATGAAAGATACAAGGTGGTTCTGAAAGTCTTGTGAAGCCACGTCTACTATATAAATTGTGTATTGGCCTCAAGTTTAGTTGGTTATCTCTATTGGCTTAGTCCGTGTGGTGCAACAGGTCGGGAGTTCGAACCCACTAGTTAGTCAAGACATTTATTCATAGAATCTTGATTCTGAGAGAGCCAAAGATTACATGACACATTTACTTGTTTGTTCCCAGAGCTTTGAGTGGCCATTTTAATACTCATAAGATAAGGAGCTCAAAAAAAAGTTTAATGAAGAACAGCATTATTACCACTAAATTGTGATTCTGATCGTGAGCAGATATGGAACTGAATGATATATATGAGGATGAGGATGGAACTATGTGACTACCCAGTCATGAAGCATTACATGTATTTATTATGCGACAGATCCGAGGTTTGTGCCCCTAGACAAATTAATTATTAGCCAAACCTCTTTTTTTTTAACAATCGAGAAACTGGGACTCAAGAGCACATAAATTTCATATTTAACGATATGATAAATTGAATTAAAACCCAACACATGTTTACAATAATATTATTTTTAGTGAGAATCGAATTTAGTATTTTCTGAACCCATACGATTTGATCAACAAAAATTCACTACTAGTACTAGATGAACTCGGTATCTTCGATAATCAACTTTGACCGAAATTTGTGAAATGTTGACTGATTAACAATTCAGTTGCTTTGACCGATATTAATCAACATTATCCATGCTTTAAAATATAGCTCTTAAGGGAATCTTTCACTAAAATATGAAAACCTCAATAAATTAAATATGTTAGGGTTCCTAAAACAAACAAAATAAAATGCCTTGAAGTGTGTGATTTTATCCATACAAAATATCGTATTTGATTTTCATGTTCTTTCAAAATAATATTAATTGAAACTTGAACAATCATATTATATGTAAACATATTTAAAATCTTAGATTCAAAAGGTTTAAAAGAAAAAGAGTGAGTGGATGGACTCAAAGTTGTCCTATGACTTGATAAGAAAACAAACTAACTTTAATACTCTTTTTTTTTAGGTAAGTCGGAGTGAGTGGCTCAAATTGGGAACATCCAATTAGTCAATTCGAATATATGTTTTAACCGTCCACAAAAGTGATTTCTTACAACGAATTTCAGCACTACTTCTAAGCTATATTGTCACATCATTATAAACATATAAAACAAAATTGAAAAATGCTTAAGACTATTATTTTACCCCTAATTGGAGGATCGAAAGTTTAAATGCACTCTAGATGTGTATTTATAAAATAATAATTATTATACATGCTACATATAATTGAGGATAAAATGAAGTCATAAATTGAGTCTCATTCTCAACAAAAATTTGTTGTTAAAAAATTGAGATAAAAAAATAAAATTTTATGTTTGCGTTGCAACTCAACAATTGATAAAAAAAACCATATTTAATTATGAAAAATATTTCATAAACAAATTCTTTTAGTTCTTTTTTAAAAAAAAATAGAATAAAGCATTTAATTGCAATCGCAATGCAAGCGTGGGAACAAAACTTGGAATTGCGAATTGCGGGGTCCACCACTGAAACCGGCTCCAGTATTTGTGACCCACCCACCGTTGAATGGGGGATATGGAGCGATAGATTGGGCCCACACGGTTTGCACTTTCTCCTTGATTGGACACCGGATATCAGCATTGGGCTCTGGGCCCTCGACCTCAAGGCGACAGTTTTTTTTTTTTTTTTTTTATTACTAAAATGCTATTATAATTAAAATAAAATACCTGACTTTATCACTCAAAAATAATTAGTTATTGTAATTCGATTTTAAACCGGTATTTAATTTTAAATAAAATATTATTTTTGTCAAAAAACTCTTTCAGCCTCGATAGTGGACACACTACTCTTCATTTTCTTTGTATTTTTTCTTATTCACCCCGATTAAGCAATTGAGCTTTAAGCCCTATTAGTGTGTTACGATAAAATTCTCACATCGAAAAATTAAGGGAAAGAAAAATATTTTATAAGTTCTTTTCAATTATAGAAGACCCGTTTAATGATAAAATTATGGGACTTTGAGGCATAAAACGAACAATATCAATACAAGTTGTTTGGATTGGACTTTCTAACTCGGGGAGTGTTTTGGTGACAGTTTATGTTGGTAGATATTGTTTTCACTATAAGACGATAACTACACACATGATTTTCTCCCTTCAACTGCATAAGCTTAATTCATCAATTGCACAGAAGAAATTGTGAATTAGTCTAATCAAAGCTAGATAGAAGGAGGAGGAGCCTGATTTGGTGAGAATCAACGAACAGTGTGAGTGGATTACACCCAACAAACAAACAGATGAGGACAGGAAGAGAGGGAAATCAAGTTGATGACAAACTGAGGAGATCAGGTTGTCCAAGAGAGAGTGAATTGGCAAAAACAAGTTACAAAATTTTGAAGAGAAAAGAATTACAAACCTTAATCAAGTGATCATCACTTCCCAGATTGAGAGCCACAACAGACATCACAGATATATATATATATATATATATGATATGACTAGAGGAGGAGGATCTACATACATACATATATGTATATATTCTAGAAGAATAAGAGGCTGGTGAAGAAGAGCATAATGAATATATATATATAAGCGCATATCACTTTCACACAATTGGCCCATCATAGCTGGCAAGAGCTTTATCCTTTGCTTTGTTTTTTCTTATCCAATTGAGATCAATGATGATCCCTTCCCTCCCCCCACCACTATAGAGAATTGCCCTCCAATCATGCAATGTGGTGGGTCTCACAAACTGTTGAATGGGAATGGGTGTCCCCTTCATTTAGGTCACCTACTTTTATGATGCTTCCTCTATATATATATATATATATATATAATTTTTGAAATTTTCACTCACTCAACACAAAATCTTTAATTTATTTCATTTGATTTTTAGCTAATTTATTTCCTTATTTATTTCATTTGTTTTCTAGACCATGATTTGACCATACACAATTGCTTCCAAGTTCCATCTGTCTATTTAGAGTGAGTTGGATTTTCTACACTTTTTAATAGTTTATTCGTTGACAGCTAAAAAGTTATCTTATCCTAAGATTGTCTTGCATTTGCAGAATATATTATCAAATATTCTGGTACATGTATTTGCTTTTCTTTTTAAAAAAATAAATTCATATTTTCTCACCTCATTTACTTTTTCTCTTCCAGCTTTAATGCTTTATGCATGAATGAATGAATCCTGTTTTCCTTTTTCTTTCTCTTTCTGGGAAAAATCTAACCTGGATTTTTAGTTACAAAAATTCTCAGTCTCTGTCTTACAGTTACACCCCACAAAAGGACTAAAGCGAGTGAATTTATTGTCTTATTTTGCAATAAAAATCATATACACTTTTAGGTGGAACCGTGGGACAAAGCAAAACATCGAGGGCCCACTTAAGCAACTTCTTCCATAAAATCAAAAGAGACAGTCAGACACTGTAATGGAGGTGGGAACACGTGTGTGTAGTTCAGAATAAATATCATACTTGTGGGGCCAGGTAGAGAGGGTAAATTTGGTAAGAACCTCACCATCATTAGCAATTGTTTATTTAAGAAAAAGAATCCAAGATTAAAGCTACGATACCTTCAAAAATAGACTGAATGACATAACATACCCTCTACAACAACCCAGCCTTTTTTTTTAATTAAACGGTTTGACAAAGAATTTTGTACTCTAATATAGAAAGATATAAATACATACATTATTTATATAAGTGGACAAGCACTGACCCCACACCACACCTCACCTCAGCACTCATAAAAAACAAACAATTGGAGCTTTCCCCACACTTCATATATCCATCACCATAGGACAAGACGAGAGAAGGGAGGCCCCAAAGATTAAATAGAAAAATTAGGAGGGTTGCTATTATATATATATATGCCAGACATATACATTTACACCCTCCAATTCATGTTATATATTGAAGAAAGATTTCACTGCCGATTCTAGGATCTAATCTTAACAAGGAAGAGAACAACAAATATGGAAGAAGAAAAAAAAAACCTCATTGCAGAACCAAAAGGGAAGGTTGTTATCTCACCTTCACCCTCCTATTCAGCCACTTTCCCAGCACTACCCAGTGCCCATCCTTGCCATAAAACCAATTGAATTTAAGTTAGAACCTCCACCATCTAACCCTCTCAGATTATAAACACAGAGTACATTGATGAATACACATTGCCAACCCCATTTCCACAGCTAAGAAAAAATACTCCCAACTACTCCTGCTTCCTTCCCATTCCCAAAATTGTGGGTGCTAATGGTGTGCCTGCTTTGGTGCTTATCCTTCCTCAGGATGCATGCTTGGCATGTAGCCCACGGAGGGGCACTACTCTACTCACCGGCTGGTTGTTTCTGCTCTGTCGGTTTCACCTGAACTGGGGGGGAAACAGGATGTACATATGAGAAGCCGGTAGGGACAAGTTGATGGGGCTTAGCAGAAGACTGTGTTGCCACAAATGGAGCATGCATAAGACCCTGGGAAGTTAGAATGCCACCTTTCATGTTGCTAGCAGCAGTAGCAATTGCCTTTGTGGGATCAGAAGTGCTGGTGTTAGATGTGACAGGAGGGCACAACGACAACATCCCAGAGGAGGACGTTGCTGAAGAGCTGCTTTGCAACTGCTGTTGTTGCTCATTGCGGTGTCTTTGGAGATAGTACCCACTTGAAGCTGATGTGGCATTTGTTGTACTTGCTGCATGCTGACCTTGAACTTGCATATAAGCATTAGAGAACAACATTTGGGCTTGCTGCACTGCATGCTTTTGCAACTGCTGCTGTTGCTGTTGCTGCTGCTGTGGCAGTTGAGACTTGGTTCCCGTGCTTGAAGATGAAATGTGGGGATTGCCAAGAATGGATGGAACACTCCTCCCACTCACAGGGGATGATTTACGGGCAGGCAATGATGGTGAGCTCTTGGCTGGCTGAGATGATAAGGCAGAAGCTTGTCCACCTTTGTTGCCTGTGGAGGTTGAAGCGGTTGTCCTGGGGCTTCCACCAGCACTCTTGGAAATGGATGTTGTGGGCGAGCCAACCACCATCGGCGGAGATGGAGATTGGCTGCTAACAGACGGTATATGCACCTGTCCTGCCATCGACGTTTTTGGGTTAGATGCAAATGATATATGTGTTTGGCATTGCTGCGATCTGCCTTGCTGTTGGGGTAGAGTTTTAAGGGAGGGAGAAGTTGATGAAGCCATAGTTGGAGAAGGAACTTGGGATGCCGCCCTCACAGAATTTTTCCACTGTGGAGACTGCCCAGGACTACTGCTGCTCTGGACAAGACTTTGCGGAAATGCAGACATATTAGGAAACTTGCCAGTGATAGAGGATGAAGTGACTTGGTCAGGGTAAATGCTTCCATTACTTGTTGCTGATGTTTTGCTTCGACCTGCAACAGCAGCTGCTTGTGGTTGCTGCTGGATCCTGTGAACCATCATCAATTGCTGATGCTGAAACCTTTGATAATGTAACTGTTGTTGAGCACTGGAAGAATCAACAGTGTTGACAGCAGTTGCTGTTGTAGAATTTGAAGCAAGTCCAGAAGCTGAACCAAGGTTAATTGCTCGTGCAGAATTATCACTTCCCGGTATTGTTGAGACCGAATTACCTGTTGCATCCGACCTAAAGAAAGCAATAGACTGCCCAACTGTCGCAGGAACCTTTCCAGCCATGGCTTTTCTTTCTTCATCCACGTTCAAGGCACCACCACCACCAGTCTTTCCTTCTTCAGACGCATGATAATTCTTCTTATGGTAGGGTGCTTGAGCAGCGGTCGTAACATGATAGCCATGCCTTGTAGACTCAGGGAGGCTCTGGCGAAGCGCATGATTCTGAGCCAATGATGAAATATCAAGGCTTGATGCAGTTGCAGCACCATTCATTGATGCAAATGACATCGCAAAAGCTGGAGATGGAAGAGATTCAACCCCAGCCTTCGAGCCCAGCTGTTGGTGTTGCTGTTTCTTCTCAACGTGGTTGCCATTTGCATCAGTGGCAGTACTCACAGCTGCAGGAGTCATCAAAGCAAAATTTGGGGGTGGGAATGGCATTGTAAAGCTTTGTCCATAAATATTCATATTCGCGCGAGAAACCCTACTGTCTCCAGTTGAAGGGCTATCTTCACTACCTGCCTCACTCTCAAGTTGGCGAACTTGATGAGAAACAATTTGATTCTGTGGTTGGTGCCTCTGCTGAAGCTGTAAAGACTGAGAGGTCTGGTTCTTTTGACCAGCAAAGCCTAACAAATTTCCATTGCCACCACTGACGCCACTGCTGGGAGGCATCTGCTGATGATTTTGCAAATGCTTCTGGGATGATGACGAACCACTGGAAATGCTTGGATTTTGGTGACCATGTTGTTGTTGACCCAGATGTGACTGAGTGGCTGGGATTTGCTGCTGCTGAAGTTGTGAAGACTGATGAAGCATTTGAGAAGAATAGAATGACCCGTTAAAGAAAGGCATTGCCTGAGCATGGGCTCCTCTGTAAGCTGGAGGTGCTCCAACATGTGCAGGAATCGGAATTGGATAGGCACCGTTTTGCAAAAATGCCAAGTATTGGGTTTCATTGCCAGGAATAGTTGGGTAGCTGAAGCTCATTGCTGAGGCAGCAGCCGCTGTTGCAGTACTAGACGTACTAGATGAAGCTCCATGGCCAGTAGCAGCAGGAGAAGACTTTACAGAACCAGGTCGGACAGAAGCAGCAGCCGCTGCCTGTTGCTGGTTTAAAGGGAATATAAAAGCAGGGCCATGCTGAATAACACAAGAAATAACAAGTAACTTTAAAAGACCAATCCTTTAAAACTTAGGAGGAATAAGCAAAAGATCAAATTGGATGACAAGAATCATACCAAGAGATTACTACTTGGTGCTCCGGCGGGTAATGCTTGCTGAAGTAAAATTTGCTTTCTCTGGGCACCATCCACCATGTTGACAGCTGGGGAGGAGCCTTTGTCTTTCCCAGTATTACCGGGAAATATTGCCAGCCCCTGCCCCTTATCTTGTGCAGCTCCCCTACCAGGAATATTTCCAAGCAATTCTGTAGAGGGCATAACACCAACATTGCAGGGCTTAGCCCCATACGATAAAGCAGATCCAGCGGCAGCAGGCCAGAATGGGTTCATCCTTGAAAACTGCTGGTGGTAATGTATATTCAGAGCAATGTAACAATGGGTAGCACACCTCTTTGGCCGGGGATGACTAAAAACCAAATGTGGAGGCTACACAAAAAACAAAATTTTATTTCAGTAGAAAGGATTATAGCAAAAAACCAATTGTAGTGGTTAATGTAAATCATAGACCTACCTGCATTGCTGCAGACGACACAGAGCTCCCATCCACGGATACAACGCCTTGTAGAGGTGGCATGCATCTGATGATCAAAGTGTGTCAAATTCCACGAAGAACAGCATGGAAAGCACTGATTGATAGTGCCAAATACCAGAGGATAAACACAACAAATCAAGCAAACCATACCCCATGGGAGGAAGCCCACCAGGCCAGCTAGCCATAGACATTGGCAGAGGTAAAGAATTTGATTGAGCTGAAAATAATGAATAGAAATGTCATTAACTTGAATAAGCCAAACCAAAACTTATGAGAACCTGCCACAGAGAGAGATAAAAAGGGTGAGAACTAACCATTTTTTTCTGCGCTGTGTAATTGCTGTTGCTTTTGGCCATTCTGGTGAGGTTTGCTACCACTCACGCTAGCGGCGCGGCTCTCTCTCTCACACCTTTCCAAATCTAGCTGGAGATCAATATTTCTTTCTTTGCTAACGACCCGCTTCTGAGATTCAACCTCTGCCGCCACTTTCACTTTCGCCTTGTTCTCCTCAACTTCTGCATTCACATCTCCGTTACTACTTTTCAATGTCCTAACATCTTCCTTTCCATTTGCTTTCGGTTCCTGAACGTAAAAAACCAAAAAAAGAAAAAGTAAATCAAATCTTCACAGCATAAGGACCAAACAGAGAGCAGAGAATAATAAATAAAGATTGAGATGGGTGGCCCACTCACCGTTTCTACATCCGTGACCATAGCTTTAGCATCCACCAAATCAATCTCACCGTCCCTTTCCGGGGATGATCTAAGTGGAGGAGGAGCCTGTACCCAAAGAAAAATTAATTAATTAATTAATATTATTAATAAATCACATCTTTCCACAGTTGAACTCTTTGAAAAACTGGTCTTCTTTGTAGAATAAGACCCTCACCATCAGATCTATCTGGAACTTCTCCCGCTGGCTCTCAGTCTGAGAAACTGTCGAATTCCTGAATAATCGATCAAGAAAGATCAAAATTTTAAAAGTATGCCCTTCCACGAAAGTAACAAAAAAAAAAAGGAAAAAATAATCGAAGTTAGATGCTCACGCTTTTGTCGCTTTCAGATTTTCACGATCAACATCTAACCCTAACGTAGAAGGAGATTCCTTCGTTAGGGACTCAGGCTCCTTTTTGGTCTCACCCAGATCTCTAATCTCCGATTCTCCAGTTGAAGGCTTAGAATCGGATATCAAGTTAGCATCTGATTTCCCCGACGCCTCCGATTGCAGCTCTGCCTGAGCCGATGCTCCCCGACCAGCCATCAAATCATACGAAATTCCGCCATTCTCAGCAGAAGAACCAAAGCCCTTTTCTAAATTTTGAGAGAAAGTTTCGGCCTTTGCTGGCTGTTCGAACGGCTCAATCTCAACCTTGGTTGCAGTCGTAATCGGACCACCACTTCTAACTGTGAAAGCCGATGGATTCTCATCCTCATAGTTCACCGGTCGAGGACGTTTCCTCTTTGGTGCTGCAATTTCCGTTCAAACAAAACATAGAACGCATCAGCTGAGTGGAAAACATGTAGAAACGAAAATTGAGAGTCTTCTACTGAATCTTTACAGCTGCAGTAAACTCACCGACTGCGGACATGTGAGGCGGTGCTGAGCTAGGATTTCTATGCAGAATTAGAGATGACTGCAGTGCAGTGGGTGGAGAGTTGGAGATGGGAGAGGATACCCTTGATTTGGCATCCCCGGAAGACTTATTACTAACTTCTCTGGTATCGAACTTGACAGAATCATTTCCGATGGCTTCTTGTTTTGAGGGTACCTGTGGCTGCCTCATTCCGTACAACACTTCTGCAATCTCGATCTCAATCTCGTCCTGAGCTGACGAGGACTTGGAACTCGACTTCGGTGGCCGTTGTTGCTTAGATCCATTAGGCTTCTACGGCACAGAAAAAACTTGTTATTCATTGAACCAATCACCACTTGTCAAAGGGACGAATGGTCAAAGACCAAGAAACAACAACACAGAAAACTGAAACTACGGACTGACCATCTTCTTTTTCAGAGAAGCGTTAGAAGAAGATGGTGAGACCGGGGCTGTAGATGAAAGCATGGCCGGGACATTTGGTCCATTGGATCTTGCCGGAGATGTCGATGCCTGCCGGTGAATTTGGTCTCCACCGACTCCGCAACTTGAGACCCAATCGTGAGACCTCTTAGTGCAGACTGCACAAAAAACAAACATTCGATTAAGAACACTCCAAATCCCAAATGCCCTGATCCAAAAAAAAAAACGATAGAAAAATCAAGAAATCAAGTGACATCGTATCACTTCCACCTCGCTACCTGACCGAGCTTTTCTAGGCACCGTCACTCCAATCATCTCATCGGTGGGTCTCCACGGTGAGGTCGTCGCAGTCTTGAAAATTTTGGACGGTGGCGGAAAGCTCTTTCGATGAAGATGATTTGCCATCGATAGAGAAGATAAAGAAGAAGGATTTGGCGGAAGCGGTCTCATGGATGTTCCAACTCTTTCCGTCGCTCCTCCACCACCACCACCATCGTCATCGTCTTCTTCCTCTTCTTCATCCACACTTTCCTCGGTGCTCTCATCATCGCCGTTTTCCCTGTTGTTCCCGTGCATCAGCCTCTCAGCTCTCCTTCTCTTGCTCCTGTTCAACCTATCTCTGTCACGGTCTCGGTCATGCTCTCGCTCGCGGTCACGTTCTCTATCCCGTTCACGATCTCGATCTTTCTTAACGCCGCCTCGATCTCGTAACCTCGCAGTTTCCAGCAATTCCACCGGGCCATCCTCCTCTGCCAACAAAAAACCAAAAAAACCTTCAAATTTCTGAAACCAAATCAATTATCTAAAAACAGAAACAGATCCGAAGGAGAAAAATGAAACCTGGTGAATCTCTGAGGCTGCTAGTTCTGTGTCTTCTTCTCGACAAACCATTCGATGCCGCCATATTAACTCGTCTTCCTTCTCTGTTTCTGTCCATTCGTTTTGTGATCTTCGCTTGACGAATCTGATATCATGCAAAAGCAGTAAATCCAGCGCCTCATCACCGGAAAACTGCCATGAATCGCCTTAACCGGAATCTAAGCCACCGTAGCTCGACGATTCAAAGCTATTTGGAGTAAAAATTAACTATTCAATCCAAGATCTTCAGGATTGAAATCTCTCAGTGTTGAAAGATCTTCGCTTTCGCTTATCTTCTCTGTATCTCTTCTAAATGCTCCCCCACTCCTTTCCCTTCTCTCTCTTTATCTTTCTCTCTCCACTCGTTTCTGGTCAAATCTCATCATCCCCTCGCTATTTTACTCACACTTAAACCCACTGCAAGGCGCCGTGGACGGATAGGATTAATAGCTGACATACACTATCAGATCCAAGCCGTTGGTCCATCCATCTATCTGACGACTGTGGTAGGCCTAAACCAACATGGCAAAATCTGGACCATACAATCTTTTCTGCACAAGTACTGCCACGTGTCAGCTACTTCCTTCCCCTTCAAGTTTCCATGTTTACTCATCGCCGATTTGGTAATAAATTCCAACAAATAATAATAAATTCAATGTTTTTAAATTTTTTAAAAAATACTAAAGTTGTATTGATGCCCACGAATCACGATCGAATGACCTTGAACTTCCCAAAGTGATGTCGTGACCGGCTATAACCGGTTACTGCTGTGACCTAGATAGAAGCAACATGACGATTACAAGGAATCTAACTGACCGCAGAAAATATCGTCCTAACCGGTCAAATTCATAATTTCGGTCCCACGTTTCTTATTTAAGATTATTTAATACTTTAATAATTATGGGATGATAAAAAATTTATTTTATTTCCATAATAGACACGTAGGCCCCATGCTGAAGACAACGCATTATTGATTCAACGCACTCGATGCCCCACGAACATTAAAAGAAATTTTACCCGCCGTTCGATCTTTTCTGACGTGGCTTTTTTCCTATCGAAACAAATCATGAACCGAGATTCCTATTAAAGAACAAATCCGATCTGGCACCGAACCAAGAGGCTCGTGTGTGTCGAGCAGAGCGTCAGATCTGGACCCTCCGTTATCTTTGATCCAACGGTATATGTCCAAATGGAAGCTTGGCGGTAACTGAAGTCACGGTCGCTGAAGTTGAGAGAGGTATGGGCCCTACAAATTAGGTGCCGATCTATAAATTATTTCCTCGCGTTGCCCTATTGTCACGTTCGCGAGATGGGGCTGCTTCTGCTGACGTGTTCATGGTCCCACCCAGTAAAAGGCGAACCCTACTCGCTCGGTCAAATTTTCACCGCAGTTAAAAGAATCGTGGCCCAAAAAGCCGTCCGATTTTCTGGTTTTACATCCACGCGCTTATGGCGCACTTCCCTATTTGAGTTACACCAGATACGTAACAAAAGCAATCCAGCGTGGCAGCGTCTTTTTCCTAATGTGGCATCCCACAGTACGAACACATGTTTATAATCTCTGTCTATTGGTTGGTATTGACTGCTCTCCCACCTTCCGTGCCCCCACAAAATACGGTGCCCTCTTCTGCTTGGCAATGTTATTACTTTCCTTCTTTGCACCGAATACTTGGGTCATTTCTAAATTTCGGCCGAATCCAGTCTATTCTACATTGATGATACCTAAGATCAGGTCGAAATTCATATGGGGAGAATGAGACATAAATCCAAATGGAGAGTTAACGTTGAAACTACTTATCGCAATAACTAAACCTGCGACCTCTCGTATTTGTAAGAAATTATCAAAATCAATTTTATCGCAACTATTTTTCATGAGAATTATTTTTTTTTTTGTTTGTTAATGAATTACAACAGACCTTACAATTTTGTTTTAATTATGAATGCGTTTTAAATAGATTTATGAATCTTAATGATATTTTTTGTCTTAATAAAAATCAATTTCATCGCATTATAATAATAGAATAATTCGAATTTGCATTTAACGATCCAAAAGTTTAATCTTCATTTCATATTTAATTTAATTTTTACTTAATATATTTATACATAAATTCATAAAACTAATTTTTTTAAAAAATTATAGCGGCTCTAAAGCCATTAAGCCACTAAGCAATAGGCCCCAGCCACTCCACAAAATACCAGTAAAATATCTCAACTAGACAACTACGAAGAGGAAAGATAACGTTACACGATGGTCGCATTGGCAAAACGTAAGAGCAATCACAATGGTGCCAACAAAATGTATTGGGAGATGTGGTTGGCTATTTTGATAATGTGGCTAGACCAACGAAATGTATTGGTACTATAATGTAAATTTACTTGCTTTGTTTTTGATGTAATAGAGGTGGGACCTATGATAGATTTGTGCGTGGTTGTGAGTGTGATAGTTGATGTGGGCCCCAAATGAAGCCAATAGTGGGCAACCAAAGGTCATGCCCTTATACTTGACCCAATAAAATTAAGGGTCCATTTGATAAACAATTTTGACAGTAACATATATATGGTAGCATATATTACAAATAATAAATAGTGATAACAAATGATAGTATATATGGTTCCTAAAATACTAGTACGTGTTTGATTATACTTTTACTGATAATATATATGATGTTAAAATTGTTGGACAAATTATGTGTAGGGGTATCATGCATTAAAGTTGTTATTTATGCAAATAAATAGTAAAATAAATAAGAAACAATTTCTTAAATATTAATAATTATTTAAAGCATTTTAATGGACAAAATAATTACAAATGTCTTAAATGAATTATTTATAATTAAAAAAAAGTAAAGAGTTTTGCAGAGAGGAGGACGAGTCCTGAAGCATCTCATCAAGTTCACAATCGAGTATTGCTAGAAGGACTCAAGTTCACAATCAAGTTCGCGCGGCTCGAGTCCATTGGAGGAGGAAGACTCGAGAAATTGATCTGCGACGATGGAGTTATCGTTGAGGATTGGAGTTTCTTGGTTACCGTAGAGGAGGATGGGAGGGGGTCAATGGAGGAGATGAGTGGTGAGGATGAGATAGGCGTTTCTAGATTATCGTAGAGGAGGATGGGAGGGGGTTAATGGATGAGATGAGTTATGAGGATGAGAGAGATGAGAGAGGCGCATAAACAAATGAGAGAGGTGAAGAAGATGGGGGCATGATCGTCAATATAGTTAAAATCAATGATATAATTGAAAAATGATGTCTAAAGTGTTTTAAAATTATTGAAAATGAGAAAATTTAAAAAGGAGCAATATATGGTGTTCAAAGTATCTCGCTTTTTATGTTCAAAAATTATCGTTATCTCGTTTTTTATGTTCAAAAATTATCGTTTGATTGTGTTTTATAATATATTATCAAACTATCATATATGGTGTACCAAACGCAACCTAAGTCATCGTATTGGCATTGTTGTGTAGCCACCTTTACACTCGTGACCCAGCAAAATTTTATAAAGTACGAAATTTCTATTGGTCAAGTGGTGATACTAGTAAAACCCCGTGAGAAAAGAATTAATTTAAGAGACCGATGTGGCCATGTCACACTGGACCCACTCAGGATTGGTTGGCCCACCAAATGATCTCTTTCTCTACCTTTTGTCGCTTTGGTGAGAGTATTTTTTTTTTCAGTTTCTGCGAAGTCCCAAACAATGCCACGTGTACAATCACGTGCTACGTTATGACGCCTCCGTGGCAGTATTTGAAACCGTACATATAAACCAAACTATCATCAACAGTACTAACACATTAATTATTTTGATAATTCCGTATTTAAGCACATAAATCTAGTCACTCTAGTGTATAAGATTACTTTGCTGGTATAAATACAAAATTTGTCATTTTTTGGGGGCTGTAATTTGCCTTGCATGCTCTATTTTTCTTAATTTAACACACAACTCTATCAAATACTTTTTTATCCATATCGATATGTTTGACCAGTACTAACACACCGTCAAACGTATTAATTCTGAATACTTTTTTTTATATATAAAATAATACCCGAGTCCATTCACTTGTCACTTTTATTTGATTTATATGACGATGTGGTTTATAGAAAAATAAGGTGGTCATGAACCATTAGGAACAATTGGTTGTGATCCTTTTTTATATTTTATTAATTAATTATTGATGCCGCCCATTATTTAATTAAGAAACTAGAAAATATTGGAAGCACCCAAAACACATCGCAAGTGGTGTAAAAAGCCACTGTATGAAACTACAAGCTCTGTCCCACTTTGTGGACTTCTCGTGGTCTCCTCGATATTTAAAAAAAAAAAAACCATATGACAAGAGTCTAACGATAAGGATGATGTGCATTATTATGATAATTAGGGTTCGAATCATATTTCACTATTTTATTTTTGTAATAATACTGATTTACCTAAGAAAAAAAAACAAATGACAAATATCAAAATTTTGTTTTATCTAAGATCTTCGTCTTGTTGGACTCTTGTAGTTAAGAATGGTTTTAAAACAAACCAAAACTTTGTCCAAATCGATCTAATTTTATCTTCGTGGATTTTATTTGTTTATCTTATAATAATTTTTTTGTAAATTGGGTTCTTACTACGCAACATTCGAAATGTCAAGTTTACTAATAAAGGATAAATAATTACACTATAATTACCCTATACTTTATTAAAATTTTAGAGGAGTGAACTAATTATATTTTTTTACAATGATAAACCCTAATGGTTAATTTTATTTGACGCAACCAAAATAAAAAATTCTCGCCGTAGCATTTATATTGAAATTGGGCTTGAGAATGAAGCCACACATAACTTTACACGTTAATAAGTAAGAGATTGTCCGCTTTGCCCGACCCAAACCAACATAGGCTAGCTCACATGCATGTAACTGCAAGTTCAAACACGACAAGTTGGGTTGCTCACACAAAATTCAAGTCCACACATGATTTGTAGGCTTGACGGCTTTCAAATGCCTCTTATTTAATAATGTTACTCTTTTTACATATACTGCCTATTACTTTGGGTTATTCGAGCAATGTGAGATTTTTTGCCTTAATATATAACCATACAAAAACTAATTATATATACCTTTTTATAACGGATGTTGAATAAACTGGATTTGCAAGAATCACGAGTAACTCATATGACACTCGATCATGTGTAGGGTATTTCAAGAGGTCTCGAATTTAAGCCTCTCCATCCCCTTCCCCTGTATTAAAAAATAATAATAAACTGAATTTGCTTCGTCAGTATCAATGAAAGCAAACAAAGAACAGAATACTTGGGCTATACTTTGTTATTATGCTGAGACTAATTAAGGTCCACGTAGCTTAGCTTGCCAACTTGCCATTTCTTGGTTTTTTATGTGAGTAAAAATCCTAAAATTATGCGGTATTATAATAATGTCTTACATGGCTTTTTTTAAAAAATTTATACATAAGCTAGATTAAGGATGATTATATATAATAATGTTGATTAGCTGTTAACAAATATCCCTATAAAGAAACAATTGTTCTTTTTAATAAAATATATATAATTTTTTAATATAATATTGTGATCTTATCTTATGCACCAAAGCTTGTAATGTAGCCCTAGTAAAAGATGTCATACCACAATTTTAAATAATATTCAAAAAATTATAAAACTACTTGTTAGGTTTTCTTTATTTTATTTTAGTAATTGGATTGTTTTGACTTAACCTAGCCATTAATATTTCATATGTATTTATATAAAATATTCATTAGTTATGTTAATGGCACACGTCATGTTCTCTAATTTGCCCCTAAAATAGGGAAAAGAAAAAACAAAAAATATAATATTTGTTCATAATATTCAAATCACAAGATCCAAGTTCTTGCTATGGACAAAAACATCAAATGTTTTTTCAAGTGCGATGTGCCACGTGTCATGATCAATAAATCTGAAGATGGTGAAATTAGGGTTAGTTATATTATTGTAGTGGTCATATAGCATAGTGGTGAATCTATTTGGGGCTAAACTATATAGACTCGAAAGGTTATGAGTTTAATACTTTTATGGTCACGTGTTGGGGTTTAGCCCAATTTACTCTATTATCATATGAAAAATTTATGTGCGTCAAAATCTGATGACTTGAGTTTAGACCTATATCGAATGTTGAAATGGTAGATTTATATTTTGTCATTATCTGTTATAAAAAAAAAAAAGATTGTAGAGATCCATGGTATCTCTTGATTGCTATTTACTTTATTAGAATATTGTGAAGTTTTTATCCTATTATTAATTGTTGGTGAATAGAATAAACAATGAGTGTGTGTGCCCAAGGAAGGGCAGTTTAGAGGCTAAGAAACTCCATTAGCTTGTAAAATACAATAATGGCATCGTCGTAGCGACCAACTATAATTAAATAAATCAAAACATTAAAAAAATATGAATATAAAATCAATTAACTTGTTAGTGAATCATCTCAATTCTCAACACATATTATTAATTAATAATTTAATACCCATAGTTTTTTTCAAAAAATAAATTAAAGGAAAAGGTGAAGACGTGGAAATAGATGCTAGTGGGCTGGACAGATTTATGGGCCCCCATTAAAAGTGGCAAGCAAGTCTAAATGTGCTCATGCAAGCCCATCTCCCACTTAGCACAGTCCAAGGTGTCCATCTGAAAGTGAACAACTTAATTAATTTGTTGTCCCCAAAAACAATCACAGTGTAATAATTATATGTTGAATCGAGTGAATATTTGTAGAGTATTCTTTAGAATATTGTTTATTCTTTGAGTCAAAGATTTACCCAAGATTTACTTTCCTTGATATATGTAATTGAGGGAAGTAAAGTCATCCTTGATATATGTAATTGAGGGAAGTAAAGTCAAAGATTGAGGGAAGAAAAATAATCTTTTTCTTGTTTTAAGAGATATGTACATATTATATATACCTCCGATTGAGAGAAGAATAATATTGCTATATTCATTCTCCTAAAATTAAGTTGGTATCGGAGCAGGTTCTCTTAACATACAACCTCACCATCACCGTAGCTACTAGGGGCCGACTGCTCCAGCCAGGTCTGACTATCCGACAGAAGCCGATTGCTTCTTCCATAACAGGTGCCGATTGCACCATTGAACCAGAATCTCATCCAGAAATTACAAACAACTTATGGCTGAATCCGGTGCTCTTATAGTTCCACCTGTGGTGACGCCAACTCAAGAACCAACCTCTATTCCTTATGGGATCAAACTGAATGGTTCAAATTTCACTCTTTGGTCTCAGGTGGTTACTATGTTCGTTGCTGGACGGGGAAAGATGGAATATCTCAAAGGTACGACCTCGAAACCTACTGTTAGTGACTCTACATATAACAAGTGGATGATGGAGGATGCTACTGTAAAAGGCTGGCTTATTGGCTCTATGGAAGCCGATATAATGAATCTTTTTATTCGTTTACCCACTGCGAATGATGTTTGGGATGCTGTGTCTCAAACATATTTTGAGGGTGCTGATAAATCTATTTTGTATGATCTGTCTCGAAAAGCTATGGCAACTAAGCAGGCAGGGCGACCTGTGACTGCATACTATTTCGATCTTAAGGTTATTTGGCAGGAGCTTGATCATCGTCGTCCAATTACCTTTACTCAGCCAGATGTGATTAAGACTCGAATGGCTGAAATTGATGAAGATCGAGTCTATTCTTTTTTGGCTGGGCTTGATGATATATATGATTCTGTTCGAGGAGATATTCTTCGTACTAATCCTCTACCTGGACCTGATAATGCTTTCTCAACTGTGAGACGTGAAGAACTTCGTCGGAATACAATGATGTCTTCAGAAGTTCCTCAGATGGCTATGGCAGTTCGAAAATATGGAACTCCAACAAGTTCTTTGTCACTTTCAGTACCTACTAGCTGTAAATGTACTCATTGCGGCAGCACCAAACATACTGTAGATACTTGCTTCAAAAAACATGGATATCCCGAGTGGTGGCAGGCTCACAAAGAGCGATTACAGGCTCAAAAAGGCGGTAAAGTTGCGCTATGCACCTCACTGTCTCCCATAACTATTTCATCCTTATCTACAGTCCCAGTGGCACCGACTCCTTCTTCAATGGATACCATGGCTTCCACTACCCCAGTTGATATCACTCACTCTGTGGTAGATCCTACTCTTCTCCAACAGTCAGGTAGTGTTGGTCTAGCCCTTCTTGCAACAAATTCTGAAAAAGATCCCGGTTGGATTCTTGACTCTGGTGCGACTAATCATATGACCTTTGATGCGTCCTTATTACATGATACTTGTTTACCAAATTGCTCTACTGTCACCAATGCCAATGGTGTCTCATATCCGGTTACGGGCGCTGGAAGGGTTAACTTAACTCCTTCATTATCCTTGGAGCACACTTTATTGATTCCTGCTCTTTCCAATAATCTTTTATCTGTGCCACAAGTTATTACACAACTAAATTGTTTAGTATTAATATATCATACTTTTTGTTTCCTTCAGGATCTCTGCAGCGGGGAGATAATTGGGCGTGGTACTAAGAGAGAGGGATTATCTTATGTCGAAGATGTTAGTATGGGACGATCTCTATCAGCAAAAGGGTCATCTCGGGCATCAGAAGATCAGATTCGGTTATGGCATCATCGTTTGGGTCATGTCTCCTTTGGTTACTTGAAATATTTATTTCCTACTTTATTTTCTACATGTGAACCTTCCAATTTTCAGTGTGATACATGTGTTTTGGCCAAGAGTCATCGTGCTACTTATTCTGATAGTTCTAATAAAAGGGTTGTGCCTTTTGCGTTGGTTCATTCGGATGTTTGGGGACCTGCCCCTGTTACTACTTCTACTGGCTTTAGATGGTTTGTATTATTTATTGATGATTGCACTCGTATGACTTGGCTTTACCTTATGCGTCATAAGAGTGATGTGGCTGCTTGCTTCCGCACGTTTCATACCATGATCAAAACACAATTCTCTGCTAATTTACAAGTCCTTCGATCTGATAATGATGGTGAATTTGTAAATCAGGAGTTACAAGCTTATTTTCAGACTCATGGAATTTTGCATGAAACCACTTGTCCTTATACACCACAACAGAATGGTGTTGCTGAGTGCCGAAACAGACAAATTTTGGAGATCACACCTGCTGCCCTTATTGGAGCCCACATGGCACCACATTTTTGGGAAGAAGCTGTTACAACAGCTGTATATCTTTTGAATAGGGTACCGACTCGTGTTCTACAATTTCAGACACCACTTGATAAATTGACATCCTATGTAACACTGCCATCGCACCTCACACTTCCTCCCCGGGTGTTTGGTTGTGTTGTGTTTGTACATTTACAGAAACATCTCCGCACGAAACTTGATCCTTGTGCCCTCAAGTGTGTATTTGTCGGTTATCATCCTTCACAAAAGGGTTACCGGTGTTTTCATCCTCCTACAAGTAAGTTCTATGTTACTATGGATGTCACATTTTCTGAAAATGAAATGTTTTTCTCTTCACCCAATTCCACGCTTCCGGGCCAGAGTGGTGATACTGTTGCTGAAGCTTCGAATTGGATGGAGTTGTTTCCCGATCCACTGTGTGTTGAAGTTCCTAATTCTGAAATTCCTCAGTCCGCCAAAATTAGTGATGTTGCCGAAGCTCCCTCTCTCTCATCTTCGCTAGTACCCACTCCCGATACTCCTCGTACAGATCCTCCTGAGGTAAGCATTGAGTCTGATGTGTTAACCAAGGCAGTGTCAAATTCAGTGTTTGCCGATTCACTTGTCAAGCTGGGCATGTACGATGTCTATGCACCACCTTGAGGGGGAGTGTTGAATCGAGTGAATATTTGTAGAGTATTCTTTAGAATATTGTTTATTCTTTGAGTCAAAGATTTACCCAAGATTTACTTTCCTTGATATATGTAATTGAGGGAAGTAAAATCATCCTTGATATATGTAATTGAGGGAAGTAAAGTCAAAGATTGAGGGAAGAAAAATAATCTTTTTCTTGTTTTAAGAGATATGTACATATTATATATACCTCCGATTGAGAGAAGAATAATATTGCTATATTCATTCTCCTAAAATTAAGTTTATATACATACATACATATGTATATGTATATATTTCGTACAATAATAATTGAAAGTGTTTCGATAATTAAGAGCGAATCTGGCTCTGATTTTGGCAAATCCCACCGTTTCCAACAAGACCTTAACTTTAGTATGATACATGGAACCCATGTCATGCTGAATAGTGTCAAAAAAAATTTTTTTTAAAAAAATTAAACAAATAGTGTGAATAATAAAAGCTATTGAAATTTGAAATAGAAAATACTTAAGACAAATAAGTCAAGTGTATAATCATCTAATCAAATGCCCTGCTACTTGAGCGGAATTTGTTCAATGCGCATAGGGATGTCAACGGGTAGGCGGGATAGGTTTGGGTAGGGTACCCTCACCCTTTCCTACCCTTATGGATACAAAAATTTTCTAAAGTATCATCGCCCTATGGATAATGGTTATACCCGCATTTTTATCTCCAATTTGTCATATTCCACTCGTCATATTTGTCCTTATTGTACTAAAACATATCCATAAAATTGTAAGTCAATTGTGGGTAACAACCTAACGAGGTTATCCGTTTATTAACTTCAATCATAATTCTGAAAGTTAGTATTAACATTTTCAATGAATTTTAAGGAAAAGAAAAATCAGATTGAGAAAATCATCCTGCATGCAAAATTACGGATAGGGTTTGCGGATACCCTCCAGTTGAGAAGAGAATTGTCATCCTTAGATGTGTACCACCTAACACACAGTGTTTTATATTTAATTTGTCTTATAAGGGAAATTCTTTAACGTCCATATGCATACCTAATTTAGATTAGTCCATCCTTATCCTATTTGTACCTAATTTTTGTAGTCTCTTTTTCTTTAAGTGGACTACTAGCTAGCTAACGCATGCGCCATTAGGGCTGATATGGCAACATAGCTCTCATACATACATACATGTATATAGATGCTTCTAGAAGCCTCAAACAGGGTAAACATTTCGGTTATATCCTGCCTCAAATCGGGGCCCAACCCAGTCCAAAATCAATGTTGACACTTCACACTTGACACCGGATCCTCTGACTGCATTTTGGGCTTTAATGGGCCAACCTATGATGATACTACAAGTGGTCACTCTTTGGGCCACACCTTCCCATGATCAGACACAATCGGGCCCAGAATTATAAGATATTCCGAGAAGATGAGAGAATCCACAAAAAGGAGGCAAAAGTTTCCAAGTTGGCATGTTTGATTGGCACTAAGATTATATGTATACATAGATAGATCAAAGTTGATCCACTATCGAACATTCCTTCATTTTTGGAAGTCACTTTTTTAACTCCCATTAACTATCCGATGAGACAACGTACAAAGACATCATTAAGAAGAAGAAAAAGAAGAAGTTCCAAGTTGGAAAATCACTAAACTCTTAATGATTATGTTCACATCTTGAAATTATATAGCATGATTAAAGTTAGGTGTGTTGAGAGTTCACAAGTGATGGGTTGGAGTCCCACATCAAATAAGTATAAGAAAATTAAGTGATTAATATACTTGGGTGGGCCCAAAACCTAGTAAAGGTGTATCGGAACCTATGGTGATCATGAGCGCAAAAATTCATTTGGGTGAACTTAAAAAGGAGCAAGTATATACCAACTCTTGATGAAATGTGTAGCTAGCTAGGCGATATGTTAAATGCGGAAATCACATGTGAGAGAAGATTGTTGAGAATTCACAAGTGATTGGAGTCCCACATGAGATAATTATAAGAAAGTTAATGATTAATACACATGTATCAATCAACCCAAAATCTAATAGCTTAAGCTTTTGGGTCTATATGAATTCTATGTATGGTCATCTGTAAACAGACATGGTTGCGTATGGACACTTCTCTGTACGTAAACTCTATATTTTCTCCCAACAAGTTGTGCATTTCTGAATAGGATAACTCAGAATCTTTTTGTTTGTGGTTGAATTATTAATCCATTTGTTCAATCACAATTACTTTTCCAGCCAAATTTGAGTGATAGTTTCGTAATATTCGGATAGTGTTAGATTAAAAAAGATTAAATTGCTTTCTCGTGAGTACGTACCAATAGATATTTTCAATCTTTATCCAGGTTCGGGGCTTCTTTCAGACTTCCTGGAAAATTGGTCAAATTTGACGCCTCTCGTATGATTGCGTGCTTTTCTCTCTTTTTCTTTACATGATACGTCAACATTGTTTTTGTTTTTTATTTAAATTTAAATTTATTGAAGCACTCTTTGTCAAGAGGGAATCTAATCTTGAGTTTTAAATATTAGAATTATAATTCAAAAAATAAAAAATCTTCTGATGATGTATTCTATAATCATTTTAATTACTATTCAATCACGAGAGGTGTACACCAAGCCAAGTTCGGGTTATCGGACCGGGTCGGACGGCCGGGCTTATATAATGTTGTAATGTATGTTGTTGAACAAGTAGTTGGTGATCAATCATGGTACCCGACTATACATCATGTGGTGCTACATTTGATGATAATTATTCGCATAAAAAACTATAAGGAAATAATTCAGATCGCAATTGATTTGATGACTACTTCTATTGAATTATTTTGGGAACAATATTTGGTTGCTTTTTAGAAAAGCTGGCATAAAGTTGGTTTTTATTACAAGCTATAGAGTTCAAGTGGATCATTGCCTCTCCATTTATTGGAAGACTCATGTTATGGGTTCCACTTACTTCCAAGTTGTCGTGTTCTCAAGCTGCTTATTCGAGCCAAGTCGTCATGGAGCATCAAGATTTATAATCACACATCAGATTGATACATGAATGGTGTATAAGTAAAGGTCCAGTTTCTCGCACACATGTGATGCATTTTCTCGGTCTATGTACATACTTTGAAGACGACCCATGAGAACAAAATCCATGTAGACTTCTGATTTAGAGCGGACAATATCATTTAAATTTGTTTGGGTTAAATGCATCTCTCACAATCACGACAAGAATGGAATAGTAAGTCCAAACTATATATGCACAACAAAAAAAATCGCTCACGACTTGTACATGTCAAAGATACTATTGATAGTCAAGTTATTGGCATTCATAACATATATGGTATTACGTAAATAGTGTGCTTGAATCCATCATGTCAAAGGACCATAAATAATTAAGCTACTTCCGCCACTTTTATCTCATGAAAATTGAATCCTTTAATCATAATTAGTTCTAAATATTAAAAATACAAAATATCCGATATCGAGATGAGAGTCAACGGTGTCGTTTATAAATTTGATCTCAAATCCTTTTAAAGACAAAACCTCGAGGATCATAAGTGGAATTGGGCCAAAACTCTCACTTATCTTCTTACTTGCTTCTTCTCATCTCTATCAAATAATTCAAATTATAACGCTAAATAAATTAAAATTAGATGGATAATGTGTATCATTATATATATATATACAAATTGGCCAATGTTTTTGACTCTCAAGTTGTAGTCAAATAAGAAATTCAAAATCCCAAGATATTACTATGGATGTCGATCCGCACGTTTATTGAGCACACAATAGTCTCTATTTTTTTTTAAAAAATAAGATCAAGTTGACGAAACCTAATACGTGGCAGCATCTCACTGCCTCCCATTTACATCACCATCGGTTCATCACGCATAGTAAGCCACTCCGTCTCAAGCTTCTTCGTTTCACACTCGTAGAAGCTAGTTTTAGCTTCAAGCCTGCCTTCAACAGCTAATAGAGCCGTTCATTGACTAGCCAGCCGCCAGTTGTCGAAGAGGAAAGAGTAGAAAAAAGTTACAGTAAGTCATTAGCGTGAACCCATTTTACAATCGACACGTGGTTGGATATTGCGGTGGTTCCCACTCGCAGACATCATCCATGATCCCAAATAGAAATAATAGGTATCCCAATAAAATATATCCCAGTAGTTTCGTAATCTCTCCTCCCTCCTCTGCTCGCCTATATATATACTTCTACACTTGTTCGTAATCCATTTCATTTTTATTTCATTCCACAACACTCCTCATTTTTTCTGTTAATTCAACAGATAAGAGAAGATATTGAGAGAGAGAAAGGTTGATTAGGTGATACTTGATCTTGATCAACAACCATGCCTGCTGGGGGTTTCGCGTCCGTGCGACCGGCCGGAGTGGAGTTTGAGGCGAAGATCACTCCGATAGTCATAATTTCCTGCATAATGGCGGCCACAGGCGGCCTCATGTTTGGCTACGATGTCGGTATCTCAGGTAGAGCTTTTGGATCTGTTTTGAGTGCTTAGTTGCTTGTTTGTTTTGAATTTTGAATGACGAATCTTGGATATCAGTTTCTTAGCATGCATTTGCGGTGAGTTTTGGATCAAAATTAGTCAGTCTTCTTTTTGCTGTTAGAAGCAATAACAATCGTTCTTCTATGTGCTTTGATGTGTGAATAACTGTGAAAACATGTTATATGGCTTTCTCTGAAACTCAAATTCTCGAATGAGTCCCAATATTCTTGAGAATTCTTGGCAAAATTTTTCATGTTTTCTTAATTTGTTAAGAATCCGAGAATTTCTGAATAAGTTTTTCGGTTCTTAATTTAGAGAGAAGAAAACAGTGGGAAAGTTTTGCTTTCTCCCGCCAAAGTGGGCCCTTAAAGGAGAACTGAGATTTCTGCAGTTGGGCGAGGGTAGTTTTGGAAATTAAGATTCTGTTGCCTCTCAAGTCTCATCACATGGTTGACCGGTGTTTGTTACGTTTGTGAGTGGGGCTAGGTTGTTGATTTGGCCATTCAGAATCTTCATGAAATAAAATCTTGCTAACCACCATGATCATGTGCTTAGTTTTCTGTATTGTTTGTACAGTTACTTTTTTTCCAGGCCCATATAATCTCTGTTATAATTCTTGAATATAAAATTTTATATAACCAAGTTCTGTTGTTGCTATTAATTTCCTGTATTTTTGTTCAGATTTTACCATAGCAATAAAATTTTAATTTATTGGTTAATGACGATGCAGGTGGAGTTACATCCATGCCCGATTTCTTGAAAAAGTTCTTCCCAGTTGTTTATGAGAAAACCAATGATCCAACAATTAATAGCAACTATTGCAAATATGATAATCAAGGACTACAACTGTTCACATCGTCACTGTACCTTGCTGGACTAATAGCTACTTTCTTTGCCTCATACACCACTAGAAACTTTGGCCGGAGGCCAACCATGCTTATTGCTGGGGTTTTCTTCATTGTGGGTGTCGTGCTTAATGCCGCTGCTGAAAACCTTGCCATGCTCATCATTGGCAGGATTTTATTGGGTTGCGGTGTTGGCTTTGCTAATCAGGTTTGTTATACAGATACACATATTCCTGAATTTTCATTTTGTGCCGTGTTTAATTTGTTGTTGTCTCCTGTTATGGTTGCGTGATTCAACATCATAGCCTTTCTAAGATAGTTAATTAGTTAATCCCCGTGTTCGTTAATTGTAAGTTAAAGAATCTGCTTCGATGATCAGATGATGATATCAGCTAGCACCTTAGCTTGCTTGCCATATGTAACAATCTGATGAATCTAGTTTCTCAGAAGGAATATTTAATTCTGATGCTTACGTCTACTTGCACTAATGAGTTTCTGTGGTCTCTGTTTTGGTTCCATGTTTTCTTCCTTTAAATTAAAAATAATGCACAATCTCATTAAGATATTATGCTTGGATTTTCCGGAAAAAGTGGACATACCGAGTTGCATTGTATCTTCCTTTGTAATCATATTTGCTTTTGAAAAGTCAGTCTTACCTTTTTGTGTTTTAAAGTCACCGACGTTTCTTTTCTTGTGGGTCATATTTTCGGATTATTTATGTCATCCTTTAGTCATTACAAGGACCTTAAATTCAACCACCAACCCAACCCTGTGAGCAAACACAGTTCCTCATGATGTAATAAAAAGGAACACATAATTGGGGAAAAAATAGAAATATAATTTATTTTTATAGGTGTTTGATGTAGAAGTACCTTGTTTATAGTTCTAAACGTCCATTTCCAAATGCAAAGTTGCAGCCTACATTAAGAAACTCAAAATGTAGATTTAGTTATATTTGAAAAGATGTTGGCATATTTGGTCACATCACATAATTAGTTTGCGTAGTCAACTTGAATGCAATAATTTTAAAGAGATTTTATTTGTTAATTTGTTTATTTAACTCAATCACAATTTTGAATGTGCAACAGGCTGTGCCTCTTTTCTTGTCCGAGATAGCACCCACAAGAATCCGTGGTGGACTTAACATCCTGTTCCAGCTTAATGTCACCATTGGCATACTTCTTGCTAACCTAATCAACTATGGCACCGCTAAGTAAGCTTTTTTTCCTCGCTACACTTGCAGTCATGCTTTCTTTTGAAGAAAAAACTTGATTTAAAAAATGGAAGAAGAGAGCATAGGAATACTGGCCTCGATTTCGACCAATTGATAATTATATATTTATATGAAAGATTAAGTATTTTGGAATCCTATTTAATTGTTCATGAATATGTCAATTTGAAAGTAGTGATTCTAATAACCAATTCTAGCTTTGCTGTTAAAAATTCTGAAGATCTTGCTGATGATCATTGATATTATTTATGCCTTGCAACAACAGAATCAAAGCAGGATGGGGTTGGAGGCTATCATTAGGATTGGCTGGCATTCCCGCTGGTCTCCTTACTCTTGGGGCGCTCCTGGTGGTGGAAACACCTAACAGCCTCATTGAGCGAGGTCTCTTGGAAGAAGGAAAAGCTGTGCTCAGAAAGATTCGAGGCACCGACAAGATCGAACCTGAGTTCCTAGAACTTGCCGAGGCAAGTCGAATTGCAAAAGAAGTAAAGCACCCTTTCAGAAATCTTCTCAAGAGGAGGAATCGACCTCAACTGGTCATTGCAGTTGCCTTGCAGGTTAGAATTATTTCCCATTTAGAACTATGATCACAATCCAAAAATTCTAAGTCACTTTGCTAGTAACTTTGGACGTAGAATTCTAATTGTAGTTGTGTGCTCTTCCTTTTGTTTTTGTTTCAAACAGATATTCCAGCAATTCACAGGCATCAATGCAATCATGTTTTATGCTCCAGTGCTATTTGATACTGTTGGATTTGGCAGTGATGCTTCCCTCTACTCAGCTGTCATTACTGGTGCTGTCAACGTGATCTCCACTCTTGTGTCTGTATACTCTGTCGACAAATTGGGTCGTCGAAAGCTCCTGCTCGAGGCTGGTGTCCAAATGTTCATCTCTCAAGTGGTAGTGGCAATTGTTCTAGGTATCAAGGTTAAAGACCACTCTGAAGACCTTCAAAAAGGTTTCGCAATCCTTGTGGTTGTCATGGTATGTGTTTTCGTTTCTGGGTTTGCTTGGTCTTGGGGGCCTCTTGGTTGGCTAATCCCCAGTGAGATCTTCCCATTAGAAACCCGCTCGGCTGGGCAGAGTGTGACCGTTTGTGTCAACTTGCTCTTCACTTTTGTAATAGCACAAGCTTTCCTCTCCATGCTTTGCCATTTCAAGTGGGGGATTTTCTTGTTCTTCTCTGGCTGGGTTTTGATCATGTCAATCTTTGTGCTATTTCTGGTTCCGGAGACCAAAAACATACCTATTGAAGAGATGACTGAGAGAGTATGGAAGAAACATTGGTTTTGGAAGAGATTTATTGATGACAATGAAGATGAAGAAGTAGGCACCAATGGAAAAGACTCGAAGAAGAGTGGCCATTCTAATGGATTTGATCCTGCTTCCCAGTTGTAAATTGGAGGGCTTTTACGAAACATTGTTACACATCCATATATACACACACATATATATGGATTGAATATGCACGAGATAGTGAATAGCACAAAATCTTTTTTTATAGTATATTCTTAGTTTTATGAGAGAGGGAGGGAATCCCACTTTACACTTTGTGCAATATGACTTTTACTAGCTGACAGCCCGCGCTTTGCTGCGGGTAAATTATGGTTTGTTGGGCGTGGATTGAGGCTGAATAATCATATTGTTTATCCAAATTTTCAAAGAAATTTTGTTATTGACACATAATATTGATGGATGAAGAGAGAATGGTATCCAGGTAATCATAGAATGTAGGGAGGAAATTGTGCAAAAAAGATAAACAAAGATATATAACACCTAATGAACACTGACAGTCAGGAAATTGAAAATATAGAAAATACAAAATGCTGTGCATAGAGACGTTGGTGCACGAACAGTAAGATCAAACAACCACTCTGGTATACAAAATGCAAAATAAACCAAGGAACATTTAAAAAGTAAGAGTTTTTATTTTGTTGTATTGTGTTCTTCATGGCTTGGTGGCATGACTTGAATCTTTATCTTTAATTCTTCTTCATGTTTGACTTCCCAAAAACGCATCATCATCCATGACTTTAACCTTTGTCTACCATATGAAAGCAGAAGTGATTTGCAGAAGTCTTCTCATTTTTCTCCTTAGGCTGTGCAATGTGTCCATTAATTGCACAATATCTGATTTGATGCTCCTATTTTCAGCTCTTACTTCCTCTGCCTCATTTATTGCATCCTCCTTCTCTAAGTTAATGACCTCGATGTTATAGTTGAGTTGTTGTATTTTGTCAGCGTCTTGCTTCTTTTCTTCTCTCATGGCATTCATGAGGTTGATGAGTTCAGTAATTTTCTCCTCTTGGTTGTTCGATCTCAATTCACATGTGTTGAGAGTGTCTTGATAATACATAATCTGATTGAAGTTGAGATCGTCTATCTGAAGACCAAGTCTGTTTTTCATGAGCCCAAACATTAATTCTGAGGCCAATTCTTCTGCCTTGTCTATGCCATCTGTTATGATGGCCTCTGTTTTGTACTGGTTTCCTGTGGCAAAGTCATAAACATCAAGGGTGAGGACAACTCTGCCACCCTCATTCGCTCCTTGAATAACCATATATGTTGGATTAGGGAAATGGAATGTTTCTGTCATTTGTTGAAGCAGCTGCTTTCTTGATGGACGGAAGATGACCATTTTTTTGTTGAGAGTGGAGATTGTGTTGGAGGTCAAGAAGAGGAGCAATTTGCGTTATATAGAGAGTTTTTTAATATTAAATAATATATCATTCATGGTATCATGTATGGGAATGGGTTTGGTTTGCGTGTGTTTGTGGTTTTGTGGATAGCTTCTTCCCAAAGCTTTTACAGGATTCTTCCTCTTTGTGCGTTTGTTCTCTTGTGTCATAGTTGGTGAAAGTGGCAGGAATGATTATATTTTGATCTTGTTTAGTTGTGCACGAAATTGTTTTGTGGCTCAATTGTTATTTCAATTACATTGACCTTTCTCTGATTGTTGCACAATGTTTCTGTGCAGTGCAGTGCACTGTTGGGTGTAAGATGAGTTGTAATTTTTCCTGCGTTGTCAGTGTTTTAGGACATCCATAGACAGTAATGAGGGTACACGCAAGATTTTTTATAAATGGGTTTTACTCCCCCAAAAAAACGTGTTCGAATGTTTGGAATGTGATTTTGTGTTGTCTATTTGCCATCAATGTGTTTTTAACCGTGGTTGATCAAACAATTATCTTGGCACACATGCATAAAAATTTGTTTCCAGAACAGGTAATTTTAAAGGAAAAAGACCGAAGAGGATAAATTAATTGAAAATTGTTGATGAAAATGAAGGAGGGTTGTTGCCAAGGGAGATTGGCAGTTTTTGATAATGCATGCATTCAAGGGATTTTGATATCTTTTTAGGAACGTAGGAATGAAGAGGTGCAAAGATGGAAGACAAAAGAGACGATGGTGTTATGTAATTATTTTTCGAGGAGTGAAATGAAACTTGTCATTGCAATACTTTCATCTCTTGCATTTTAAAGATAACAAAAAGATATATGTACATTACAGTGTCTCAATGATTCAGCAAACATGAAGTTAATATAAGACCCAGCAACAAAAAGAGATACTTGACATTGATCAAGTATTCTAACGAAGCACTTATATTTTTGTTAGATACTGCTTGCGTGATCGGACACATTGGTTGCTTGTCCACTGACGTCAGAGGTGTCCCTGATTCTCTTTTCCCTCTCCCTTCTTGCCAAAATTTTCCATTTCTTTGCTTTATTTTTTTGCTTTCTGTAGTTTTTCTTCATTTGGATTGCCGTACTTCTGTAGTAAGCAGCGGCATTATAATTGAAGTCATCCACGTCGATTTGTCGGAGGTATGTTAAGTAATTCAACATATCTTGTGCTGCTACTTCCTCAGTCTCTTTGATGGTATATGTTTTGGCCCCAGAAGTGTTGATGTGATCTTTTTTGGTGCTGTCATATTGTGGCAAATTGATTCTGGATTTGTACCTCCCATCATCCAGTATCTCGATGGTATAGACAGGTGCAGGCAATCCAATTTGTCTGAGTAATTCTTCCAAGATTACTTTTCTTGACAATTTGACCTCCGGCATTCTACAGGATGAATAAAAAAAAAGGTGGTGATGACAACAAATTATAAAATTTTGATTTATTGGCAGACGAATGAAACCTAAGAAATTATTGGCATCTTCATACAAATAATCATTAAAGAATGAACTGTAGGAACATAGTTGTGATGCGTGAAATTTGAAGGTCAGTTAGTTTAGAATTATATGTTTGTCTAGGATTGATGAAATGGTTTTTGATTCGAAAGGTATTCTTGAATTGAAACTTCAAATCTATCAGAGCTTGGTGTCGAGGCATGCATAAAGCAATTCCTCTCAGCTGTTAAGATTCCTTGGATTGAGACAGGGTTGAAAAGTCGCACTGAGATAATGACATGCAAGAACCACTGAAGTAGGGGTTGAATTTGAGAAATGTAAATTGAATAAAGGAAACGGTGGAAGAGTATATTCAGTTTCATGAGTCATCCACAAATCATCTGGAACAGTAGAATACAGGATAGGTTTAGCATTACCTTATTTTCTTTGAGAGTTGTTGGTTTCAATTTTCGTTGTGCTTCATCGACCGTCGTTGTCAGTATGTCTTCGTCGTTGCAGAATGAAGGAAAAAGACGATGCTTCTGAGTTTTGAACTTTCGTGTTTTTGCTTGGCGTATGGAACACTCTTCAACTTCCTTTTTGGGTATGTTGGAAATCGTGTATTGTATTTATCTTTTTAATTAATTTTTATTACCAATGAATGGTAATAAGATAAATAAAATCTGAACAATAAATTGTTAAGGTGATCCTGTTGAAGCAGAGAAGCCAGCATACATAAACTCCTGAATAATAGGTGAGAGATCTACTGGAAATGGTAGGATTGGTGATTTGGGTTTTGATGAAAAAATTTTGTTGGAATTCAGGCTGTTGATGTCTATTCCGATGTGGTTGTCATTGATGTCTCCAAAGTCAAAATCTTGAACTGTGTCGAATTCAACGGCGAGAAGATGATTTGTAGAGTTTCCAAGATCACTTGCGTTTAATAGCCCAAGATACTGACTTGGAAGAGCGCCTTTAAGTTCCTTAGAAGTGGCCATCGTGAAAGCGAGGCCATGGCCACCGAGTCTGGGGTACTCGGGTACTATAGCGAAAGCGAAAGAAGCAGAAAAGGAGAAAGCTTTGCCACTGCTGGAGTTGTTGAACTGAAATGGAGAAGCATAAAAGGCATGACCCATTAACCTGCTTGTCTCGTTTGTTAGCCTTAGAATGCCATTTTTCTCAATCTATGCAATACCATTCAAAGTTATGTTGGAACCCGCATGTTGAAATCCTGCGTAGATGAGCTGGTGTTGCTGCGATGAGACTGGGATTGGAAGCAAAATGAAAAAACACTGAGGAGATATACACAAATGCAAGACGCGAGAGGACGAAAAAATAAAATAACTCGGTATGAGGAGGCATCAATTTATGTTTATGATCGACATTGGAATCTCAGTCTATATTGTGCTTAGAGTACATGGTGTTCATTTGATATCTTTTAGGAGAACCCACAGCATATCCATGCTACACCAGTTTTTGTAGTGAGGCAAATGTTTTAAGAGTTGCCATTGAACTTCTTGTTTGAAGCCAGTGATTTAAATGGATAGAATGAATGTAAGTTGAATCAAGAGACAATACATATTGGGTCTATGCATGGGGCATAATATATAATATCATGTTTTTTTGTTATCCTGTAATTAAATTTGCATTGTTTTTTAGGGTCTTCTAAAGAACCGATCAAATGACTAAACAGAATAGAGAAAACAGGAGGTGTAACTCCATAGATGCAAGTTCTATTACTTCCAAACAAAAAAATATTTTAAAGTCACACATATCTTCATTATTTAAGATGCATGAACACCAAAAACTGAGTTTAACATATCCAGAAGAATATGGTAAATACAAAATTGTGCAAAATATAATTGACAAACGATCTAGCAGCAAAATATATTACCAAAATTAATGTTTTAGTCAAAATATAGTTTGTCATGATTTTTTTTGGTGTGTTTCCTCAAAAACGATGGATCATCTTGCACTCATCTATCCATTCCCAAACAAAATCTTCAAGGAGGAAGCCATATAAGATTTTTTGAGCGTGAGCCGTTCTTTAATTCATGGTAGGAAAATGAACACACTCATCTTAAATGGAATACCATCAGGTATCAACTTGATCTTGCGTAATTCCAAAGCCCTTTTTGTTTCTGGAAGTACTGAAATAAGTTACATATGATGAACTGTGTTAGAGACAATAGTTGTATACAATAGAAACAGACAAATGAGAAATCAGTCAGTTCATTAAGTAATGCATGGAATATTTAAAAATTTAGCTCATAGAGGGACAATCCTCATCTATATCACTGACTTATCAATAATTTTCTTCAATAGACATTACCTGGATCTCATTTTCTTCAGTGATGCACTAAGAGAAAGGTCATCATCTATTGGATCTGGACATGCGTTATTTGATCTGCAAATGATAATTTGATATCAGCCCCTATCTATCTTTATCTTAATAAAATTCAAGTAATGTGGTTTTGGAATTGCATTACCTTGACCTGGATTTGTCCTTTTTCAGTTCTCCAAGATGTCTCTCCTTATTCTTCAAGGGACTTGGGGTTGATGGACAGATCTCCTGTACTGGTAGATGTCTTTTTAGCGTAGATTCTTTAATTTTTCCCATAGAAAGAGATAAATCCTGTTCTTTTGATTTACCGGCCTCACGTTCATAACCTCCAAAAAAATATGGGACAGAGTCATCTTTGGAACCACGCATGATATGTAATATCTTAAAACATGGCATATTTCCAGATAAGGGCCTAACACAAATGACCTGGAAAATATGCTCTGTTCCACAGACTCTCATGATACTGGCAGGTGGTGGTGAACTCTTCTCATCGGACACATTTATAACTGTCTTTGCAGGGATCTGGATGAATGCATCAGCCTGATCACCAAGCAAACTGAATATGGTATTGCCAGTTTCATCCTCAACAACAAAGAAGAGCTTGTAACTGCAGTCATTGCAATCATGATCGAAAAATGTCAGAGGGAAGAAGTAAAAGTAACGAAGTAGTAGATAAAAAATTGAAGGAAGTATATACCATGGAATTGGAGACTCTCTAAGGATTCCACATTGCTCACACCAAACCTGTGATCCATTGTAATTCACGCCAATCTGGCATTTGGGACAGCCATTGTACCACCAACCATCATTGGTGTGTATTCCATTAATTTTGGCTTTACATGAGTACTTGCCTCCCTTGATATGAAAAGAAGGGATAAAAGTGAATATGTATTTTTTGCAGCCGAGGATTTAGATCAGTAAATGAATAATTGGGATACCTGTTTCTGACGATGATTGTACACTGCCAACAATTCCTTGATGGTAACCTTATGAATCACGGGCGATGAAGAAGCTCGCATTGAAGAGGGATGGATGATCACTTCAAATGGTGGAGCAGAACTATGAAGCACAAACGTTGCAAAAAAGGGGTTATTTCATGTGGAGCACTCATAGTTGGTGCAGTTGATAAATTAATGACAACAACCATTGTTTGGAAATTCTGACCTGTTTCTGAACAACAACACCTCTGGTATGTTAAGATTGACATATATCTTTGTTGCAGACGTGCTTGAAAGGGAAGGTTTTCCTGATTGTGAGCAAGCAACGTAGTTAACATGGTCAAAAAGGTTAAAAGTATGGAAGGTCAAAATAGTAGTTGGTGAAAAATACCTTCATATCGTCTAACTGTCATGGATGTTAGAATCATAATAATAGCTCCTTCCTTTGATTCTTCTTTAACTCTTTGTTCGTCGAGTCCATACGCTATATCACCCCAGATTGTTACATTCACCTCATTCATCCTGCATGGGAAAAGCATAAAGAATATAGGTTGAACAGTGGTGTTTATATATGTATCACCAGGGCATTTATTAGAATAGAAGAAGACGTAGCAGGACAAAATACATGAACCAGAGAAACCCACTCTTTATCCTGGATGATGAGATTTTTTTTCTCTGACACTCTTCCATTGATTGGGATCTTGCTAAGCTCTGTCACTGAAACTAACTTCCCGATAAAATCTGTGAGGAAAGCAAGGGAGGAATTATTAGATAGTGTGATTTAACATGATCATGGAAATCAACGGAATAAATTTGAAGAATATAAAAAAACCTGTCAATGATGTATCATCATTAACCCTGTCCATAAGAAGGCCATGTTCTATGAATTTGAAGGCATCAACAGGTATAAGATGCTGTGCCAACGTAAGTTGTTGAACCCTAGTCCACTTTCCAAGGCGTATCATCTGTTCCGATTCACATATGCGATATTTTTTATTACTTTGCACAACGACAAAGTTCATAATGCAGTAAATATCTCCCTCAATGAGCTGTGCACGCAAATCTGATGCGGTGTTCTTTTTAATGGTTGCTTGCATTGTCATTCCCTGAAAGATTTTAGAAACGATATTATTGGTCATGTTCTACAAAAATGAATAATAACGAACGTGTATGAGAATGTGGATTTTATTTAAGTAAATAGGTAAATGTTTACCTCCTCATCAGTGAAGAGGTAATCATGGCTCAACAAAAGATCATTTGCTGTGGGGACTATGGTGTTCCAAACCCTGCTGATACGAACCCTGATCCTCCAATCTTTATCATCCATTGTTAAATCTGACAAAAAATGGTACTTTTCATTGTCCATTTTTCTCCTGCAAACTTAAAAAGGTGGCATCAGTGATTGCATAACAAAGACGTGATTGAATGAAATAGCATGAGTAAATAAATTAGGAACTAACTATATCATAAATCATCAAAGATCTCAGAGTAGACAACATTTCTTGTCTCTCGTTCTGATGCATGATTATCCTTTCCAAGGAGGATTTTTAGTCCTTCAAATGATGTTACCCTTGACAATGCAACATACAATTGACCGTGTGAAAACACAGGTGCTGGCAAGTACAGACCCATCTCCTTCAATGTCTGACCTTGGCTCTTATTGATAGTCATTGCGTAGCATAATCTCACAGGAAACTGCCTCCTCTTTAGTGTAAAAGGCCATTTTCCATCAGAGGCAGACATAACTATCCGAGGTATGTAAACTCTGGAATTTTCATTGGTCCCTCCGATTATGGTTGCTTCAATAACTCGTCCACCTAGTCTATTAACCAAGAGCCTTGTTCCATTACACAGACCTGACGTTTGGTTTAAATTACGTAATAACATAATTGGTGTGTTCACCCTCAACTTCAATTCATGATCTGGAAGACCATTGAATTTAATTGAGTTTAGAAATTCAGTTGGATAAAGAAGGTCGTCATCATGAATAGCTCCCGAAGAGCGACATATTGAATCAAAGCTATAATAAACTATCTCCTTGGTTGGAACACGTAAGAGCAAGTGTTCATTTATTGCATCCACTGTATCATTAGTGGGCGTCACTATTGCTCGCTCCTTAAGATATTGGATATCAGAATATTTTATTTGTAGGTCGCCATAAATTGCGTCGCTTATGCAATGAATGTGATTATCTAGACTCTCCAAGAGGAGATGTTGTGGCAAATTAATCCACATCTCATCATCTCTGGAAGCCTTTGAACTGGAGCATTCAATTGTTCCATTACCAATACCTAATATCCAAGAAGAGAAGTCTTTCATGAGTTGTTGTGTTGAAGGGTCGAGACCAGTCAATGAAAGCCTCATATTAATTGTCAGAAGATGAATGTCACAGTGTTTCCAAAGATAGGATCTACTTATACATGCATTAACAGTGTCTGATCTTGTTCCTTTTGCAACAACTGGGAGTATTTGCCTAAAATCACCTCCCAATAAAATTGTTTTTCCTCCAAATAGTCGTTCGCTATCTCGTCCATCATTATCACATAGGATATCCCTCATAGTTCTATCAAGTGCCTCAAAACAATACCTATGTACCATTGGTGCCTCATCCCACACAATCAAGGAAGATTCCTGAATCAGCCTGGCGAGCTGCGTACCTTTCTTTATATCACAGGTTGAATGTTCTGAGATTTGAATAGGTATCTTAAATCTTGAATGAGCAGTTCTTCCCCCGGGTAGCAATAATGATGCAATACCAGATGATGCAACTGCCAATACTATTTTTGCCTCGCTTCTGATCTTAGTAATTATTGTTTGATAGAGGAAAGTTTTACCTGTGCCACCGTGACCATAAACAAAGAATAAACGGCCCAAATTACCGTCAACAGACTCTATGACAGAATCATACACTTTTTTTTGATCACCATTCAAATGGTGTACCATATCTGAGTGGACATTTGTAAGATGTCCATAGTCATAACTCATCTCTTCTCGTACAAATCTATTATCAAAACCACGTGAAGAAGAACTGGTTGGGAGAGGCAATCTATGGTCTGATAGTGATGTGGAATTCGCATTAAACAGTGTCTCTAATTGAAGTAGAAGTTGATTTTTAATTGACAGTGTTGTGGTCTCTAACGCCCCAAGATGATGAAAGTCATTTGCTTTGTACACAAGGTCATCTGACAAAGATTCAATAAATTTTTCAAGCAAGATAGATGGATTAACAACCTCGCAAAACACAACTATTGTCATAAATAACTGCCTCAGCTGCGTAGCCGACGCCCAACACTCGGCCTCTCTTAATGCCTCTTCCCATTCTTTATCATCACCCAAAAAACCATGAGCGGCACATGCCTCCTTAAAACTGGGATACAGTACATTATTAACAGTCCTAATATCTTCATAATTGCATGGCCCCTTTACAACATTCAATAGAATTCTAAGGTAATATAGCTCACCCAAACTTGGATGCACATAAACTATTCTCCCAATAGACATCCCTCTTTTTCTTTTTGTCCACGTTCGCTTGTTCTGATTCCAAACCCACTGTGTAGGAAATAGAACGTACGTCAATTCACGCGCATCGACATTGTTGGAATTTGTGGTCATCCATTGAGTGAACATTGTCCTAGAAATACTGTCTTCATATCCAATTTCTCGTAAGTCCTGATCATTGCCTAGCAAAACTGAATTCATCCCTGGGAGATGAATTGCAAGACGCTCAACTGCTGGATACCTATAATGTATCTTAAACTCAAATAATCTCCAAACAGCCTCATATGCGCTGAGGTACCTACAGTCTAAATATAGCTTGACCTCATCAACTGGTGCAGATGTAATTTGTTGACCACCAACAGCAGTGATAGGTTGCAAACCACGTTCAATAACAGCCCTTGCCCTATCAGGACCCTTGTTTATATACTTAAAAAGATACTTTATCGACCGTGATCTATTGCACCACTCAACATTAATATGGGCCTGGTATTTAACAATAAGGTTTACATTATGAGGAACAACATGTTTGTTGTCTAAAGGGACATGGTTCTTAATGATACATGATTTATCGTCTCTCCTTCTATAAACTGGAGCATTGTTCTCTCCAATAACAGTATTCGGAACAAATTCTTTAGGGTAGTGCTTAGAACACTTACCATTTATCATACATGGTGATCGATGATTATCCACACCACAAGGTCCATGCATCATAAATCTAGAAACTGTCTCATAGGCCACTGGATAAATAATTTTATTTGGAATCTCAGCTGATATAATAAGGTCTATATCAAGCGCACTCGGATTTTGATGAGACAGAGATAACCACACAAGAATGTGGACATGAGGCAACCCTCTTTTTTGGAACTCAACTGTGTGGATACATGCCACGGCATGACCAAAAATCTTTTTTTTCTTGATATCATCCATAAGCTCATTAACTTTCATCTTAAAAACACGGCTAACAATATCAGGTCTATCTTCTGGCCGCTGGCCAGGGATCAACTTCAATGCATCTATTATCTCAGGCCATTGGGCATTACATGTGAATGTAATAAAAAGATTAGGATGACCATAGACCTTACAAATTGCAATTGCATCATGGTAATTTTGAATCATATACCTAGGACCAGCAGTAAAACTCGACGGCAAGATAACACGTTTACCCACATCATTTGTGTTTGTGTCACCCCTAAGCAATGCATCTTGTATCCCCTTGTACATTTCAACCCTGAATTGTTTCTGATTATCTACTACATACCGTAAACGGACCTCCTCAACTGAACAAAAAGCATCAACAATATATTGTTGGAGGAGACGGCCTCCCCTAAGCAATGTCGATCCTTCACCATGCCGATATTGCAACCTAAACGCATAATATTCTCTCATTGTTATACGCTCTCTTTTAGAATCCAAATGACAACGTGCAATATTCCTCTTAAGATCAATTCTATACCCATCCTCTCCAAATGGGAACAAAATGGGATATTGCATAGCCATGAAGCTAGGATGTAGCTCGCTAACACGCTGCAATCCACTAACCCTATGTTCAACTATAATGTCCCTACCACAAGAATGCTGTCCAAAATCACCTAAAATCAGTGCAGCAAGTTCTGAGGAGCTAGGAAGGTTATATTGGATTCCATCTCGAACACGACTCTCAAGCAACCTCAAACGTAGGGGAATAACGTCATCAGCACTGAACCTATCCCTAATCATCCTAAAAGCCTTTGCAATTTCATTATATTCATCAAAAAATTTTACTAATTCAGAAACAATGAACTTATCTATGTGCCGAGCATCTGTAGAAGATCCAAACAAAGACACTCGATTATCAATCTCATTATCGGTATCAAACACATATAGCTGAGCAAAAGACGGCCTTCTACCGGGCTCAGGGAGGAGGGACCCTATCCTATGGTGGTTTTGCCCATTAATTCTATAAACATAAGTGCCTGATCCATTATTAATGCTAGCATCGACCCTAGCACCACTTGAAGTAAAAGCAAACATGGAATTGTATATTCTGATGTTCTCACGAAATGCCCTACAAAAACCAAGATGGCTATAATCCAGGAGATGGTAGAGAAAAGGAGGGGTTGATTTCAAAAAAGGAAGGACAACCTGACCTCCACCACAACAAACAGTATATGTTGGATTGGCCTTAGGAGCAGCCTTCACACGCTCCTCATACCAAAAAACAGCACCACAAAAATGACAACTATAAATCGGAGAACCAAGATCCAATGGCACAACTAAATTGTAATTATAGTCCGAGTGAGCAAAAGATGGCAGTAATGTAGAACCAAAATAGCCAGAGCAGGAACCCATTGGCCTCCCATCTCCAACATGTCCCATAGAAATTCCACTTATGTCATTTTCGGACTTTCTTTTTCTCTTCACATGGATCATGAGATGTTTTCTTTTAAGCCTTTTTAATTTAGACTCCAACAAACAGCCACCCGACATAACCAAAAAAACCAGTGCGAGATTCCACACAAAAAGCGACCAAGTAAGGTTAACCAACAATCAAGGTAAATTAAATAACAGTATAACACTGCGTAATCATTGATGCAACAACAGCGATGGAAAAATAGCAAAACACCCAAATAACATGTATATGAGGGTGATAGGTATGATAATACCTATTGTTTTTGGTAGAAATATCCCCCTCTTAAGCTTTCTTTTGATAAATAATGAGTGTATTTATGTGTTGATTTGTATTTTGATAGGTAGATTGCGGTTTGGATGAAAAGCGACGGAAAAAGGGCTGAATTGAAGAAAATGTCCACCGACCTTCATGTGTTCAAATAGCCATAACTTTCTGTCACATTATTGTAATCGAGCGCAACAAAAGGCATTGGAAACTAGACATCTCAAGCTTTCCGTAGAATCTAAAATCATGCAAATCGGAGGTCATCTGGAGAAGTTATGGTCATTTGAATCATATGCCTTGGGGTAACGCGCCTAGGCGTGGCACGCCTAGGCGCACAAATTGTGCACGCCCAGGATCACTTCTGCACGCCCAGTCCAGAGAGTTTGACTTGAATTTGAAGTTGTGCACGCCTAGGATTGCGCCTAGGCGTGCGCCTAGGCGTGTGCCTAGGCGTGGTGCGCCTAGGCGTGAAAACAACGCGCCTAGGCGCAAAAAGCAATTTTCTGGGATGTTTTAAGTCGCGATTTGTCCGAGCTGCGGGGACTTCTAGACTTCGAACAGATTTTCTGGAGAGCGAAACCAGAGGGGGAAGGTGATTCTTGGAGCTTGGAGGAGGAATTCTTCAACCCAACTTGGATTATCTCAATATTTGGGGTTTATTCATGCCACTCTCTTCTCTTTTTGTGTTTTTCTCTCATTATGTGTAACTAAATCTCTTGTGCCAAGGCTAGGATGAAGCCTTGGGTTTGATGACTTTGTTTATGACTTGATTTACATATATATGAGTTGATTTGGGTATAAATCTTGTGTTTCTATGTTTGATTGCAATTTCTTCATGCTTGTGGTGTTTGGCCAACACTTTAGGTTTTTGGATGAAATTGTTTGGAGAATTTGCTTAGACAATAATATGTCAAGTAGATTATGCTTCTTGAAACACTTGATTATGAATGTGTCTCCCTTTAATTAGGTGACAATTTTGTATGAATCCTAATCTCCATAGAACTCCATAAATTCCTATGCATGTTTAGACCAATAAGATGGCTAGAATGTATTTAGGAATATCCGACCTAGACCAATAAGATGGCTAGTAATCGATTTTAGGGAGATTTGGCTTAAGTGCGCTAAAACCGACTTAGGTACGGATTCGTTATGCCCGAATTAGCAAATATGTGTGTGAATTTATGTCATTCCAAGTCATTTCCCAAGGGGGATTCCGAAGCCTTGGTGTTCATCTCATATTTGTTAAATCATCTCATTTGCATTAGTTGCATCCTAATTCTAAGAAAATACCAAAAACACTTTGCTCTTTGCTTGTTTTAGTTTAATTACCAAACCAAACAATCTTGAGTTGAATTTTACTTTTGATTGCATTGTCCATATATACATACAAATAGACATTTGGATTAAACATAACACCGTCCCTGTGGATTCGACCCTTGCTTATCATTGTGCTGTAGTCGCCGACTAGTACACTTGCTAGTAAGGTTAATTTAGACCCAACAAGTTTATGGCGCCGTTGCCGGGGAGGGTTGCTTATATTTGATCCATTCTTGTTTATATACATAGATACTTACATACTTAGTTTAGCTCTTTCTTTCTTGATAATTAGTGATCTTTATACTTTTCTTTCTTGTTTGTAGTTCATGCAAGGAAGGCGTTCTCAAGATACAGAAATTCTTCCTGTTGATCTAGACTTGGAACGTGCACGAAGGAACAAGAGAGACAAGGATCTTCTTGAGGAGAAATCTTCCACTCGTTCTATTTCTCCTACATCCAGCTCTAGTTCGTCTAGTGACAAAATTTTGGGAGAACATTCTGAACAAGCAAGCATGGCTGAAAATCGTGAAGAAGTTGGCAACAATGCAAATGCTCCTGTTACTATCATGGACTACTCTATGCCACAATTCTCTACTAGACAATCTTGCATCATATTACCAACCATTCCGCCAAATCTATCTTATGAGCTTAAATGTCATGTGATTAACATGCTCCCATCATTCTCAGGAGCGGAAAATCAAGATGCTAGTGATCACATTGATAATTTTCTGGAGATTTGTGGCACTCAAAAAATTCAAGGCATATCTGAAGAGTTCATACGGTTGAAGCTATTTCCTTTTTCTCTTAAGGAAAGTGCTAAGATCTGGTTCAAGACTCTGCCACCAAATTCTATCACTTCTTGGGAACAACTTTCTGCTAAGTTTATTCAGAAGTTCTATACTCAGTCAAGGACACAGAGGCTTAGGGATCAGATTTTCCATTTCAGGCAGAACAAGGGAGAACCACTTTTTAAGGCTTGGGAGCGATATAAAACTTTATTGATTGGTTGCCCACATCATCAATTCTTGCCATGGCAGATTATATCATACTTTTACCAACATCTGGCTGATGAATGCCGCCATAGGTTAGATGCAGCTGCTGGAGGAAATATTATGGCTAAGGAACCAACTGAAGCCAATGAAATTATTGAGACTGTGGTGGCAAATTCCTCACAATGGGATAATCGTGATCTTGATGCTCCTAGACACATGGTTTATGAGGCTAGTGGTTCAAATACAGAGATGGCATCTGTGGCTAGGAAATTGGATGCGGTAGTGACTTTGCTGAGCAGAAATTTGGATCCTTGCGGCATTTGTGGAGGCACCGATCATCCTACTCATGTATGTTCTAGAAGTGGGACATTTCCTGAAGCGGAAGTTAATGCAGTTCAACCTTTTCATAGGCAGCAGAATGATCCCTTTTCTCACACATATAACCCAGGATGGAAGAATCATCCCAATTTCTCCTATGCTTCACCCCAGAATTTCAATCAAGGGCCCAGACCTTGGCAAGCTCCACGACAAGAAGCACCTTCTCAAGATGCAAGGAAGTTTACTATGGAGGACCTTATTTCCCAGCTTGCTCAATCACAAGTCACAATGCAACATTCCCAAGCAGAGATGAGCAAGTCAATGACTCAGTTGCAACAAACTGTTTCCAGTAATACTCAATCTATCGCAAAGCTTGAAATGCAAGTAGGACAACTTGCTCATGCCTTGAGTGAAAGACAGCCAGGAAAGCTGCCGAGTCAACCTGAGGTAAATCCTAAGCAGTATGAGGATGCTAATGCTATTACTGTTTTGCGAAGTGGGAAAAATGTGGATAACAAAATTGAGTATAAAAAGCTTGAAGGTGAGAATCATGATGAGCCTATAGTGGTGGAGCCAAGTGCTTCCAAAATACCTCATGTTGAGAAGGAAAAGCCGGAAGTAGAAGAGTATGTTCCAAAAGTGCCTTTTCCATCTCGTCTTGCCCCAGCTAAGAAAAGCAAGTATAATCGGGATATTTTTGAAGTTTTGAAGAAAGTGGAGATTAATATTCCACTCATTGAGGCAATTAAGTCTATTCCCGCATATGCAAAATTTTTGAAGGAGTTGTGCACTAACAAAAGGAAGATAGGTGATCATGAAGAAGTATTTCTCTCCGAAGAAACGAGTGCTATTTTACAAAAGAAGCTCCCGCCCAAATTAAAAGATCCGGGTAGCTTTACCATTCCTTGTATTATTGGAGAGAAAGAAATTGAAAAGGCCTTGATGGATCTTGGTGCAAGTGTAAATATCATGCCTTATTCTGTTTACACTACTTTGAAGATAGGTGAGTTGAAACCAACTTCAGTCACTCTCCAACTAGCTGATCGCTCTTTAGTGCATCCTTTTGGGTTAGTTGAAGATGTTTTAGTAAAGGTGGGTGATTTTGTTATTCCGGTGGATTTTCTGGTGCTTGATATGGAGGGTGAACCTAATCCGACAAGAGATGTACCACTCATTCTAGGCCGTGGTTTTATGGCTACCACAAAGACCATTATAGATGTGGAAAAGGGCATGCTCACAATGACAGTCTTTGACAAGACCATTGAGTTCAAAATTTTTAAGGCTATGAAGAGTCCGGATGTCATTAGAGAATGCCTTCATGTTGATATGGTAGGCCATGAGAGAGTGAATTTATTGACAAAAACGGCTTCAAGTGATGAGGTTGTTGAATATGTGGATGGTGATAGCAATGAAGGCAAAAAGACCCCATCATCACCAATATCCAACGAGCTCATGGCTACTTCCCTTGTTACTAGCAAGCTATCTCCAACTTTGAAAGGCATGCGGACAAGAGCAAGGAAGTTGAAAAAGGCACGGTCCAAAACAATGTTGAGAGGTAAAGTGTGTGCTCCTTTTGAGACATTGAAATTGTCTATCCATGGTACTTTCACGATAACGAATTCTAAGATAGAAAAAGGGTGGAAATTTGTGGCTCGTCAATTTCAATTCTGTGGGCCAAATGTTTCGGGGATTCTGAATGGAAAGTATCCTGTGCACCATCCTCCTTGATTTGTTTCCCAAGAATTGTTGTGAAGGTGTTGAGGCTTGTGGTGATTTCTCCAAATCAGGTTGTCTCTCTCCTTATCTAAAACGAGTGTTGTGTTTAAGCTTTCTCCCTCCCTTTATTTATTTGTATGGATGACCATGCATGTTCTTAAAGTTTGGGGTGAGAGTTTGCTTAAATTATTAAGTGTTGATGCATACATGGTTGATTTTGTAGGTACAACTACGTCTGGCTGAAGACATTAAACTTAGCGCTACTTGGGAGGCAACCCAATGAAGTATATCCTTTTGTGTATCCTTTTGTTCTTCATTATTCCATTTTTATTGACAAAATCTTGTGTGGATGTTAGTTTGAATGTGTTGGAATCTGGCTGCAGGAAAGTTTAAATTTCTGGGCATTATGTTTACAGCCAGACCACGCCTAGGCGCGTATTGTGAACGCCTAGGCGCGTATTGTGCACGCCTAGGCGCACCTTATACACGCCTAGGCGTGTGTGTTTACAAAAAAAAAAAAAAAAAAAAAAAAAAAAAAAAAAAAAAAAAAGGTCATATGCAAGAAAGGGTTCATGAAGACATTGAAGAATTGTGGCTAGGCCAGTACCCCAATCCACTCGATGCATGACTCCAACCCCCAGGTTGTATTGTTTCAACTTGTCCTCTTTTTAGTGCATTATTACATTGTTATGTTTTGCATTGAGGACAATGCATTCTTTAAAGTGTGGGGTGGTGGACTGCATATGGATTATCTTGTGCAAAATTTCACATGATTTTTGTAGTAGCTGAATTTAAAAAAAAAAAAAAAAAAAAACAAAGAAATTGAAAATTTAAAAAAAAAAAAAAAATTTAGTGCTTGAATCTTGCATATTTATGGGAATTTTCTGTTGAATTGAGTGCTATATTGAAATGCAGCTAATCTTGGTTTGTGGAACCCATCATATCCTTCTATATGCTTGACATCTACTCTATTGCACAATCACCGTAATCACCTGCACGAGAATGTGTGCTTGTGGGGTATGACTTGGGTGAATAGATGTTGGATGTGGACTTTCTCTAAGATGATCTAGAACACCGTGTTAGTTATATTCTTGGCACTAGTTAATTACATGCATGTTAAAAAAAAAAAATGAAAAAAAATAAATTTGATGATGATTAAAAGCATGTTCCGCTCTTGTGATCTTGCCGAGTAACCGGGGCTCTTGTCTAACCAACTCGAGTTTCGCGTAAAAAGGTAAGACAATCTTGATGAACATACTAGGCTAGCTTAACTTCGAAGCCTTTTCAACTCGAGTGATTGATCCGAGGCGTGCTTTATCACATAATGCCCTAAACCAACTGGTTGGGAGTCATTGGTTGAGAACTCGTTACATGGGTTGACTAGAAAGCTTAAAGGAGTGAGCATTGCACGGGCCTAGTAAAAAAAAAAATAATAAATAAATAAAATAAATAAATAAATAAAAATAATAAGAAAAAAAGAAGAGAAGTATGTATATAAATAAAAGTGCCTTGGTATTACTACTTGACTGTTCTTGGAATTCTTGGAATGTGACTATGTTTGGCGCCTATGAACTCTTGGAAGCCAAATAATTATACATTTCTTCTTTGCACGCACTTAATGTAGACGAAGTGATTGAGTAGACGGATAATCTTCACTGAGTATATGTTTGGATGAAGTGTGGGGTCTCCACATCTTTTTGATTGCATGGCATTGATGTATATTGTTTCGATTCTAGCAATTTCCCTCACATATGTTTGATTTGAGTTATCTTGAAACGTTTGTGGGTGTCGTTCTTGTAAGCCCTCAGGAGACAAAACTCCTCCACTAGGGACACCTAGGGGTTTAACGGCTTGTTGCATATGCTAAATGCAATCGCGATTCCTGCGTTAGTGAGTTAGGATGTTAGTTGGTAGATGTACTTTGTTTAGTTTTACTTGAGGACAAGTAAGGTTTAAGTGTGGGGTGTTTGATAGGTATGATAATACCTATTGTTTTTGGTAGAAATATCCCCCTCTTAAGCTTTCTTTTGATAAATAATGAGTGTATTTATGTGTTGATTTGTATTTTGATAGGTAGATTGCGGTTTGGATGAAAAGCGACGGAAAAAGGGCTGAATTGAAGAAAATGTCCACCGACCTTCATGTGTTCAAATAGCCATAACTTTCTGTCACATTATTGTAATCGAGCGCAACAAAAGGCATTGGAAACTAGACATCTCAAGCTTTCCGTAGAATCTAAAATCATGCAAATCGGAGGTCATCTGGAGAAGTTATGGTCATTTGAATCATATGCCTTGGGGTAACGCGCCTAGGCGTGGCACGCCTAGGCGCACAAATTGTGCACGCCCAGGATCACTTCTGCACGCCCAGTCCAGAGAGTTTGACTTGAATTTGAAGTTGTGCACGCCTAGGATTGCGCCTAGGCGTGCGCCTAGGCGTGTGCCTAGGCGTGGTGCGCCTAGGCGTGAAAACAACGCGCCTAGGCGCAAAAAGCAATTTTCTGGGATGTTTTAAGTCGCGATTTGTCCGAGCTGCGGGGACTTCTAGACTTCGAACAGATTTTCTGGAGAGCGAAACCAGAGGGGGAAGGTGATTCTTGGAGCTTGGAGGAGGAATTCTTCAACCCAACTTGGATTATCTCAATATTTGGGGTTTATTCATGCCACTCTCTTCTCTTTTTGTGTTTTTCTCTCATTATGTGTAACTAAATCTCTTGTGCCAAGGCTAGGATGAAGCCTTGGGTTTGATGACTTTGTTTATGACTTGATTTACATATATATGAGTTGATTTGGGTATAAATCTTGTGTTTCTATGTTTGATTGCAATTTCTTCATGCTTGTGGTGTTTGGCCAACACTTTAGGTTTTTGGATGAAATTGTTTGGAGAATTTGCTTAGACAATAATATGTCAAGTAGATTATGCTTCTTGAAACACTTGATTATGAATGTGTCTCCCTTTAATTAGGTGACAATTTTGTATGAATCCTAATCTCCATAGAACTCCATAAATTCCTATGCATGTTTAGACCAATAAGATGGCTAGAATGTATTTAGGAATATCCGACCTAGACCAATAAGATGGCTAGTAATCGATTTTAGGGAGATTTGGCTTAAGTGCGCTAAAACCGACTTAGGTACGGATTCGTTATGCCCGAATTAGCAAATATGTGTGTGAATTTATGTCATTCCAAGTCATTTCCCAAGGGGGATTCCGAAGCCTTGGTGTTCATCTCATATTTGTTAAATCATCTCATTTGCATTAGTTGCATCCTAATTCTAAGAAAATACCAAAAACACTTTGCTCTTTGCTTGTTTTAGTTTAATTACCAAACCAAACAATCTTGAGTTGAATTTTACTTTTGATTGCATTGTCCATATATACATACAAATAGACATTTGGATTAAACATAACACCGTCCCTGTGGATTCGACCCTTGCTTATCATTGTGCTGTAGTCGCCGACTAGTACACTTGCTAGTAAGGTTAATTTAGACCCAACAAGAGGGCACAAGTGAAGGTAAAAGGAAACTAACCTCACTGAAAATCACAGAAACCCAGACGCAAAGCTCCCAAAAAACGCAAAGAAAGACGATACCCACACCTAAAAACACCCAATATCCATAAGCCGAAAGCATCTATTGTTAAATCAGTTAAACTGTAAACAGAAGATCGAAAACAAATGAAAGACACGAAGGGCGAACCTATAAGGAAACCAACAGAACCACGGGAACCAATCCAAATTTCAGCACCACCAAAGACAATAGCTGCATCGAAGTAGAAAAAATATAAGTACAAACGAAATACACCAAGATAATCAATAACATCAACAATGAATAGCAAGATAAAATCCACCAGGATGCAACCTCTTATTCCTCGGGAAACCAACTAACAAAATCACGGAAGAAACAATATCTAAAGACAAAAATGGAACTTAACCCAAATAATCAAGGACACCAACACAATCAATAAATCACTGTATATCAATCCACAAAGTGAAGAAGACACGAAACGGTTGAAGATAAGCAAAATAAAGTAATTACTAAAAATGATGAAAGCAATGTAATTATGAAGAGAAACAACAAACAAACTGGAAAAAAAATAAAATAAAACCTGGATATTAAAAAAGTAAAAAAAAATGAGATGCAACTTACATAAACACCATCATCAATAACCAAAGGCACGAAATCTATATACGGAAACGGTCCGTCAAAGAAAGCACCCCATCAAAACAGACATAAACAGGGTAAAAAAAACCTCGACGGGGGAAAAAAATAAGAAAAATAAACTCATAATAACTATGAAGAGAAACAATAAAGGAACTGGAGGTAAAAAATACAATTAAAACCTGGATATTAAAAAACGCACAAAAAATATGAGATGCAACTTACATAAACACCATCACCAATAACCAAAGGCACGAAATCTATATACGGAAACGGCCCGTCAAAGAAAACACCACATTAAAACAGACATATAGACGGTAAAAAAACCTGGATGAAAAAATAAAAATAAGAGAAATCAACTAATAATCTAAAATCATGAAAGCAATGTCAGTATGAAGGAAGGATACCCTTCACAGTACTCTGGTCCACAAAGAATGCGACACGGTATTCTGTACTACAGAGAGCACAAAACAATAAATAACCATCACAATCAAGGAGATGTAAATTCTGTATGCATACGAGGAATTCCACAGTAGTTGTTACATAGACCCAAAACATTTTATGGAAGAAGTAAAATTAATCAATATGAGTTCATAATCAGACAAATAATTAGATGGGAAATTGACACCAACAACACATACATAAAAAAATTTAGAAAACCACAAGTACTTGTAAAGTTGCAGCACCAATAGCATTAGTGTAAAAGTGAAATCATGATTTTTATCATCCGTATTCAATGGCATGAATTGTTTAATTATGAATCACATAGAACAAATCAAAACACATGGAACACAATCCCTAGAAACAACCAAACAGAGAAGAAATACATATGCGTCCCACACCCAACAATGAAAATCGGGCAACATAACATTCAAAATAATACCATGAAAAATAATTGCGGGGGAAAGAAATCGAACACATTCAAGACAGAAAATACAGCTGAGAATAAGACGAACAACACGGAGAAGAAAGACGATGAAAAAAGTTAGCTGCGCGAGAAAGAAATTTAACAGATCAAAACACATGGAATGCAACCCAAACAACGAAACGCAGAATCAATAAACAGAGGACTCACCAATAACAGGAAGAGCGAACGCGAAACAAATAACAAACAAAGATGAACGAACACCACAAAGAGGATCCCATAAATACGGCATCGCGCAGAGAACAAATACGGTCGGAAGACGTCAGCAGACAACCCAAAAGGCCGATAAACAGAGAAACACTGACAAACTGGAAGACGCGCAATGATGACCCACGATCGACGACAATGAGAAGCAAAGGAAAACCCAGAGAGAACTTAGCCACAGTAAAAAGGGAGGAAAATAATCATGGTGAAGGTCAAAGTTCCAGTGGAAACGTGCGAAATGATGCCTGCACGCAAGACTGCTCTACACAGCATTTACTCTCTCCAAAATATCCTTCCTGATCAAACGGTCCACATCTCATTTCCACATCTTATGGCCACAATTTATTTTGTCTCTCTCATTACCGGACGAAACGCGCGAGTATGAAAAACGAAACTAACTCGCCACGAGGTGGCTCGAAAACCACGGGCTTTTATATATAGATAGATAAGAGAGACGAATCTTTATATTGTATATTATTCTGAAAAGCAATTCAATGGCACAGCTTCATTGCTGCTTTAGAGAGGGAAAGTTTCTACAAGTGTGTGTGAGAGAAAATCCATGTGTGTTGCTTTTGTTCAGTGTATCCAGGGACATTGGATGTCATCTGGTGTTAGTTCAACGTTTGTTTTTCAGCTTTGTAATTTTTTGGTAAGATTTGTAAATTGTTAGATTGTTAACATAACGCTAACAATAAAAAAAGTAAGTGGAATTTGAAAATATTGTTTTTTTTTTAAATCTTATAAACTTTTAATTAAATTAAGAAAAATAAATGAGTGTTAAGATAATTGATAAAAAAATAAATTAGTTTAATTTCGTCTCCTAGTCCGTTTAGAAATATGATTGGCGGCTAATCCTATCTCATAATACTTATAAATCCCAGTACGAAGGAAACAAACACACACCAACAGAATCGAAGCGATTCTTCTGCACAATCCCTAAAACCCTAGATTCGTACCTCTCGGCTCTCTCTATCTCCTGCCCTTTAAACTATTAGCTAGGGCTTTTTGATGTTATGGAATCAGGCGAGGACGTGCTCGACAGCAACGATTGCGACTCCCTTGATGACGATTTCTACGTTGACGAGATGGAGGAGGACGACGAGTACTACCACGGAGACGACGGAGCTGGCGATGCCGATGACACCGAACCTGACTGCGAGGCCGATGATGACACCGACCATACGTGTTTGCACAATTATACAGTGTTGAATGAAACAGAGATACAAAATCGTCTGGAGGATGATATTGCGAAAGTGTTGCAAGTCCTCTCCATATGGACCTTCTCAAGGTTTGAAGTAATCATTCTACTACGTCAATTTAATTGGAGTGTCAGCAAATTGTTCGAAGAATGGTTTGCCGATGAAGAAAAAGTTAGGAAGTCTGTCGGTTTATTCCACAATCCCGATGTTGTAGAGTTTCCTAAGGTGTGTGGAATCTGTTTTGATTCGTTTCCGCTTGATCAGATTGCTTCAACTTCTTATTGTGTTCATCCATTCTGTGAATTTTGCTGGTCAAGATACATCGGCACGAGCATAGGCGAAGGGCCTGGATGTTTGAATTTAAGATGTCCTGATCCGTCATGTCACTCTGCAATTGATCAAGATATGGTCAATAGATGGGCATCTGATGAAGATAAGGAGAAGTATCATCGATACCTTGTAAGGTCTTACATTGAAGACAATAGAAAGATCAAGTGGTGCCCTGCACCAGGTTGTGAGTATGCGATTGATTTTGATGATCGTGGGAGTAATTTTGACGTTTCCTGCTTATGCTCGTATGATTTTTGCTGGAACTGTACTGAGGAAGCTCATCGTCCTGTCGATTGTGGCACTGTGGGAAAGTGGATTCTCAAGAACAGTTCTGAATCCGAGAACACGAATTGGATCTTAGCTAATTCGAAGCCTTGCCCAAAATGTAAGCGGCCTATTGAAAAGAACCATGGGTGTATGCACATGACCTGCAGACCGCCTTGTACATTTCAGTTTTGCTGGCTATGCCTTGGTTCGTGGTCTGCACACGGTGAGCTAAGTGGTGGTTACTATGCTTGTAATCGCTACACAGCAGCCAAGCAAGAGGGAGCTTATGATGAGGCTGAGAAAAGACGAGAAATGGCGAAGAATTCATTAGTGAGATACACTCATTATTATGAACGTTGGGCTAGCAATCACTCGTCGTGGAGGAAAGCTCTCGAGGATTTAGGTCGGGTGCAAACTGTCCACCTTGAGAACCTCGGATACATACAAGCCACATCTCAGTCTCAGCTCAAGTTCATAGAAGAGGCCTGGCTGCAGATAGTTGAGTGTAGGCGGGTTATCAAGTGGACGTACGCTTATGGGTATTACCTTCCCAAACATGAGGTTGCTAAACGAAATCTTTTTGAGTACTTGCAAGGCGAGGCAGAGTCTGGTTTAGAGAGACTTCATCAATGCGCGGAGAAGGAGATTCAACAGTTTCTAAATGATGAAAGCCCTTCAAAAGAATTTGGTGAATTCCGAACAAAGTTAGCTGGGTTGACCAGTGTCACAAAACATTACTTTGAGAACCTGGTCAGGGCATTGGAGAATGGCTTAGCAGATGTGGACTCTCCCCATACAGGAGGCTCAAATTGCAGGTAGGAGCAGCAGATGATAGTTTAAGGAATTCTTTAATTATATAAATGACCTTTCAATTTGTTGACATATTAGTGTTCTTGATGATTTTCTTTCATTGCTTAAGGTATATTTTGCACATTTGCTAGTAAATAATGCATAAGTAGTCATTCGTGTTTAAAAGAATTTTACCATGTATATTCCGAATCAGATCCTAAACCATAAAATTGAGATTCAAATTTGAATGAGCTACAACTTCATGTAAACCGAAGTATACAAGAGTTGTTATAATTTGAAGGAGGTCAGTAGTAGATAAACGAGTTGAGAAAGTTTGACCTAATCCACTTGAGGTATTGTCCTACACTATTTATTTGTTATTTGTATGATTTTGTTTGTCATTAAAAGATTCTCAAGTGTTAAGATGGACAATGTTTAACACATGGTTTGCTTCTATCAAATCCTAAACCTTAAACCCTAAAATCTTAAACCCCAAACCCTAAAATTGAAATCATAAAACCCAAATATTAAAATCTAAATTCTAAATCTTAAACTCCTATATCCTAAATCGACTTTAATCTTAGTCAAGGGGCTTAAACGTACATGTACTTCTATTAACTCCAATAAGAACGTCGATACTGAGAATTCCTTATATAAATAAGTATTATTTGTTATGATGATTTGACGTAAAGTCACTACAAACGATCAAACTACGAACAAGCTATAACAGAAGGCAATGGTTATGCAATTTATTAACACCTTGGCAGTCCTAACAAGACTTAACATTTTCTTCTTCTTAGTTGATAACAATACATGCATGATTCTCGGAGGATCAATAACTTCCAATAATCAAAATTATTATGAGTTTATTCCCGAAGAAATAAACCGCGGCTGCAAGCCTTGAACTATATGTCAAATCCAGTGATATCATTACCAGTAGAAAGATGCTGAATACAAGCATCAGAATGCTTTCCTGAATCCCAAAACTTGATTTCACAGTGCCTTCTGAGCAGAAGGATCTGATGTTGGCAGCTCGGCATACATATCCGATATGGCTTTTGCAAAGTATTCCTTTGCTTGAGGTCTCTTAACCTGCAAGCAATTGACACAACAAGAATCAGAAATGTCAACTCTCTGTAGTTCTGTTCCACTCTCAGATCACAATTACCTTAAATGTTGGGGTGAGGAGACCATTTTCCAGAGTAAAGGGCTCTGGCACCAAAGTAACGGCTTTTGCAAATTCAAAGCCTCGCAGCTGCAGCAAAATCAATCAATGGTTTGAGCTAAAAGTAAAGTTCATCTACAAAGTATGGACCATATGGAAAGTTTATCAGATGCATTGCCTGCGCTTCTCGTCCAACAGCATCCATGTCGGCAAGGACAGCAGCCCTTGCTCTTGGATCACTGCAAAGTTGTTCCAAATTTGTGTTCTGTACACACACGTTACAGAGAATGATTAATATATAATGATGGGACCTTGATTATCGTATCGTATCTTATCCACCTAGATGCATGCGTAACACAAAATTGGAGACAGCTTAAATTCTCAAGTGTCTATTCCAAAAGATTTAGTGCCTCGCAGCCCAACACAAGGATACCACATGAAGCAACTAGACTGGAACAAATCAACCTTTGTATTAAGAACTTTGAATTTGATGAGGAGAATTCTGAGGACATAGCCAAATTGCAAGATACACATGATGTTATTTAAGCACATCATGACTCCATAACTTCAGTAGTACATTAAATAAAAGCAACCAAAGATTGGTAAAAAACGTCCCCTTTCCCCCCCACTCGAATGCAACAACAGTACAAAGCCAATAAATTTGTTTCTGCATGAGTGACAGAAGCCAAACCAGATACTACCTTGATACCTTCTGACACAGCCCAGGCTTGCAGCACATCATGGTCCACTGAAACTATAGCTACCAAAGAAGAATTGAGGCTGTCACCTAGCAATGTGAAGTCAAGAGTCAGCCGGTCCGGGGGGGGGGGGGGAGGCAGAATCATAAACACAAAAAACGCAATTACGTTACCATATATGAAGCACTGGGCAATAAATTTGCATTTAGCATAAACATTCTCAATTTTCTCTGGAGCTATGTACTCCCCTTGCGCCAACTTGAAAATGTTCTTCTTTCTGTGACAACATATGAATTTTTGGTTAATATGCTGAAGATATGTATATCCAAAGTGAATTGGAGGCACTCCAACTATGACATCATGAAAATGAGGTATCTTTTGTCCGCAAGTTCCATGGTCGATTCACACAGTATAGAACAGCTGAACACCACTCACATAAGTAGAATTTTAAAAATAACTACCCATTGATCCAACATAATGATTAAGCCAAAACAAACCCAGAAGTTGGCTGCATAACCTCCCGATAGGACACTCCTATTTTCATCTCGCACATAAAGCCTAGAAATGCAGAAAAGTCAACTTTCATCATCTCCATGGGCACATAAGTATACTGATGACTCAGACTGGATATACCAATTATATCTAACCAACAACTCCCAAACATGAGACAGTTATAAAAGTCTAGGGAGATGCAAAATGTGCCAACGATTTACCAATTTTGGTGAGTCCAACCACAATCAATTCAATTCAATTCAGGAACATAACCTAGGAGGGTATGATCTCACCTATCAATAATCTTCAGACGACCTCCAGGTAGCCACAGCCCTATGTCTCCGGTATGAAGCCATCCATCTTGATCAATTACTTCTCTCCTGTCCATACCATTATATCATCAGATGAATTCCATATTATGCACAACCAAAATGAGCTAGTCAATAGGTAAGGTGAGTACGTCTGTGCTTCATCTTTATAATATCCTTGGAAAACAATGGGACCCCTAACACAGATTTCGCCACGAGGATATGGCTTATCCTCAGATGTATAGTTCATTTCTGTTACATCTACAAGCTTTATTTCTGAAACAGAACGACAAACAATGAACTCAACCTAAGGAATAGACAAAACAAGTGAAGAAAGACTCTATAACATGTCTAAAATTATTGTCAACAACTCACCACAAGCAGGATTAGGAGAGCCCACATGACCAGATAGGTTGTCACCCTCATCAAGAGCACTTATAACACATGATGTCTCTGTCATCCCATATCCTTCCGTTACTATCCCACCAAAGCAACTGCATGGTAATTCCAATGTAGCAATCAAACAAACATCAGAAAAGAACACAATGTCTGCCTAGCCATTCAAATTGCTAAGTACAACTGACTTACATCTTCAAAAAGTCCATCACATCAGGAGACAAGGGTGAAGCACCTGAAGCAACGAAACGAACGCGTCCTCCAAGTTTTGCCTTTATTTTGTTGAACACCAATCTGTCCCACATTGGGGATGGATTCTTACCTGCAGCAAAAGGTCAGAAAAGATGTCTTGAGTTGAAAAATGCTGGACAAATTAACATTGGGTTTCATCCCCCAAGAGTAGAACTTAAAAAAGGACTCTTAGTAAGAACCTCAAACTCTTCAGTTAAGAACTATAATATCACTCAACCACCAAAAGCATAAAGGAACTACTTTCTTCAAGAGCCCTCACGATGCAGACGCCTACATTAGTATTACTGCACAGATTTGATGCAAAACAAAATTTCTGCACTTCTAAACCCTCATGATTAAGACATACAACGAGAGATATTTATATAGAATGTTACTAGTACAATAAATAAATATATCACTGCCCCAATTCCTTCGTCTCTTTTCTTGAAGTTTTAAAATCAAATTGACACAGAACCACCTACTTTCCCACACTTCCACACATCCAACCCCAGACTTTTTGAAAATAAGTATGGTTCATTATTCTTCACACTCGGATCTTGATACACATTTAAAAATTGCCATCAGAATGAGAATGAAAGAGAGAAGTCTGTTTCCAAAGAACCAGAAGTTTGTGCTTCCCAGTTTTTGCTATTAGAGGTTATAAATTATGAAATATTAATATATTTGTAATATGGAAATTTCACATGCAGAGCACAGTATCAAAAAATAGAAAAAATTATTTCATGCTACATTTCAATAGAAACCACAATAGGATTTTTTACCATTCAACATAGCATTCTTCTTAGCATTGTAAGCTGAATTAAATAACCTCTCTCGTAGTCCACCAGAAGTCTTTACAGCATTCATAATGCTGCCAAACAAAATATTTGAACAATGAGTGCATAATCATTTTAGCCATTAGTGAGTAAAATCATTTCAAGAAACAATGGACGAGATTTTACCCTGCATATATTCTATTATATAGTCTAGGTACACTGCAGAATATAGTCGGTCTCAGAGCAGCCATATCATCCATTAGCTTCAAATTATCCTGTTGGCAAAGATTGGAAAATAGGGCCAGTCAATTAAACATGGAATACATTATCCCAAAAGCTTAAACATGGAATACATTAAACCAGCTCCCTTCTCCTGCTTTCCCAATATGGTGCTCAATTATGCAAGGCTCATTCTAAGAACAATAATTAGTTAAAAATGCTAAAACACTAAGTCTATCAACTATATTACCACAGATTTTGGGATCTATTCACCTAGTAAGAATATCGGCAACGCTATCAAAAGTACAAGATATTCACTCAGGCTACCAACAATTATTTAAGGGTACAAGAAATGATTGGAGCAGTCTCATACCCCTTGGTAGAAACCAACAGCAACTCCAAAATATACTGTCATGACCTGATTCGCCCTTTCGTAAATGTGTGCCAAAGGAAGATAGGAGATATAACTGAAAAAAAATACTGGTAATTTAAGTACAGCATAGAACTTCCAAGTAAGCTGACATAACGCAGCAACACCCAAGTATGTCATGCCATAGCTCAGATTATGAATACTTACACATCTGATGAGTTGAATTTCATAGAAAAAGTGGCCCCAGCGACATTTGCAATCAAGTTCTCGTGGGACAAAACAGCTCCCTTCACAGAGTTACTGAACATTAAATCTTCATTCTGTTGCTATAGTCAAACCATTTCCAGAAATACCATAACCCTTAAAATGAAATTGATAGTGAATGGGAAGAAGTTATACTTTAGGAGTCCCAGTTGTACCACTTGTGTAGCAAATGGTAGCAACATCATCAGGTTTTGGTGGGCAAAAGGGCTGAACATTGCTACGGCCCTAAAAGGAAATCATTGAATAAACAAGTATGTTAACAACATAGCAAAATCAGAATAATATAGTATAATATGACCACGAAATCTTTGAAGCTACACCATGATGAAATTTGCAGCTATAAGAATCCTGAAAAGCATACATTACAAGAAAAAAGTATCAAGCTTTTAATGACGGACAAAATTAAAGTAAAACGCTTTTGATGATTGACAAGATCATTTGCACATAGCATTATTCTCTCAAGCGAACCTGTGGCCAATGGTAGAGTTGCAAGGGTGCAACCTAAAGGTCACACGTTCAATTCCAGAAACACCCTCTCCACATATTATGTTGGGTGGAGAACTAAGTTGACTAGGGAGGCTCATTAGTAGCCTCTCGATTCATATTCGGAAAGGGTGGCCTTCCTGCCAGCATCACATAACGTCTAAGGTTGGAATGGAACCGGGATTAGTTTCTGGCACGATAAGTGGATCAATGATGTTCCCCCTTCAAGTTCAATTCCCCGTCCCATTTAGGTTAGGGTGTAGTAAAGATGTTATGGTTAGCGACCTCAATGATGGTGTCTCCTGGTCCTTGTGTTTTTCTAGGGAGGCCCAAGATTGACAAATTGACCTCTTCATGACCTTTTGGCAGACTACGATCAGTTGACAAGTCGTGTATATGAGGATGACCAGATGTGTTGTTTACTCTATGCTGACTCAATCTTCTCAGTCAAGTCCTGATACACTTATCTTATGATGATGACATATATGTAATTGCAAAGAACCCTCAGCAGAAAGATTCAAGAAAAATAAGTAGACCAAACATTATTGGCTCACACGAAATAAATTACAACAGTCACTGTTAAGAAGGGGAAATAAATAACTCGGGTTGCTTCAATTTTAATTACCCTGAGCATAAGTTGATTTATGTTGCTAGATACCAGGCAGAACACAACAATGAAAAACTGTAAACAATTACCTGATTAAGTAATTTCGAATACGCTACAACCTGAACTCCAGTTGATGATGGAAGGGATGGCATTTGTTCATCAATCCCTCCTACAACCTGTTTTAGAGGAAAAGCAAATGAAATACTTAAGTGGACAACAGTTTAATATCCTTCCTTTCTTGCTGATACGAAAGAATACAGTATTTCATCAAGAAAGATCAGGTTGGAATCAGAGACCAACATAAACAGAGAAGTTGGGAGAGTTTGCATACCACAATTAGACGTACAGTAGGAATCTCAGACAAGAAACTCAGCAACTGCCAATTAAAAGCAAGAGAAGTACATGAGAAAACCAAGCACCGCAGAGAAAAATAAAAATAAAAAGTCTACATGGATGAGATAATCCAACGAAAATAACAAATAAAATGCAAAAAGTTAATTGGTTACTGCAGTAGTGCAGTTTAATTTCTTAAATTGTTCTGAGTAAGAAGGCATAGATTGCATGAAGCAAACACAGTTCTAATTCTCACAATAATTACATGGGTGTTGGTTACCGTAGCATTTTTTGCTTTTGAAGAATGTTATTGTAGCAGGTACCTGCTAAAAGTGTATACATATGACAGCATAACACCTTGATCCAAATGCAAAAACTTACCCATCATTTCTGTTCAAATACGTCAACGCAGTCATTTAACAATGGCTTGTGGCCGAAGATAAGATTTTTACTCCAGTTAAACAAGCCAGACGTTGAGGAAACAGCAAGAAATAAAAATGTTATTGAATGTCACTCCAAATAAAGTCAATGAAAAAAATCGCAAAATCTAATCCCGTTTTCAGGATTAAGATGTTGACGTAGGATGAGTTTAAGTTATTCATTTTTTTTTTTTGAACCTAGAGTTTAAGTTATTCATGGATTACTAAGAACCATGTGTGTCCTCTGTGTTTGGCTCTCATCCAATAACAAGTATGTAATTACTAATTAATGACTTAAAGGGGGTAAAAAAACTCTACACAACAGCCATACGCGTATTCCAAAACAATATGACAATCCTTTTATATAAGCTCCCATCAATTATGTAAAAGCCTATTCAAACTTCCTTGAGAGAAGAACTTATTATCACTTTCACAATGATGACCATGCGGGCACTGGATAACATAAGCTAAACTTCGTGAACAACCGCCAGTCAATTCCATCAAATTCATAATCACAAAACTTGTTCATTAAGCATGGCAGCAACTGAAGGATCTTTATAAATTTCCAGTATCATACATGGTTTGAGACTAGAAATATAATCATCTCCCAAGCTTGATACTACATTCGTGCAACTGATAGGAGTAGGACTGATGTGGTTTTTAAGCTACTGGTGTAGATTTTAACTAGGATTGAGCAAAACCAGAAACCCTAACCCCCAAATCAGTCCCAATTGAAGAACCCTGGGACAAAAATTCCTAATTCGTATATTTCTTAAAACTGAAATAGAGCATCGAGCAAACAAGAAAATTTGCTGAATATTTAAATTAAAACAGTATTTCCCTCAATCTCTTAGGGTAGGGTAGGATCGGATAGATCACATTCCCCTCTCAATCTCTCACCGAGCTTGTAAAGGAATTTCTCATATTGCAAACTATTGCTGTAAAAATTTATCTCTCCCATTACTGAGGCAAGCAAGCCTTTAAATAGAAGTTACAACGAAATCCTAGCAATATAGGAAAACCTAGAAGGACATAGGCTGCATGGGCTACAGCTCCTTTATTAGACAAACGTAATTAAAAGGAACCCCCTTCTAAAAGGATTCCTGATCGTTAACAAAGTGTAATTAAAAGGAAATCCTCTCCGAAAAAGGATTCATGACCCTTAACAAAAATATTTAAAAAAATATAAGACCGGCTACTGTCCTGCATCAAGGTCAACCCAAAGATAGAATTATTTGAACTTACAGAATTCAGTGTCTGGGGAACACAAAATATTGCTTGAACAACCGCATGATTTGAAATATACTTCACAGCTTCTGGACCTGAAGAGAATAACAAAAAATAGTTTCAACATCAGCACTGCATACCAAGCAAGCTAGAAATCATATTTGAACTCCATATTTGACAGGTCAAGCACCAAGAGTGTCATATAAAGGAACAGATATATATGAATACGCTGAGCAGGCATGATCAACAATGAGCCACTCTGGTCTGTTGATAAAATACAATCCAACAGAAGACCCCTGTTATAAATAAACCAGCTACAATCAGATATTAAGCAAGAAAAGATTAACCCACTAGATGCTTATTTATAAATACAACTACTTATTAATAATTGAGCAAACTAAATGAAAAATAATAAGTTGAACCCGAAACAATTAATCATCTAAGTACTCTATGCATGTCCACCTTAGGTATTCCATAGTAAATTAGACCGGAACCTATTGCTGTCCGAGCAGTGCCTGCTTCTCCATATGTCATCCATTTATACCTGAAGGAATACACGTCAATGGCAGACTCAACTTCAACAAAAATAACGTGCAGACTACATTCAAGAGGAACAGAAACTCACTCTCCAACAGTTCCGTCAACCCTGATTCGCGTGCCTAGATATTTGTAATCTCGAAAAGTATCAACAGCACGACTATAAAAAAGGATGGGAAAAAGCATATTAGACTACATTTAATTGAAATAAAATAGATAAAGGTATAAAATTTTCAAATGGACGGAACAGCTGAAAAAAGAGAAACTTAAATGTAATTAAGCCAGCTTAAAGGGGAAAAAAGCATGTTTAACTCACACAAAATTATCATGTAGTGTACCAATTTCTGGATGATCAGGAAATCTACTCACAAGCTTCAAAGGGGAATGAGTTGACCTGCAAATAAATTATCTTGAGCTTTAGGAAAGGAAGGGGAAAAATAAAGAAAACTGAAAAAATTTCAGTAAATGTTACCGGTATACATTCCACTTTCCCGTCTGCAGTTTTTCTGGAAGGACAACACTGTACCCCTGCTCTGCTCAGAAACCAACACGACATTGGCAGCATTAATGCATACATGTACAATGAAAACATTACGAAAAAAGAAGAGGAATGTAACAGTAGGTAAAAGGGCAGTTAGTGATGCCGAATGCAACTATAGGTAAATTTAAAACGACACCGAGTGATTATAAGAGGCATTTTCACCCAAAAAATAGCACGGTCCCGTAGCTCACTATCACTATTGAGAACATATAGAATTTACGAATACAATATCATGCATGTTGAATGCATATAAATGATAATAGAATTCACCAGAGATAGCCATCAAATGCTTCAAGACAATGATGACTTCGATATTTTCCACTGCGTATTAATAAGTAAAGCCTATAATAAAGCGCAACTATTCAAAAATAGCAACAATTGGGCTTTACACGTTATAATCTAAACCAAATGTAGTATATTACAGTTTTTACTCTTACACTCCCCCCTATGTATAGGTTAGACTAACTTTTTAATTGGAGAGGTTCAAAACACAGAACATTTAACTTTTTAGGTGGGGATGATTCTTGAATGAAGGATCTACACTTGCGAAAGGCACTGATTCTATGTTGAATCATAATTTCATCCCAATGGCTTAACATGTTCAGTGAACAATCCAACAATACAAAAAAGAACTTGGTTTATATGACTCCTCCTAGAATACGTCATCAATACTAATCTCCTAAATTTAGAACCAGATGAGAAGGTTTAGCTGGCTTGATTTTAGATATTCAAAACTTGTTAAAGGCTTACAGTAATGCCCATAGCAAAATCTTAATTGGACTCTGTGATTAGCTTTGTCTCATTTTGGTGGAGTTACTTGAATTTTAGTGCATTGCACAATCACTGGGGGCTTCAAATCCAGTTCCACAGACAGGACAGGGGAGCTGAAATCCCCTTAATTCAAAAAAAACGTAAAGGAATAAAATTCCAGCAATCAAGAAAGGCTGAATAGATCTTGAACTTCATGTGGGAGAAAACAAAATGCAAAACATGATTCTTGTTTTAGCTGACATGGCAACACCCAAAGGAGCTTTATAATGTTGCAATTCATTCCAACCCAACACCAACATCATGACATCATATGAGTTTCTAATGAGAATTACATGGACAAAATCGATATACGGGCATTTCACAGAGAGAGAAAAAGAAAACAAATGAAAACCAAGCGCCCTTATTGATTACAAGCAATAATCAATTTAGAAAATTTTAATTCGGTGGCACACAAGTATTTCAGTTAATTCAAGAAAAAGTATTGCAGTACTGGGCTCCGCACCACCATACCATACGTATACCAACAAGGAATAAAGCGATGTTGCCTAGTGGTAGCAAACTCCCTACTTATTCAAAAAAGTAAGATATCCCTTCACTCATAAAGGTAAAGTTAAACAACTCTCATGCACAAAACTCTTGTGGTCAACGAGGTAGGGGAGATGCACGATGTCCGCAGAAGTTACCCCACATAACAAGTGGAGAGGCGATTTGTGATATCTAGTTTATACTACTGCAACTCTGCCACTAAGTCACGCACCCGTATGTTCCCTTTTGACTTAACAAAAAAAATCCAGGAATCTTTGCTTTCCAACAACAGTTCGCACCAAAGTAAAATGAAACCAAAAGTGAAATATCTTTAACAGGATTGTTCAAACAGGAACGCAAGGCCACTAGGGCACGTACTCGAGAGAATGCCCAGATTAAGAGAATTAAATTACTAAAGCCATCATAACGAACTAGAGTAAAACGAACAAATCCACACAACAACGATACGTTTATCCATTACACTGAATAACACAAAGTCAAAACAGGACAAAAACCGATAACAACATGTTTTCACTTCTCAAACAATCATTAACTCTCGAGATTTCAAAGACGAACAGATACAATTACAAATCAATACTTAAATTTATCGATCATACATGTAGTAGATATAGAGTTTTACCGGAGAAGAACTCGCCGGAGGTGGCGTTAGTACGGAGCTGGGAGGGAGAATCGCCGGATGAGACGAGGTGACCGTGGATGGCTTGAATGCGTCGTTGGGCTGAGGTCGTAGCCATGGCTTGGTCTTTCAATTCGCTGTTAGGTTTCGTCATCGAGATCGGAGGACAGAATGATAGGGAGACAGTAAATGCGTTTTGTGTGTTGGGATTGGGCACGCGTTCCTATGAAGACGATGGGGGATGATGAACTCTGTGGAATGGAACGATACGGTTGCATATGGTCGTAGACTCGGATTTTCCTTGCTTCAAAAGGAAACCATTATTTTACTATTAAGGAAAAAAAGTTTAATATGGTCCTAGTTGTTCGGGTTTCCTTACTTTAAGAGGGAAAACCATTACAACGTACAAAAATACCAAAAACAAAAAGAAAGATCATTAATTAAAGCCAAAATAATGACCCACCGAATCACATATTATTAATAATTAATAAATAAAAGAATGCCGGTGTGATCACTCTGCCCGGAATTTGACTACAGAAGTGTTTGAAATGCAATTAATCCTCTTTATGTGACAATTGGACTTCCTTACTTATTTTGGGTTAACAAGAATGTTAATTGGATTGCAGCTATCTCAATTATTAAGTTATATGTACATAATTTAATGTGCATGTGGAGTCAATAATTGGGATTATAGACGTCATTGCCTGACGTGTATACCATTAGACTGATGTGTATCCACATGATGCCATGATGGTAAGGTGTTTCTTGTCCTTAAAAAGAATTGGATAAGGTCACTTGGTTGAAGATATCTGCGTGACGCCATATTCCAAATATAACCTCAATCCCTATCGCGTACGGTGTTTAAACGGTGCAAGAAATTCTGAACACTTTTGAGAAACAAAAACATCGCTTCACATTTTAATATACTACTTCTTAAGAAAATCTCCAATTTACCATTTAATAAAGTGTTACTTTTTTTTTTCTTTTTTATTGGATTAGTGAATTCGTACCGTGACAAATGAACGTGCGTTGCCATCTGTTCATCAGTAGTTCATTCATGGAAACCAGTTCCTCTTAAATTATGCATAGAAGTTGAAGGTGGTGTCACAACTCAGAACTGGAATAAACGTAAGAACCAGCCTACTGCCTACCTTGGCGTGGTGGTGGGTCAACTGGTCAAGGGCTGGTACGAGGGAGGAGAAGAATATAGGAAACAGAAATAAATGTAAAATAACAGAGGAATTCTTCTCATTCCATTAACTTAAGGCTCCAACAAAAACAGAAATCCCTCCAAGTCTCCGACCTTGAAACTCGAAGGCCAACTTGTATCAAAGCATTATCAACAATCTTTACGATCCTCGTTACCACCATCACCTCAAAGCACACAAATTCCGATAGATGGACCTATAACTATACACCAATCAGGCCTAACTAAAGTGTAACAAGTAAGCTGAAAGCCAATTATTGTATTTTACTATTATCTCAGAAGAGCTCCATTAACTGCTGCGCTACATCTGCACCAACCAAACATGCAGATAGATTAGCAAAATTGTAACAGAAAAACATAAAAGATATAAATCCCCATGGTAAGGTGAACCCTTTCTCCAGTGTAAAGCTGACATACAGTCATGGGTTCAAGTTTCTGGAAATATTCTCTATGCCGTGCAAGGGTAAGGCTGCATACCACTTGCACTTCCCCGACCCCACATCCACTAGAGGAGACCCCACTATAGGGGAGTTATTTACCATATGCTTCCAGTATTCCCGAAGAAAATGAAGGAAAAAGACTTATAAAAGAGCGAAGCTGCTCAGTACGCTATAATATAACATATCTGTCCCACACCCACCATAATTATGATTTTCTACAGGAACAATAATGTAAAGGTTACCTTGGATAATAGCTTGCGCCGTCTGGAACTCTGGCCAGATATGCTGATAAGAAGCAAGATTCCAATTCAAAATTTTGGCAGCAAGGTAAACAGCACCAGCAGCGATATGGTGTGGTTTAAACTGAAGCCACAATGAGCTCCGAAGCCTGCAGAATAATATAAAGAACTACTTATGCATTCAAAAACATGGAAAACCATGAACTTTACTAATACAAATGGAAAATGGAAGCAAAGTCAAACAAACCATCTTGAGTAACACTTGACTGAACAGGCAGTGTGTTGTACTAAGTGCAAGTATTTCCACATTGGCATAACGACATTAACTACAAGAATACTTGAGATAAAGCATAAAACTTTATAGTCACGAGCTAGAGGACAACATAGCCACATAGTTTTAATTTGAAAGAGCTAGTCATTATTTCTTACCAACTACAAGAGCAGCAACACAGGTAGAATATTCATCTACAGAACACATCAACTCCCAGGCTCAATGGTGCTGCAAGGACTTTTTTAACTCCAGAAACATATGTAATCCCAATAAGTAAACATAACAAAAGAACCATCACATATTGCAAATAATCAAAATTCCTCATAGGAAATGTCTGCATCTTCAGCTCAACAGTCCAATCGTGAAAGGCTTGCGAACATGCATGCCTAAAAAAGCTCATGGAACATGCTGCATGCATGTCCGCTCAACTACAGAATACCACGATCTCACATCCTCGCATGAGAAGAGGGCATGGCAAACTTGTCAATTGCCACCAATTCGTGTAATGCACGTAGTTAAACTTAATGGGAACAAAATTGAAAGTTATAACAAAACTGCGTAAGGCATTAAGTAGAATAGATGCAGCAGGATAATGAACAATCAATCAAAAGGAGAAAAGGATGAGAAGAAGGGTAAAAGTATTCGAGAGAGAGAGAGTCATTGATCAAACCCCAAGGATAACTATATAGTATCAACCAGAAGCTTGCATCAAGGCTTTTTAATGCAACAAGTAATGAGCAAACCTAATAACCTAGGTCATTCTAAGCAACCATCTCTATCTTAATCTTAAATAAACCAAAGGCTTCAGGCTACTAGACCAGCCACCAAACAGGATTACAAAAGAAAGGGGAAAAAAAAGAAAGAAAGGTAAGAAATTGCTAACGCTCTAAATAATACATGAATTCTCATGGGAATCGCTATGAAATGAACCTATGCAATAACAATCTCGGAAATATATGAGAACAGCAGAGGAAAAATCCATATCGAAGAAATATGATTTCTCAGAAAAGAAGCAATAACTAGAACAAGTGGGACTGGGGAAAAAATAGAAGTGGAAGGAATGATATGAGGAAAAAAAATAGTAACATAATAAAATAATATGACATTAAGTATGTTTGTACATATATATAGAATAACTTCAAATACCAAACTGGCCAAAGTCATCATTCAATATTTTTTTATAATTGAAAAGGAAAGGTATTAAGGGGCACCAAGGGGGTGCAAACCATGTACAATCAATAAAGGATAATAGGGCCTTACGCTTACCCTTCTAGAGTAACTCATTGGTTTTCAATATTATTAATAAGCATCCAATTAATCTTTATGTTTTCCTGAAGGGTGTCTCATCTTTCTCATTCATTTTCTGCCCTTCATGTCAAAGATATTTCGTCCCGATGCATATACTTTTCCAATAGCTCCAGTGAGGGAAAACTTTTAATCAGAAAGGCAATCGTATATAAAAGAAAAGACAGAAGAACATATAGCTGTCTTACAAAAAAAAGGATAGAAACAAAATAATAATATATCCTGGGGTACTTGTGTTTGAGGTATATATATGGAGGTACAAAATATCTTTATAAACTTATATATAAAAAGCTCTGTATACCCAAGTATAATATGATTCTTCTTTGATAACAAACAAAAGATTTAGCAACATCATCACGCCCAGGTGAAACTTGCACATCAATAGTAAGCTCCCTTGAAAAAAAAGAAGAGAGACCCTAAGTCATAGTTCATGCTAAATTGTGCATGCATTAATAATATATACTAAATTGAAAATCTAAATATTTTAAAATATTTGATATAGAGAAATAGCAGCAAAGTGACTTAATGCCCATTTAAAAATTTGGCAATAAATCAAACTGGTTTTAAGTGGGGGGGAGGAAAGATTAAATTTAAATAAGAAAAGAAAATAATTTATCAAATGCCCCAAACCTTCTTTTTCCCAAAAAGAGGGGTGGAAAGACCACACCCTATGATGCCCTATACGACATATTGATCCCCGCCAAAAATCACTGATTTCCTCAACACAGCTTGAAGGGGCACCGAGCACATAGGAAGCAAGGCCACATAACTCAATGCTGGCAGAACTCTATAGGGATCATTTCAAATACTATGGACGGTCAGAGAGGGACTATATTCCCAAAATTGGTTCTGGGTGCAGTTATATTGGTTTACAGCAAGTGAACAAGTTGGACACTTGATATATCATAACAAAGTGATCCACAACATATCTGCAATTCAACTTCAGATGTAAAACAAAACTTTCCATGCACAGCATATCAATCCGCCAGATAATACTATGAAATAGGGCAGCACGCTAATCTTGTGAAGATCCTGCAATTATATGGCACCCCAAAAAAAATCAATATCCACACCATAATAATTTGGCAGAGTTGTTTCAGTATAAAAAGAAATTGTATGGACACAAAATCAAGTAGTTAAATAAAAAGAAGAAAACCAGTATATCGTCCCCCTCAGCCTTCGTTACCAAGAGAGTTCAACAAATCAGCATTTCAAACAAGCTACAAGCCAAAAATTCATGAGGTAGATAAACCATAAAAGAACAAGCCAATCTAATACGAGACACCATGTTTCTAGTTGATGTACTTCGAGGAAAGGCATGTACCCAGACCTTACGCATACTATCGAGGCTCTTTCCAAGAATTGAACCTGTGACCTCTAGGTTGCACCCCTGCAACTCTACCATTGGTCACATGTTCGCCTGTGAGTATTTACAATTCAAAAAGGACTATGTCACTCTTACAAAAATACTGGCCATGTAAGTATTTATCATCCAAAAAGGAATCCTTAAAAAAGAAAGCTTAAAATCCATTGAAATGAACAAACTTACCCTTCACTGATCAAGCGCAACGCCAAATTCACCAGAACTGTCTGTGAAAGACCTAATTTGTTTAGAATAGATGTAAGAGGAGCATATGGATGTTGAACATTAAGTTCAAAATTCAGAGTGGTAAGTATCATCTGCTCAGCCTCAATCACACGTTCACGATACTGTTCAAACCAGTCCTGTTGGGCACAAAATCCACTTCAAATTAGCAAGTATGTTCACATCAATGCATGAACAGCATTAAACTTCGTATTTTTTGCAGGGACATTAATACAGGGAGAAGGCCAAGAATTACTCACAACCGGAAGAATATAGGACAAGAAAGATATATCCTGCTTATGGAAAACTTCACAAGATGCTCTCAGTACGTTATTCAGAGGGCGTGCTGTCTCCTCAGACTTTGCAGCAAGAAAAAGGGCAGCAGTAGCAATTAACTGCACAAGAACCAGAATAAGAATAATGAGCACTCCCTAATGTTCAGGGTACATACCTACTACAATAAAATGTAACATAAACGCACATATATAGGGAAAAAGGATGGAACGCTTCAAAATACGAAGATCTTTTTTTATGGTTCAAAATATGCAGATAAATGGTTAACACATTTGGTATGGTTCAGAATATGTATAACACATTTCTTAAAATCTAAAATTCAACTACTAATCAAGTCTTACATTTCCTTTTGTTAATTCTTTCCTGAATCCAATATCTTTCTTAAATCCAAGAGCACGTTTGAAAATATTACATATCACCCAGTTATTCCCAATAAGAGAATAACAGCCCAACTTAATGAGAAGCATCAGTTGAACATTTTGAAACATTTGCTCTAGAAGGTTACACTTTTTTTGGAAGTACAGGAGCGATTCAAAAAAAAAAAGAGATTATTAAGCCCCTCAAAAAACAAAAAAGGTGTTGAGGAAATCAGAACTCACAAATCTATCATGGCAAGCATGCGAACGTCGAGCAAAAAACCTGTGGCACAGAACCATGGTGGTGCCGATGGTGGTTTGTGGCCTGCAAGATAAATGGTACATTTGATCAACCATACATCAAAAATCCAAAGAAAAAGGAAAAGGAGCATTAACTATTAGCTCATCAAAAAAACTTCACAATACTGGAGCTAATGATAACTAGTTAATTTCCATATCTTTTTAACTAAAATAGATCAGCGAAATGCTGTAACAAGAACAAAATTCAGAAACACAGGGGATGAGAGCTCACAACTCGAGCCGCAATCCGAGATTCTGAATGAAAGCACAATATGAATATCGCAAATGAGTTTCACGAAATGCATCAATTCCATCTCTCCTTGATGGGGAGTGTCTCTCAATCTCATCCCTAGACATAAAGACTTGCTCATCTTCTTCCAATTTTGAACGGTCTCGTTTGCCACAGCCAGATGTCGAGGTATCAACATTGCTTCTAGCAAGAGAGACCTGAATTGTACTGTTGTTGCACATAGATGGAGCAGCAGCTTCATAAGTGCCGCAAGATGGCAAATAGTGTCCACCTGCAGCACCATCTCCCCAAGTAGAAGCTGAAAATTTTCTCCTTTTCGAAGATGGCATGGCATTCGGAGGCTGAACATGGTTAACATGATTGACATGCTCCCTGCCATTCAAAAAAAAGTCCTGATAATCATCGTAGCTCCTATAATCATTGCAATGGTTATTCCTGCTCCAATTCCCAATGTTGTTGCTGTGGCTATTTATATTGAAAGAAGACCAGTGATGATCATGGATGGTTCCTCCTTGTGAACGGTAATTCCGCGCAAGAGACATTGCTTCCTGAAAGTTTACACCAAAAAGTAAAAAATAAAAAACAAACTAAGTCAATAAGACATTACCTCGAAACATCATAGATATTGTCATATGATTTGAGAGCTGTATCACCTAATGATGTTTTAAAAACTTTGCGGTGATCTTCTCAAACACTTTGTGATGTACCTTTGCTTTTCAATTTATATAGAACATCTTCTACAACAAAAACAAGTAGTTCCTAGATTTTACTATATGTCTGCTTCAGTTCGTGTTGTATGTTAAAATACCACAATAAAACTGCCAATGACCAACCAGTGAAGACTGCAAATTCAAATTTCCGGCTAATTTGAAGACTATCAAACAAAATCACCAAGATTATCCAAGGCTGATCATTCATAATCAACAACAAAAACTTTACAAACTCTGTGTTTACACCAGGGGAAAAAGCGAGAAGAGACGGACAAGCAAAGCAGCAGATCTAGTACCTCCATAAAATAAAATTCGATAAACAACAACAAATTAAGAAAATTCACCCAAACAAACGCGAAAATTAACGATCAATTATCACTTGCTCGCATAACAATCCAATTGAACAATCGAAACCCTTGCAAAAATGATCAGCAACATGTTTAACAACAATCAGAGAATTCCACATCAATTTTCACCTGGTTAGAGAAGAACACGAGATGCAGAAACCGCCGTGGCCGAGATCGAGTTTCAGATCGAAAGTGAGACGAGGTTAGGGTTCGCGAGAGGATAAAAGGCGTAAAAAAGAGCCAATGAAAAGAGAGGAAAGAAAAGAAAGGAAACCGAGAGAGAGAGAGAGAGGAGTCAGGAGGATAAAAGTAAAACCAAAGAGAAACTGGTGCCCGATGGAGCGGAGGCTTGCCTTTTTATGTGGCGATGCCTAAGCTAATAGAGTCGTAAGCCGAGTTAGCCAAAACCGGGGGGTTCTTTTGGGTGTTTGGACAAGTAATTAGATTAGGTCAGCTCATCTGCTCGTGTTAGGCGAGCCTGTCCAACTCAACTCAATCTACTTCGAATTAAAATTGCTTTAATATTACGCCACCTACTTTTCGTCCAATACTAGATTTGGGTTTGGATATGGGCCATCCAAGCTGTACTTGGACCAGGTCCACTAATCTACTAGGCCGGCTGCTACAGAGCCCAATTGGTCAAGTAATTTGTGGGTTCAGTCTAGTAATTAGAGTTGTAGCGGCTGTTACTTGCCTACAAATGGAAGTAATTAGAGTTTTAACATTTTAAATTTGTTGTCTTGGGCTGATCACATTTCAAAGACAATGGATGCTGTCGCGTTTCAGTTCAATGTGGACTGAGATTGCAAATAAGACAAGTCCACTCGAGCGAAGGGTATTGTGCTCGAGCTAAACGACGTCCAGAATGTGGGCACTCGAGGAACTGGGCAAGACGCGTGAGCGAACATGTGTGCTAAAGCAACTCGTGTGTCTGTGCTCAAGTGGAATTCAAGGAAACTTCAAATTGCGTGTGTTTTGGAAATTTCTGTTTACGTATTTTTTTTAAAAATATGAGTCCAATTAAGATTGTGAATTCTAATTAGAGAGTAATTTTTGTTAATTAATCAAATCATATAATTTTCTATAATCTTATTTTTGTTCAATTCTTGGTGGATTGGACTACTAGAAATTGTGCATATTTGTATTATTTTTTAAATCATGCACTTCTTCAATTTGTGATTTGCAGATCCACTTTCAAGATGGTAATTATTGTATTTAAGTGCTGCAAGTGCCAATTTGCAACTGGATCTCCGTACCATTCAGGATGAATAAAATTAATTAATAATGGTTAAACCGTGTTTTGGAAAATGGGATTATCTTTAATTAGTTGTTTGCTTTTCCCAATCATGTGATATCTGTCAAGCCTCTTTCATTGCATCATTTAATATTCATTAAATTAATTAATGCAATAAATCAGGTTTCACAGAAAATAAAATTAATTAAAAATTCCACAGAGATTTGCAGATGGAAATATCTCCATCCATGTATGACCATCCAAAACAAGGAATCTTAAATCTCAAATTTTTTTGGGTAATCCAGGAATCAACCAGCCTAGTATATCAACCTAACACCTTCATGAAAGTGGGTTTAAATCCCAGGAGATCATAAAATCCCAGGAAGATAGTCGTAGTTGATTTATATTCGAGACCTTAGTAACCAAAGTTTAGATATATAACAAATTGAGTAACTCCGTGACTATCTAAACTGCAAACACTAATTCGTAACTCTTACGGGACATTTGGTTGCTAATTCAATGAGTCTGAGTGTGAGGCGAGCTTGAGGCGAGTGTGAGGTGAGTATGAGATTAGTGTCACATGAACATTACCATGTTTTGTATGAAATGAAGAGTGAGCATGAGTGTTAGAATTTTAATAGCACAATTTTCATACTACCCAATTTTTTGTATATAAAAATAATAATAGATTAATTTAATGGTTGTGATTAATTATTAATAAGGGGTATTAGTTTAGGGGTATCAAACTCATTCTCCATTGTGAATATTAGTCAATCTCATCATTTTAATGAAATTGGCTAGTCTCCATAAGTAGGGAATGAGAGTGGGATGAATTTGTAATTTCATCATCACAAACTCAATCAAACGAAAGAATAAGTGATTCTTACCCTTGATTCGTCTCATTCTCTCTTTTAAAATGTCAATCAAATGCCCAATTAATTTTTTTTGATATATATCCACCATCGGATAATTGAGTCACCTCTAGACTGGTACCAACAATCTAGCCATTTAGAAAAGAGGGAAAAAAAAAACGCTCATGATGATGTCGAGCCTTTATAACTATATTAACTTTTTATATGGTGGTCCAATCACCAATGTCAAGTCTATCAATGTATCAAACAATTAACAGCTGCATAACAGGTCAAAAAAAACTACATCCAACCAAAAGAGCATAGTTTTTTTTTTTAATACAATTACAAATATAACATACGACACACCATCAGATCAAGCCTATCAAAATATAGATGTCTACAGGCCCCGTGCATCAGATCAAACCTATCAAGGTACAGATGTCTACAAGCCCCACGCAGGAGACACAAATCAAGCCAGCGCAGGGACACACTTAGCCCACACACCTTCTTATTAAGCATATGAAAGTACAGGTGTCCACAGACCTCACGCCCATGCACCATATCAACCCTATCAAAGTATAGATGCCTATAGGCCTCAAGCAAAAGACACAAATCAAGCCCACGCAGGGACAAACTATCAAGCCCACACAGGGGCATACTTAACCCACACACTTCCTTATCAAGCCTATGAAAGTATAGGTGTCAACAGGCCCCACGCAGAAGGCACAAATCAAGCCCACGTAGGGGCAGACTATCAAGCCCACGTAGGGGCATACTTAACCCACACACCTTCTTATAAATATTCGGAAGAAGTGAGACTAGAATTCGTGATCTGAAATCAAAGACATACAAAATCATTGTTACTCAATCAATGACTCATTTGCCGAAAAGAGCATAGTTGATAACTGAAAACAATAATTACTGGAAAACAATAATCGCAAATCACAACAATTTATCATAAATTTAAATTATTTAATATTGACTTTGCACCATTTTCTATCCCACGATCCTTCCCCACCTTTCACGTTCAACGCACGTGATCACCCCGGCTGCAACCCCAAACAAGCGACTGATGTGATCACTTCAGCCACGTTTCACGCTCCCATGGACCTTTCCTCCGCCATTACATTACAGTATTTACACCGCGAGTCATGGCGGTTGGGAGGAGGCGCGTGTATAGGAAAAAAGAATAGGCGCGTGATTTAGTTCTGTAGTTCCCCGTTATAAAATGTCCCATCGAATCTCTCTCTGATCAGTTTCGCTTTCAAATCTCTATTTGTAGTACTGTTGATGATGTAGAGAGAAAGATGGGGAGGAGAAGAGATAAGGATCGTTCGCGATCACAGACGCTTCCTTCATCGCCGTCTCACTCTTTCTCTTCTTCTTCGTCGTCGGATTTTGAGTTCACTATCTCACTCTCTCCACGAAAAACTTCTTCCACGCTCTGTCCGGCTGACGAGCTCTTCTACAAGGGCCAGCTCTTGCCTCTCCATCTCTCTCCACGCATTTCCATGGTCCGAACGCTCCTCTTGGCGTCTTCAAGCACGTCCTCCTCCTCTGACACCACCACCACCGCCTCACGCGACAGCGCTAGCTCGAATGACTCCAACTCGTCCTCCTTCACCAGTGACCTCACTATGCTCGCTGCAGAGTGCGACTCCTCCCGGCCAAGCTCCGTCACCGAGGAAGACGAGTTCAAGCGATTAAACAACAGTAACCAGATCAAGAAGAGCAAGTACTTTTCATTGGCGAGATTCTCTTCCGTGTTCAAGAAGGATCCGAAGACCCGAGATCCGACAGACAATGTATCCGGATCCTCGGTTAGAAGAATGAGCGCGACGGCTAAAGAGGTCATAAGGAAGTATATGAAGAAGGTGAAGCCGTTATACGAAAAGTTATCACAGAAACAGCAGCAAAAAATGGGAGGAACCATAGATGCCACGTCAGCAACAGCTCACACAGTCTGTTTGTCTATGAAGCTGGAGAGATCCGATAAGGATCCGGATTTATCAATCAACAATCCGAGAAAAGAAAGCAGTAGTAGTGTGTTTTCCCACTCTTTTTCCGGGAATTTATGGTATCCAAGGAGGAGAAGCTGCGTGTCGAGCTGTCCGTCTTCGATGCGGTCATCACCGAGTCACTCGGGCGTGCTCTGTCGAACCGGGTATTCGGGTACGGGCAAGGGGCAAGTTGCCAGTATTTACAACGTGGATTCGTCGTCTATGGAGGAATTGCAGAGTGCGATTCAAGGAGCAATTGCTCATTGCAAGAACTCCATGGTGAACAAGAACATGGTCAGTAATGAAATTTAAGAGAATGATTAGCATTAGTTCTAATCTTAATTTTATTTGTTTTGTAACTGTAATTGTGAAACGCTGATGATTTGAGTTTTTCCATCCGTTATTTTGGCATGAAAATTGAGGTTGGTAGCCTAGTTAATGATTTTCTTCAGTCAAACCATATGAATTCAAGGGTCTTAAGTTTTTTGTGGCACGCACGGAATTTTGATCCAAATTATCTTTTTGTTAGATGAAATTTTTCAATATCTGGTGGTTTGAAAGTCGGAGTTTAAATTTATATTGAATATTCAAATAACAAGTTTATATAATATTTTAGCTAGTTTAAAAAAAAATGAGAATTGAGGTTGGTTAAGGTGTTATTAGAAATTGCGTAGTAGGTTTTCGCTTTGTCTGTTGTGTCATTCACTGTTAAGTAACGACCCTTGTTGATTAACTCCCTCAACTTTTACGCTCTACTTTTTGTCCATTTGTGGTCATGTTTTTGTCAGCTTTTGCACTCCAATTGAATTGATTCAGCGACTCTCCTTTTATTCAGTGTTGTTTATACTAAATGCCATATTGCAAAATGTAAGAGTAACGAAAATTATATATTGTTTTGATGGTTAAGACTTAAGATTTACTATTTGAGAGTACCCAAGTAAATTACAATCATGACTTATAAATATTTTATCGGCATAACACAAACTCGATATTTATGTGTAATCATACTAGGGGATCGAACATTACCTTATTCAACCGGCTCAATTCGGTATTTAAAACACTGATTTTATTATAGTACTAGAAAGAGTTGATGAACTGAACAATCTCCATTCAATTTTACTTATTTATATATTTTTTTTGAAAAAAGGCCAATGACCTCCTCGTATTAGAATACAATCAAATACAGAAATCACTTGCCGTGATTACTTTCTCTGCCCACTGGGCAGACGAAAACCAAACACCTAAAACCAAACAAAGCAAAACAAAATATAGCCATAAAAAACCACACTACACTAGACCATTAGACAAGACAACTGCTTGAAGCTCTTGTGGAAGTTCTTCAATACAAGCTTGGAACGAAGAAGAAGATAGACCTCCTTTAGCAAGCAAATGGGCAGCAACATTCGAATCCCGTCGCACATGCGTAGCCTGCCAACTACAAAAATTATTCAACACCATGAATATCTCTTGAACAATTGAACCCCAATCCGACAAATTGACATGGAGATCCCTCACATTAAGCGCATTCATAAGAGTTAAGGAATCACCCTCCAAATGAACTTCACTAAAACCCAAGTCTTGTGCAAATAACACAGCAGAGAGTGCAGATACGGCTTCTTCGGCCAAAAGAGGATTAAAAGCCACAGGTCTACTATTTGTACAGGCTGCCATAGGAAAGCCTTGACTATCCCTAATAATACATCCAAAACCAGTAATATTCTGATTGGAATTCACAGCAGCATCAAAATTAATTTTAACCAAACCCAGCTGAGGAGGACTCCAAGAAGAAGCAGGAGGAATAGTTAACAGAGAAGACCTGCCCCTTGTAGCTTGAACATCAATCAGCAGACTACGGATAGATTCAACAGCCAGATTAAAAACTCCATGGGGAAGAGGGAGCTTACCCCCGTGCACAAGAGAATCTCGTCGATGTCAAACCATCCGAAGCATCACAACTAGTTCAGCCAAAGCCGAAGGACCGAGCTTCTCATGGTAGTAACACCAAGCTTCTCTAAATGAGGACCCCACCAAAGGAAGTTTTTGAAGCGGCTTGGAACTAAAAGTAAAAACCTCAGAGGCCTTGGAACACAAAAACAAGGCATGCATAATGGATTTAGAATACAAATTACAAACTGGGCAAACATCAAGCAAAACAATCTTCCTAGAACAAAGATTTGGTTGTTGGATTTTGAATTTTGACTTCCTTATGCACTTCGTTATTTTTGTGTTTGGTTCCTTTATAGTGTGTTTTGATTGAGGAATTTGAAAGGAAAGAGAAATGAAACTTTTTTCCAATTCATTTTTTTGGATAGTTAAGAAAAAAATTAAGGGGAGTGATTTGGAAGGAATTGGAGAGAAGATTTCATTAAATTTTTGTCAAAATACTTACTCCTCAAAATGGAGGGCGTCATTTTGGAGGGAATGTATTATTAATTAAGTCATTTATAAGTTAAATACCTATTTTATCCTTGTACATAATATTTTCCCCTTCCCCTTCCTCTTCCTCTCTTCCTTTCCCCCCAAATCCCTCAATCCAAACACACTCTAAAACATCCATGTGGCAAGTTCAGCCTGCTTGGACAAGACGGTGCCATAATGCTTGATCAATGCATGCATTGACTTCGATTAACATGTTTAATCGATTTATAGTGTATTAGTCAGCATGGAACAGGAAGCGTCATTGTCACTACATATATATATACACACACATAAATGTTATATGTACATATATAATGCAAGTGTATAGTACAAGTACGGCAACTTAATGATTTGTATGACTGAGGTATAGAGAGGTAGCTTTCTATATGTATTAGTTTTGAAATCAGAAGGGGATACAATGAACATCATCTATTGAGATATTTCGAATCTAATCATGTTCGAAAGGAGGTCCCATATATATTTACAGCTGTATTTGTATGTATATATGTATCGGACCACACAATACACTATGGATGCATGACAATTGGCAACGTTTACAGCTATCTACAAGTGAAATCTAGTTGGGCCATCCATGAAAGATGACTGGACATCAAGTTAACCAAAATGGATTCGCGGATTAAGGCTTGAATGGAGTGGGATTGTGATGTAGATTGAGACCCAAGTCCAGCAACAAACAGGCCTAACTAGTCACTAGAAAATCAATTGACTAATGTTAGGTTTACCCGACTCATATACTGTAACTCAGGCCCTCAATCCACCGATGTGGGATTCACCTTCGATGTTTACATTAGATTAAGTAGCTCAATATTAGGATATGGGGCTCTCGAATTCTCATAGGAATTGTAGTCTCAAATTATCATCGAAAGATACATAAAATCTCAATTCTTGAAATGCAATGATCATTAGGTCGTGAATCTATAAATAAACTACAAAGGGAAAAAAATCAAATTGAACTATTCGACCAAAACTTGAGTTTATAATACAGTTCATTCCAATAACACAACCTTTAATTAATTAATTAATTTATTGAGTGGAAATAAAGAAACAAATTTTTGGGGCCGGTCTTATGAGTTATGGGCATTTATTACTTTCGTTTTGATGGTTGTGATATAAAATGATAATGTATGTATATGTCGACAGAGAGCAACAGAAACGTCTATTTTTCCAGAGGTAAATACAATAATGCCAAACAATCCTTTTGTTTGCAAAAATATATAACAAGGGAAAGAGATAGGACATGTGGGTTTTGGACCTCCTTTCCATCTCAAGTCAACGTCAATCTTTAGGTGAGCGCAAGAGACATATATATTAATTTTGGCTTATATATATATATATAAAAAAAAGGTTTTTCTTTTTTTAAAAATAAAGGATATTCAATAATCAAACAAATGGTATGGGGATTAGAAGATTGAGCCTTCAGCCTTGCTTGACTATTTTGTTTCAATGGTTTCCTCAGTAGTCAAATCAAGCAATTAGTTATTAGAATATTAACTTGGACATGCATATGTAAAATCTAGGCACTCGGGTCTACAATCGAATAGTTAAGGTGGACCAAGAAGATGGGCCGTAGGCCTGGTGGAATGGGCCAAGAAGATCTTTTGCCACTACATGTAATTAGTTTATATATTTTATGCATAGTTCCTGAAGCAACTTAATCTTTCCTCTCTCAAAACACCAGATTCTGATATTATAATCAAAAGATAGTGAATAGGTGAAGTTGTATCAACCATATTGCTTGCCTTAACGATCATACTGTGTGCAAGTCAAAGATCAAGGCTAAATGATTTATATAGCTCTTTGACCGGCCAACACTCTAATTATTGATACATAATCAACTCTCCGCCATTGGAAATTTCTGTCTGTATAGTAAAGCCCAAGCTGAAGTGCATAAGCACACAATACAATTATGGTACATACCTACACATATAACAAAAAAACACAATCATTATCAATAATGAAGCTCACGCCAGTACTGTTGTATATTATCCCCCACACAAAAAAACAACACTACATTAATGGGGAAAAAAAACTGAGGTTAATCAATCCGAGTATCAGAAGATACTGAAGATAAATTCAGTCTCTTGGATTTCATCGTTAATCACTTGAGGTATGGGGAAAAGGGTCCATGGAAGGAGATATTAGAAGTGACAGAATTATGATTTAGGACCCCATGGGAAGGAGATTCACATCTGAGACAACATGCCTAGTTGAAAATGGCCTTGGCCAACTACTCATAATTAATACAAAATCCAACTTTGGTCAGAGTCAAATATTGTTGGGCTCACTTATATTAATCAAACAGCTACAAGACATGAGAAAAATTAAAGAATGATTGATAGCATTTAAAATACCCAAGTTGTTCATGTAGCAAGTTAAACACCAGCTCCACACACACACACAAAAATAAAAATAAAAAATAAAAAATAAATAAACAAAAGCTATGCTTTGCATGAAACCAGGCTTAAATCACTGTTTATTTTACTACAAAATGTGAATGAAATCATGAATGGTCCCCCCCCACTATTTGGGTCTACCCACATTTGCTGTATTAGAGTCTTTTCCATGTCGGAGGCTTAGAGCAATACTCTTGTGACCATGCATTGAGTTTTGACTGAACTTGCCATGTCATCTAATCAGATGGAGAATTTCTATGCACACAGGTGGGAGTGTGACACAACCAAAGTTTAAACTCATATACGATGTCTAAAGGATAAGCTTCTATGGATGATGTCGTTCTCAGTAAAAAAAAAAAACACCTTTTCTGGGTCAGTCGCTCTATCCTCTTAAATTGTGCACAAAAGCCACTATAGCACATAATATCCACCTTGTTTTAAAGTCTCACAAACTCAAAAGGACCCAAACTTAGCGGTCCTTCTTTTTTCCTAAAACTATTAACAATCAATCAAATGGTCCATACAACTAAGTACGAGCTTCTTGTCCCTCAAATCATTACTCTAGCTTGTCTGTAATGGATGCAACTATTCCTTCATGGGAGAGTCGCAAATTTTAAAGGACCCACATAACTGATTTAGTCATGGAGAACTTGGGGGGTTTTTTCTTCTTCTTTTTCTTCACTTTGCGAGGGTGGAGATGGAATCTTGGGGATTAAGATTTGAAATACAGACAGAATACACAACAGACAGAAGCAAACATATAAGCAAGAGTGCAAGACCAAACTCAGAGCTTCTATCAAGGTCTAAAACTTTGTGAAGAATCATGAAAAACCCAATTTATAAACATCCATTCTAGAGCACACATGTCATTTTGCATGAATAACAATCACTGAATGTGGAATCATAGATGCAGACCCCAGAAAACAACCTTACAGAGCAAGATGATTCATGTGCATTTGGTTTGTCTCTATATGTGCTTGTGATTTTTATTGTTTCTGCCAAGTTCAATAAAAGCTTTTATCACTGTTTAGAGAAGGACCACAAAATATTACGCCTAAGATAACTAGCGTGCTCATGAATAATAGAGCCTCCCAAGTCGTAGGCATCAGTATATAATACTCAAAAGATGACTAACTATGTTTATTAGCTGTCTGGGTATAATTAAAGCCTGTCCAAATCTCAACTTAAAGCTTTTCAAGTATTGTGCATGATTATCTACCACTTGATTAGTTTTTCTCTCACTGACAAGAAAACCCATCCCCCAGACAGGAAAATTACGAAGTGTACCAGTAAAGTCCAATCTCTTTCAAAGGGTATCTTGGTCAGGAGAAGGTAACATATCTATCTTTGATTCAGATGTCACATGGAAAGAAATTACTCTCATGTGACCACATGCTGTGATCCCCGCAATTACAAGACTGAACCCAACAAAGCTTCTCTCCCCCCTTAACTAATCCACTTTTATAATCAACAATCACCAAGCTTAAAGTCTTAAACACTATAGAAATCTCTCTTTCTATTTAATTTTTATTTTCTTTTCAAAAAAAGTAGAAGAAAATATACGTTAAAGGTCAAATCTAGTGTATAGAACTACTAGAGGTTAGAGTTATAGAACTACAGGCAAAACAATGGTGAAACCTTTCTGTCTATAAGTTTTGAAAGTGTGCATGTGCTGTTTCCATATTCTAAACACTACTTTACTTCACTTGTTTGGGTTTCACCAGACCACCTAGTTATTATATCAGTCTCACCGTCCAAACACCAACTAAACAACAACAAGACATAAGGATTAGAAATTAAGATGAAGCAGTAAAAGTGGCATCTTTTTCCTTTTTTCCCTTTATAAATCACAAATCTCATGCACCTTCCTCATACATACAACTTCACTAGCTAACTCCACAAAACCGTCCCCTCTTTTTTTCTTATGAAACCCAAAATCACAAACAAAATGGTTTCTCTAGAAACAGTTCAAGCAGCCTCCATATCTATTGAGCCTACCTCAAGTCCCCGGATTTCTTTCTCTGCAGATTTTCTCGATGAAAAGAATTTTATTTCTATTACCCCAAACACCCAGAGTGAAAAGAATCGAGAAATAGAGAGAGAGAAAGCAAGAAATCCAGAATTTGAGTTCCTCTCAAGCAATATGAATGGGAATAACATGATAACAGCAGATGAGCTTTTCTTTGAAGGGAAGCTGCTCCCCTTCTGGCAACTTCAGCATTCTGAGAAGCTCAATAAGATCAGTTTGAGTAAGAAGGACAATGAGCAAGAAGAGGGAGTAGAGAAGGCCAACAAGGAGGAGCCAAAGGTGAGTTGGTTTATTGATGATGACCCATCTCCAAGGCCACCAAAATGCACTGTTCTTTGGAAAGAGTTGCTGAGGTTGAAGAAGCAACGTGCTTCTTCTTTGTCCCCATCATCTTCTTCTTCTTCAACATCAACTTCTTCAAGCTCACTAGCTGATGTTGTTATTAAAGAAGAAAAGAAAGAAGGCTCTGCATGGAACACAGAGAAGCATGTGAAGAGGATAAAGAAAGGGCTGGAGAGAACAAGATCGGCCAGTATCAGAATTCGACCAATGATAAATGTGCCCATTTGCACACAAGTGAAGAGCAACACATTACCACCTTTGTTTCCACTCAAGAAAGGAAGATTGGATAGGTTCAGATGAGAAACTGGCCGGATCTGTAGGTTTTTGTCTAATATGTTCATTTCTGCTAGTGCTATCTATTTCATTGTACTAAATCCTTTTTTTTTTTTGGTGCTTTTCTTGTGCTTAGATCAATGTTGAATGTGGCAAATATGATGATTTACGATGTAAATGCTGACTTATATTTGTTGAATTCCATTAGCATAATAAGTTTTTTTTTTCTCATTCCTAGATGAACTAGTAGACTGTTCTAGTTTTGTTTGGATAGAAACTAGAAAAAGTAGCACATGCAAGATGCAGGGACTGAGGATCAAGGGTCCCATGTTGCAGGATTGGATGAAGGAATCTGATCAATGTCCAAACACTATTGAACTGTTAATAATTTCTGGAAAAAGAAAAGAAAAGAAGTCTGCAGACCCTATGGCTCTGACTCCATTTATGAATGAGAAATGAAGGTGAGAGAGCTGTTATGCACAGCGCTTTGTATCTTTCATGGGACCAGTGTTCGTGCGGTTAAATATCAACAAGATGTACCAAATGGAGCCTCAGAATATTCAATACTCATAGGAAAAGCACTTTGTATACAAACTAATTTGCTCAAGAAGGTGACAATTTAAATAATCAGAGACCACATCACATAACAAAACACATAGCAACCACAAATTCACAGTCTGCACAAACAAGGAGATATGGAAATTATTATACAAGTTAATTTTAATTATATATCAATAATTGACATACAATGGGGTATACAAATCAATGCAGTTGAGAAATGAAAATTAGATTATGGACAACCACTTACAAAACTACAATTGTGCACACCAAATGCAACAGAAGCTTTTGTCAGGCCATATCAAAGCACACTTGGCAAGTTAATTTCCACGAGTAGAGATAGCAGAACAAAAATTATAGTAGAAACAACTCTAAAACAAGAGTGGTATTGAGCACTTCAAGGTATGAGTCAGGGAAAAAAAATTGTGGCAATCAAGGTTCATGAGAAGTGGACCTTGTGAATTATGCCTTAGGATGCAGCGACCAATTTGCTCAAGCTGACGGTGACGGGGTCAAAAAATCATTTCCAGAAGTCCTAGAAAGATAATTAAAGAAATTAGTTTAAAACTTGCAATCCAAAGATTAATTAAAAAAACCGGTGAAATATCTGAAATTTTTTCCGTTTTGGAAATATATGAACTTACTGGAGGTTCAAGCCAGCTTTTCCAATAAGGTTACTTGGAATTTGGCCAGTGAAGTTATTGTTTTGCAAGAACCTGAAAGGCAAAGGTAAAGGGTTAGGCTAATCTAAGACCAACATCAAACAAAAACTGCTTTTAACAAATTAAGAAAGCAAGCAGCATGAAATGCATAAAATGAAGTTTTCCCGCCATCAAATAAAACATCTCAAATGGTGACCCTTCAGCATTTGCTATCATCTTCTTGATCTGAATGAGCACGCTTCTGATGTTATTTTTCATTTGCCATTTGTACGAAATCATGTGCAATAGCTAAGGACACAATAATGCCCTCCAAGTATCTCCCAACCATGGAAAGCAAGGCAGGCAGTACCAGTAAGGACCAATCATATTATATATTCTGCAAGTGCCTTCAAATTCTCAAAATATCCACCAGAAATTCCATCTAGAATGTCAGAGAAAGTTTTGTATGGTACAAACAGTCTCATTTTAGATTCCAAACTTATGTATGGTTCACAGAGTTGGGGCGAAAGCATACTGCCAAAAGCAGGATTCCTTTTATCCCATTCCTGCAAGAGACCTACAACTTATTGAAAATATAAGTATTTTGCGAAGATCCAGCCTAAGACAACTTGTGATACCAGAAATGTTTGCAGAATCAGTTATCCCTGGAGATGGTGCCTTTTGGAACAGTATTTTACAGAACACTTCCTCGGGTCATCAAAAACCCAAAATACTTGCCTTCCTGTTATCTGAAGGTTCAACCCTGTCATTCTACCCAAAAGGAGGCACCCTACTAATTCAATTTGTAGAAATACTAACACAAATGCTCCTTCATAGCATTGGCTTAGCCACTGGAAAATGGTCACCTCATTCTACTGTATGTTCTTTATGCGGTGACAACCAATCCAGTGATAAAACATTTAAAAACAGAATAGAAGAAATGCAATTCAATTGGACATGAGTGGTTTTCAGCTTTTCTTTAATCCACCAGAGTCCCAGACAAAACCAAAGAACCATTCAATCCAACTTTGGAGTTGGAGTTAACAAGATGGGTTTTCCCTATCGCTTCCAACCTAAGTCAAATGAAACCATTAAGGGGAATCTATGAAGACCACCAGCACAGAGGAGGGTTTTAATCCACTATCAATTGTGCATGACTTGGCAGATAAATGTTACAAAAATATTTATATAACAAAAATTATTTTTAGGAACTATGTCATCCTACATATTGTAATTTGATTTGCTGATGCATTTCACCCTTTTTAAGGATTCTTCAGTCTGAAAAAACATGGTTAAGCACTTAAGCACACAACGGCAGGCACAAGGCGTCAGTTTTAAAGCAATGAATGATGAATGGAAGAATTCCCAAAAAGTTGATACTCAAAGCAATCTACAAGGATTTTATTTATCTTACACACAAGTTTCACTTACAAAACAAATATAAGCACATTTCAGGGGGAAAAAGCCCAATATATGGATGGTATAATTGTGCATAATAGTAATCTGCGACAACTTGCACAAAATGACATGGAAGAAAGTGTGCATACAGAGATGGCAGAATACAGGTAAAAGACTTACAGTTCATGCAATCTGTCAATGTCTCCAAGTGACGAGGGAATCTCTCCACTGAAATGATTGTCTTCTAAATGCCTTTCATGAAAAGAAAAGGTTTTTACAAGTCAAGACAAACCAAATTTAACATATAACAAGCACACTTATTAATATATATATATATATATATATAAGAAGCATGTCAGAAAGTGGCTGGCCTGGCTCCAACAAATTGAATAGCAAAAACAGTAAAACACGATCACTCATATAAAAGCAATCGCTAAAGAGTCACATGATAAAGCACACCATCTAACTAAATGCAATAAGAATGATGGATTTCATGTTGAAATTTATGATATTGGTGTTAATAGTAGTAGCTTGTGCAATTGACTCTATGCATATAATCAAGTGGCTTGGTGAAAGCGAATGATATAGAAAACATCAAAAGTTTTCATGACTTACAGTATCTCAAGCATCTTCAGTGAGCTAAGGTCAGGGAGTGGTCCGGACAAAGTATTGTTTCCAAGCAAGCTGTCAAAGGAAGAGATGGTCAGCAACAAAATCTTCATCCATTAAACACTCACTAATAGGAAATCTAGTAATGATGACCTACATGCCAGTCAATGCAGTCAATTTGGCTATAGTAGGTGAAAGTGATCCCCCAATTCCCATACTCGTCAGGTTCCTGGTGCAATGAAGAAAAGTAAATCGTAAGTTTGAGTAGTGATAATAAACGAGGGATCGACAATGATTCTACGAGCCTTAATCATTGCAATATCCAACTCACAGAGTAATTACGCGAATCCGAGGGCCATCAGAGCATGTTACTCCAGTCCACTGATATTCACGGGGCAAACAAGGATCGCCACTCCAATCAAGTGGAGGGTTCTGGAGACCATTTTTTATAGTTTCCAAAGCTATGACTGCAACAAGTAAATAATAACATTAAAAAAACAGCATCGTTGAGATGAAATACTGAGCAAAATGAAAGAAGCCACATACAGAAGCTCACAAAACGGGCCCAATGTCGTGAATTTTGCAGAAAAAAGGACTAGACTACCCATTATGTCTTAAAAGGGACTATTTTATCTTTCATATTTCTTTCTTATCCATAAAACATGTTTTCCTCTAGCTGCCTTATTGCAGCAAGTTGGACAAATGCTATCAGTAACCAATTATCATACCATCTCGGGTAATTGTTCTTCCTCCAAGGGCCAGAACTTCAAAAACCTCTCCAGCGTTGATCAAAGAACCACCATTTGAATTAGCAGTGGGAGACAAGGTAATCATTGTGAGACCACTAAGTGGCCACTGGGTTGCAAATACAGTAGCACCTGCTGGGGTCACATTCAAATTGCCAAAATATGTTACATGATTTATGCTTATATTAAGCACCCTTGAGCCTTCAAACAAGGAATCACGATCATCTGCAAAGTATAGCGCTATATAGTACATTGTGCTTGGAAGGGGCCACGAAGGCCATCTCAACTCCAGGGCCTCAGATTGACCAGATGAAAGCTTGGTATCAAATAATCTAGAAGGGGGAAGATTCCAGAAGCCAGAAACAGATATATTTCTGTTGCTTACTACGGTAGACTCACTTTGATTGAAAGGCTCCCAAAACCGATCAAATTGATCATCAGGATACCTGGTAATACCAAATATTCGATCTTAGAAAAATGATGGAGAACATATGCTATTTAAAAACTCTTCAACTTGGTTCAGATATAGATAAAACATAAATGCAATTTGTAAGCTGATGCAACGCTCCCTCTAGCCTACAAATTATTATCATTTCAATCTTCTCCTCAATGTTTGTTGAAGTATAACAATAAAGTATATAGACTCATCACTCATAAACTAAATATTTTACCACAGTTCAAACCGAATTAATATAAAGAAAACAAAACAAACCAATTGAGGAGCGATGTTGTAGTTCAAGGCCGCAAGAGCCATCACTCTGTTGTCCTTGTTAGGTATTTCTCTTGCTTTGAAATCAAAAGTTACATCATGTTTGGCTCTTGAAAATTCTATCAAACTGCTAAATCAATCCCCCATCATAAACAAACCGCATGTATCCTCTATCAAAACCAAGTACAGAACAATGACGCTTACGAATTACCATATAGATAGTAGCACCACAATCCATAAAATCCACAACTAGATTTTCATTTAATATTGTTACTAATTTTACTTACCGAATGATGAGACTGTATCCAAAGCAAGTGTCTACAACCAATTATGACTTTCAATTTTCTCCTCAATGTTTGTTTGACAGTTGAGAGACAAAGACAGACTCATAATTCCTCAACCAAATAGTAACAAAAATGCATGCCAAACAGAACACACCCAAACCATTGGGGAACATTGTTGAAGTTCACCGCAACAAAGGTCATCAATATGCAAAAGCCATATTCACTTGCTTTGATATTAAACCTTGACAGTTCTTTTACTCTATCAAATTCAATTAAAACGCCAAGTAAATTCCAATTGAAGACAAAGGCATGCGCTCTAATTAAAACCACATTTAGCAGAAAATTTGTTGAGGATTTCCACTTAGAATGTACACCATAACTGAAGTTCAATTTATTTAATGTTACTATTTTCAATAACTCACCTAATGAGAGGTCCACCATATCCAAAGCTGTTCCGCGCAACCAAAGTCAACCCGTATTTCCCAAAATCTGTCGAATTATACACCGAATTCCCTAAAATCACAAACTCCAAAGCCGATATGAATGGGTCCGAAGCCGTAAACCGATTTGCACCTATACACACGCTCATGGTCTTCCCTTGAGCCTCGAAAACCCCTTCATAATAAGACGACATGTTCCTGGCGTAATCTTCCGTTGTGTTGACCACGCTCCATAAGGTTCCGTCAACAATCTGATCGAAAACCGGCGGAGAATCACGGCCGTTGATCCCTCCGTAAAAGTAAGTAGTCCTAACCAAGTACTTCGCTCCCCGAAACACCTGCACCTCGTAGCAGAACTTGCGGTTGAGATTCTTCTCTAATGGAAACGATCGAACAGTCGACAAAATCGGAACAAGAACCGGCATCGTCAGGTTCCGTGGCGTCCCGGCAGACACGAAATTTCCATCCGGAAACCATTCTCGGCCGTCGATTTTGGAACCGACGGTGGCGCCGCAATCAATCAGAATACCTGAAACGCACAGCGTTAGAAAGAGAAAGTAACAAATCGAAGAATCTTGAGAGATATTTGGTTGTTACCTCTCGGTTGAGAGAGGGAAACGGAGAGGAGAGAGAGTAGCGAGAGGAAGAAGAGGAGGGGAAAGGAAGGGGACATGGTGGAGGCGGAGGAGGAGAGTTGACATGTAATGGGAGGTAGTGAAGACAGAGAGGGAGGGAGATTTGTTAGGTTTGTTGAGTTGGGTTTGAAATTGAATGAGTCTTCGGTGAGTCATGCAAGCAAGGAATAGGTGAGAGAGAGAGAGAGAGTGTGGAAGTGGAGTTGGGGGAGAGGTAAGGAATTTTGTCGTGAGGAAGTTGGGGATGACGCGGGAAAGGTTTTGGCCAAGTCAGAGGCGGCAGTTCGGTTGGCGAGGGCTTAAAACAAGCTAAGGGCCTAAGGCCCAAGGGGCCGGGGCGTCCCCAGTCCAAAACCCTTGCATGTATAACAAAACAAACTAGTACTACTGGGAATGTGGCCGGTCCATTTGACTGAGGCCCGTTATCAACATTATTAATTAATAATTATTACGTGCTAATCCATAATTGATATGTGAATTTTGGTAGCTTTCCACTAACTCAGCATTTGGAGGCCCACTTTAATACTCTAAATAACCGCATTGATTGACCAATGTTTCAACTAGCTCAGGATGATTTTGGTGCTCTATTAGTCTATTATGCTTACTTGCATCAGTATGCAAATAGTGCTGAAATTGTGGGAGTTTTTTTTGAATATAGGGAAGGGGATGGAGAAACTCGAACTCGAGACCTCTATGAATTATCACACACATGAATGTCATTTGAGTTACTTATGATTATAGAAAAATGTAGGAGTTTTTTAGGATGGGGTTATGGGTGTAATTGACCATTGAGGACTTTATGTATGAAAGAAAAATAAAAAATAAAAAACAATGAACAACAATGCAAGTAACTGGTCTGCAATAGAGAATCACGAGTAGTTCAGATGACATTTATGCGTGTTGAGTTTTTGAATTCGAATCTCCCCATCTCCTTCCTCTGTATTAAAATTTTTTTCGTCTTTGTGGTACTGTTGTGGGCCGATCTTCCTTGGTGTGACCCAGATGCGCACGTTAGGTTCTATTATCCTGGGTTACTATATTGTATCTTGTATTTGATTCAAATGGTATATTGACGATTAAAAGAAACATAATTGAACAATATTTCAGTTAATTATACAATTTTATTTGAGAAAGTGACGGGTTTGTGTCATTTTTTAGGTGGGGTAAAGAGAAATGGTTGGAAAATAGGACTGAAGATGAAGCATTAAGGTCCATAACTAAATTGGGAAAAAAGATTGTTCTTATCTTGGACATATCATTGTCATAACTTCTAATCGAAGACTTTTTTGTGTTGCTATATTGTCATACTCGGAATAAACAACAAAATGCTACTACTTTTCATGTGAGGACAGTAATGCAATAATGGACACCTTTATTCGATGTGATAATAATTTTTTTCCCGTCATTGTACAAGTTGAGCATATAAAAAATTTTAAGGGTCTGTTTAAAAACAGTTTTTTTTTTTACAAAAATTATTTTGACTTTTAAAATTGGTTTGGATGAGTGTTTTCTGAAATTATTTTATATAATTGAAAACTGTTTTTGATTTTTAAAAACTAAAAAATCAAAACTATTTTTTGATGTCTTGTAAAATTATTTTATGTTTTCTCTTTCACCTGTTATCTTTTTCTGCGCAAAATCCTCTGTTAAATGAATTTTGTTTTTAATTTTGTTATTTAAAATTGTTTTCAAAATCTAATCTTAAAATCAGTTTTTGAAAATAAAAAACCAAAATCATTTCCAAATACATCAAATGTTTCAATTTAAGAACTCAAAATTAAAAATTATTTCAATATAGATAAATAAATAGATTTTTTAATTTACCTTTTATATCACATTAGCGAGTTTAATTGTTCAAATAGTGAAAAATCTATGATCTATTCATGTCTGCAAATTAAAATAATTTTTATATTTTAATTTCTAAGTTAGAATATTTAAAAATTCGATAACCAAATTGGACTTATCAATTATTTTGGCGATAAAAAATTACATAATCTCTATATTCGATAGACAACTTCAAGGAAGGCCCATCCATCTAAGCTCCTTTTAAATTGAGTCTTTGCAGCCTCATCAAAATCAAAATCTCAGTGACTTCAGTGGGTGTATTACCTTTTTATCCTTGTTTCATTCCCTCCTCAATTTCCCGAGAACCAAACAGGACAATTTTCTTTTTTGCCAATGGCATCTCCAAGCAAAGAAGTGGCAAAGGAGATCCCTACTTATATTCGTCTCTACACGGATGGATCAGTGGAACGTCCCAGAGAATCACCATACGTTCCACCATCACCAACCCCAGATCCAGTCACCGGTGTGACATCAAAGGACATAACCATCTCTGAAAACCCCAAAATCTCTGCCCGTCTCTTCCTCCCAAAGCTCGAACAACAATCCCAGAAACTCCCCATCTTAGTCCACTTTCACGGTGGTGGGTTTTTCTTCGAATCGGCGTTTTCATTCCTGTACAATCGGTTCCTCAATCTCCTAGTCTCTGAAGCCAAGGTTGTTGCGGTCTCTGTGGAGTACAGACTAGCACCGGAGCACCCACTACCGGCAGCATATGACGACTGCTGGGCTGCTCTTAATTGGGTCGCCTCTCACTCTTCAACAACAGAAGCCGACCCAAATAGAGATTCATGGTTGTTGGATTATGGTGATTTTGATAAGATTTACATTGGAGGTGATAGTGCTGGTGCCAATTTAACATATAACATAGCTATGAGAGCAGGATCTGAGAATCTGGAAAACAATGTCAAAATCTTGGGTGCTTTTATTGTTCATCCTTATTTTTGGAGCTCAAAACCAATTGGGTCGGAACCAAAACCAATGGTTGGTCATGATAAGGCCCTGGCTGAATTGGTTTGGGACTTTATATACCCATCAGCAGCTGGAGGTATTGATAATCCGATGATTAATCCGGTGGGTCCTGGGGGGCCGAGCTTGGCCACGCTTGGGTGTGGAAGGCTGCTTGTCTGTGTTGCTGAGAAAGATAAGTTGAAAGAAAGAGGTGTTTGGTTCTGTGTTTTGGTGAAGGAGAGTGGGTGGAGAGGCGAATTGGAATTGTATGAATCTGAAGGAGAGGAACATGTCTTTCATATATTGACTTCTGGAACCACAAGCGTGAAGGATATGATCAAACGCTTGGCTTCTTTTCTCAAGTAGGATTTTTTTTTTTGTTTGAATCAAAACAGGAGCTCCACCAATAATAAAATTTTCTTTTTGTTGTTCCATATTTTATCTTGTCATGAATGATTGCTTTTGGTGATTTTGAGATGCAATTATGTTTCCTATGCTTATGCTCATTTTTCTACTTTCAAGAGGTCAATGAGATAACGCAAACTACATAAGATATTTCGTAAAAAAATTCAAACTTTCTCGATCACTCATGAATTGTTAAACATTAAATCATAGTTTGTGTCATATTTTAATGCGATAGTCAGAAGAAAATTGTGGCCGGTCAGAAGAAAAAAAATCCACCTTGCTGCCCTGTCCGTCTATTTAAGCGTTCCTGAATTGCAAGCCTTCACAGAAAAAAAAAATGGCGTCGCAAGCCAAAGAAGTGGCCGTACAACTCCCCAATTTCATTCGGGTCTACACTGATGGCTCTGTGGAACGCTTCGGCTCGCCGTACGTCCCACCATCACCAAACCCAGATCCAGAGACTGGTGTTTCATCGAAAGACATAACCATCTCTGAAAACCCCAAAATCTCTGCTCGTCTATACCTCCCAAAACTGCAAGAACCGTGTTACACAACCCGTGTAACTTAGCCAATCCACAAGAACAATATAGTTGCTACAACCGATAACCAGTGACAATAACCAAAGATATTGATATAATTCAAGGAAATATAGGGATATACTCCTTAACACAGCAACAAGACAGATAGCACCTATTCGAGAGAGGCCGCTCTCCACAGTCCTCAACAACAACAACAATATTCATCAACAACCAGACCCTAGAAATAATCTGCTATATATATCCTATGCACTTACACGGTGGGCCTAATTAGACATGCTCAAACATTAGTCCATCCCACTAGACTAGGCCCAAGCCTATTAGGTGAGACGCAAGTCAACTCAGCCCATCAACCAGGGTTGGTGACAATTCCTCCCCCCTCAAAAACACCTTGTCCACAAGGTGAGAATCCCACACGATGAAACTCTTGAAGCCACCAGGATCAAATGGAAAATGATTGGCATCAATAACAATGAACACTAGTGCCTCTCGTGATGTTTGTGAATTTGTTGAACCATTTCCTTCATTCTCAACCTCCACACTTTCTATTGTACTCCAGCTCATGAACTGATCAAGAATAGCTGTAGCTATAGAAGTTGTGCCACCCGTTGAGACACTAGATTGTTTCCTAGGCACGTTCAAATTAGATTGTTCCACTGGAAGCGCACCTTGTGTCATCGAATGAGTTTCCAAATGCAAGAAACCCACTTCACCTTTCACCAACTCAGTCTCTTCTTTCCAACCGTCAAACAATCTACCCAATACTTGATAACCATTAATATTGCAATCAGCCATGGTGAACATATGTTCTCCCTTCAAATACTGATGTTCTAAATTCTTTTCTCTACTGGTTCCTTTTGGAAGCAATTGATCAAACACCTTATAAGCATTCCAAGTCTCCTCTTGTAGTTCCAAAATTATGGTCAATATTTCCTTTCCATTATCAAACTCTGTCACATCTTTCGTTTTGTCAAGCTTATTCAACACTACAATTACAGAATTATTCATCGCAGGACCACCCGGATCATAAACCCTTCCAATCACAATTTTCAATCGAAGTCGCTCTTCACAAAACCCCCTACTTAAAACTGCATCTACCACAAGAGTCCAAGAGCACAGTTCTTGTTGAAGCATTTTCACATACAAATCGTGTGCATAAGCCAATAATCCAGGTGTGGCACTAACATCCTGCAATCCAGCAACCAACCCCACAGCCAAATGTAAATCAAAAGTTTCGATTACCTTTTGCTTCAAGTCAAGGAGGGGACAATCGTGTACAACATCAGCTCCACGGCTCTCGGCCGCAACCGGTAACTCAACATCAACCACGGTGGTTGGGTCACCAACTCTACCGTTCGTTAACTCTTCGTCTCCAGTCGATACCATCGGTTCGTCCATCACTAACCCTTCATCTTCATTCAGTACTACCGATTCTTCAAATAATGGCCTGTACCCAAAGCAACGATGAATGGCTTCTTTGAAGAGTGCCTAGTCGTTCAAGACACGGTGACAATGATATTTTTCCAACACTTTGAACCATTCTAAGGCTTCACCCTCGAAGACTCGTCGTGCCGCAATTGGTCTATCATTCAAGGGCACGTGCTGTTCTTCAAAGAATAACTCGGCAGTGCAAAGCCAGGCTAGGGGATCTGGTCCATTGAATTTAGGCAACTCCAACTGAACTTGAGAGATGGAATTCGACCTCAGACAAGCATAGCGATCTGGAAACAAGGCGCTGAAAGCTAAATATGCCATAGAGCTAGGCTAGAATCGTGAGCCTATGATACCAATTGTTACACAACAACCCGTGTAACTTAGCCAATCCACAAGAACAATACAGTTGCTACAACCGATAACCAGTGACAATAACCAAAGATATTGATATAATTCAAGGAAATATAGGGATATACTCCTTAACACAGTAACAAGACAAATAGCGCCCATTCGTGAGAGGCGGCTCTCCACAGTCCTCAACAACAACAACAATATTCATCAACAACCAGACCCTAGAAATAATTTGCTATATAAATCCTATGCACTTACACGGTGGGCCTAATTAGACATGCTCAAACATCCGTCCATCCCACTAGACTAGGCCCAAGCCTATTAGGTGAGACGCAAGTCAACTCAGCCCATCAACCAGGGTTGGTGACAAACCGGACCAAAAACTCCCGATCTTGGTCCACTTTCACGGCGGTGGATTTTGCGTTGGATCTGCCTTTTCATTTCTTAGCCATCGTCACATCAGTCTACTAGCCTCGCGGGCACATATTGTTACAGCCTCTGTCGAGTACAGGCTAGCCCCAGAGAACCTTCTCCCTGCAGCATATGAGGATTCTTGGGCTGCTCTCAATTGGGTCGCATCTCACTCCAGACCCCAAAACGAGCTCAATAAAGATCCATGGTTGTTGAATTATGGTGACTTTGAGAGGGTTTACATTGGAGGTGACAGTGCCGGTGGTAATATAGCTCATAACATCACCATGAGAGCAGGATCCGAGAATCTAGAAGCTAATGTGAAAATTTTGGGTGCTTTTCTTGGGCATGGTTACTTTTGGGGCTCGAAACCATTTGGGTCGGGAACTGTTGATGATCATGATAAGACCGTGTTATCATTGGTATGGAACTTGGCATACCCATCGGCTCCTGGAAGTCTTGATAACCCCATGCTTAATCCAGAGGGTCCTGCCGCTCCGAGCTTGGCGAAGCTCGGGTGTTCGAGGTTGCTGGTTTGTGTGGCTGAGAAGGATGAATTGAGAGACTGGGGTGTTCGGTAGTGTGATTTGGTGAAGGAGAGTGGTTGGAGTGGTGAATTGGAGTTGTGTGAAGTGAAGGGAGAAGGTCATTGTTTTTACATACGTAATATTGAAACTACCAATGCCAAGAACATGATCAAACGCTTTGCTTCATTCCTCAATTAGACTTTCCTTCAATTAGCTAATGGAAATCAGACTTCCAAACTGAGAATAGTTGCTTGATTTTCCCTTTAGATATCTCGTGGTTTTCTCAGTTCTTAGTATTTGTAATGAAAATAATACTCAGCCAATTAGAATGATCCTTGATCCTTCATAAGAGGAGTCTTGATCCTCCAACATAAATCCTGCCGAAATTAACGTACTTCATCAGCCAAGAGTCATTGTTGGAGTTGTTTTGTCTCGCTATAACAAAAATCTAATGGACATATTACAAGCCAATATGTTTCTTTAATTTAGAAAGACGCGTTTTCTAATAACTTCCAATGAGAGGAAGTGACGTCGTTTTGATATCTCATGTGTGCTTCGTTAGCGTGTGTAATATAGAATAGTAGAAGGGGTTTGTCAAGAGAAATATCTAAGTTCGATGAGCGTTTTTTTATTTTTATTTTTTTTATTTCGATGGGTGTTCTTAAAACGATTCGAAGCACAAAAGATAATCTCAAAATTACATAAACCACAAGATCTCTAAGAGAACTTGTATCAGTTTCCTTAAAATACAAACAAAATGTCATTTTTCTATATTTTACAGATTTTCTATTCAACCAACACTGTATCAGATTACCTATAATATTCTCTACTACATTAAAATAATATTTATTTATCTTTTATTCTATTCATATAAATCACTTCTATTTAAAATAATAAATTAATTCCACTTAACACAATTGATTAATTATATTTAATATTAATCAATTAATGTTATTTAAAATAATAAATTAATGTTATTAAAAATTAGAGAATAATTTTTTTTTTTTGCTTGATTTCATGATCCGAAAAGAAGAGATGTGGCCAGAGAGAGAGAAGTGAGGAGAGAGAAAGATGATTGAGGAGAGAGAGAGAGGAGAGAGGATTGAGGAGATAGAAAGAGAGAGGAGAGAGAGTGAGAAAAAGTGAGGAGAGAGAAAGAGAGGAGTGTGGAGTGAGGAGAAATAGGGGTCACTATTTGGCCCGTGGGCCTAGGCTCGGCCCCCTCTTTGGGTCAGCTTGGACTCCATTTTTGGGGCTGGACTCGACCTGAAGCCCGACATCTCTGGCCAATTTTGGTCAGACCCGAGCCCGATATTATTTATATATGTATATATATATATATATATATATATATACACACACATATTATATATATATGTATATATTACATTTACATATACATATACATGTGTGTGTATATATATATATATATATATTATTGCAATGTATGTGTATATATATATACATAATACATATATATTACACATATACATATATATAATACATTTTCCTCAAATAATACATATATAAATATTATAGAGTCAAAAATTTGGGTCCAGCCCGAAGCCCGAGCCTTAAGGGCCCGAGCCTCATTTTGAGAGCCAAGCCCGGCCTGGGGCAGAAGCCAGATCCTCAAAGTAGGGCCCGAGCCTCATATTTCTGGATAAGCCCGATGCCGAGCCTTAAGGAGAAAGAAAGAGGAGAGAGATGAGGGAAAAAAATGAGGAGAGATAATAAATTAATAAAAAATATTATTTTATTTTATTTTTAAGGAAGTAAATAATGATTCTCTAGAGGTAAAAAATCATTGTTCAATGTTTTGTAAAATATAGAACCCTTAGTAATCTAATATAGAGATCTATTTTGATAAATTCTTTATAATTTTTCTTTATTTTATAGATCGCATGTTGAAGTAATTTGATTTGAATCATTGGATGTTATAAGACTTTTGAGTTTTGACCACAAAAGACTTTTAATAGTAGAAGGTAAAAAAGGAAAAAAAAACATTTATTACTAGCAAAGACAAAGATTTTCTCTAATGCGGGACATGTTTACTGCCACTGGTGCCATTCTCAAACATGGTGGTCTATTCAATGGTGGACTCCCAATCCAGTATCAGTGGCGTAACCGGACTAAAAAGTCCTCCAAACACTAATCACTTGAGAAAAGCAGCGAAGCGTTTGATCAAGTTCTTAGCTTTCTCAGTATCAGGATTTAGAATGTAAAAGCCATGAATTTCTCCCTCGTCTTCATGGAACTCCAATTCACCTCTCCAACCACTCTCTTTCACCAATTCATGGTAACGAACACCTCTGTCTCTCAGTTCATCTTCCCCGGCCACAACGATCAACAACCTTGAACACATGAGCCCTGCCAAGCTCGGCGCCCCAGGACCCTCCGGATTGAGCATCGGATTATCAAGGCCTCCAGGCGCAGATGGGTACACAAAGCTCCAAACCAAAGATGGGAAGGACTTCTCATGACCCAAAACAGGATCTGAAGCAAATGATTTTGATTTCGAAGTCACATAAAACTTTGGCTTACTAGGATCATTTTCAGATCCAATAGGTTTTGAGCCCCAAAAGTAAGAATGAGAAACAAAAGCACCCAAGATTTTGACATTTCGTTCCAGATTATCAGATCCTGCTCTGATTGCGATGTTATGAACTATATTACCTCCGGCACTCTCGCCTCCTATGTAAAGCCTGTCAAAGTCTCCATGATTCCGCAACCATGGATCCTTATCGGGCTCGTTTTGGGTTGTTGAGTGAGATGCGGCCCAATTGAGAGCGGCCCAGCAGTCCTCATATGCTGCAGGCAGAGGGTGCTCGGGAGCCAGCCTGTATTCGACAGAGACCGCAACCACTTTGGCCTGAGAGACCAGAAGATTCAAGTAACGGTCGTGAAGAAATGAGAAGGCAGATTCAACGCAAAATGCACTGCCATGGAAATAGACCAAGATGGGGAGTTTTTGGTCATGCTGTTCAATTTTGGGGAGGTAGAGACGAACAGAGATTTTGGGGTTTTGGGAGATGGTTATGTCCTTTGATGAAACACCAGTTTGTGGATCTGGGTTTGGTGATGGTGGCACGTAGGGCGAGGATTGCGGGCGTTCGACTGAGCCGTCCGTGTAGACGCGAACTAAGGGAAAGAGCTCTCTGGCTATTTCTTTGGCTGGGGATGCCATTTCAAAAAGAAGAAGAAAAAAATCTGTTTGGCTACCGGGAAACTGACGAAGTAGAGAGTGAAACAGTTGATGCGCATTGCAATTGAAGAGCTAGTTAAATAAACTATGAGTCAGGTGAGTTTATTTGACTGGGATTAGCTGGTCTTTGAGTTTTGCACATGGAAAACAACTTAAATAAACTATTAAGTCTTCCCCACCAACAAATCCTTGGAGCTTCAAGTCACAACTGACAAGCTCACTTGGGCAAATGGCAAGTTGATGATTCAGACCATATATGGTTCAAAACAGAATAAGTATGCAGAAGAAAAGCACCCAAAATTTTCACATTGCCTTGAAATATCTCTGATCCTGCTTTCATGGCAAAATTGTGAGTTATATTGGCTCCGGCACCATCACCATTACCATCACCTCTAACATAAATCCTGCCTAAATCACCATACTTCATCAACGAGTTCATCTAAATGCACCCTGATTTTTACTCTATACACCCCCCTTTCTTTTTTTTTTCTTCTTTTTTCTCTATACACCCCCTTGGTCTCACCATTGACCCCACCTCTTTTATATTTTTATAATTTTAAATTTATTTGGTTAAAATACAATATTATTAAAATAAAATAATTATTAAAAAGTAATATTATTAAAAAATAATACTATTGAAATATAATATTAGAATTTGATTTTAATACTTTGTGTTATGATGTGAATTTTTTTTAATTTGATTTTTTATGATGTGAAATTTTTTTGTATATTAATAATGATTTTAGTTTGAATTTTTAATTGTGAATTTTTTTTATGTGTTTGTAATTATTTTAGTTTGAATTTTTATGATGTGAATTTTTTTGTATGTTTGTAATTATTTTACATTGAATTTTTATGATGTGAAATTTTTTTGTAGGTTTGTAATCATTTCAGTATGAATTATAATTTTTATGATGTGAATTATTTTGTATGTTTGTAATTATTTTACTTTGAATTTTTATGATGAGAAATTTTTTTGTAGGTTTGTAATCATTTCAGTATGAATTAGAATTTTTATGATGTGAATTATTTTGTATGTTTGTAATTATTTTACTTTGAATTTTTATGATGGGAAATTTTTTTGTAGCTTTGTAATCATTTTACATTGAATTTTTATGATGTGAAATTTAGGGTTTAGGTTTGTAATCATTTCAGTATGAATTATAATTTTTATGATGTGAATTCTTTTGTATATTTGTAATTATTTTAGTTTGTATGTTAAATTACTGTAATACCCTTTTCGAGTATTATAAATACATGTGTTTAGTATCATTTTCTCTACATCTTTCTTTTGGTATATTCTACTCTACATTTGGTTGTATATTAAGTTATTCATCCACTATAATTTAAGTAACTTATCTACAATATTTTTCTAACATTATGGATGATTATATAAGTTTATGGGCCGATGACTTAAGATTATCTAGTGGAGGATCAAGTGAGGTATTTTCATACATTATTGTTTGTACAATTTTTTTTAAAATTCATGCACACACACATATATATGCATATACATATTACTAATGTTCATATTGCTTCATTTCTAAGCATGATAATCCAAGCCAAGAAGAAGTTGGATCAACATCCGAGCAAGTTGGATCAACGTTCGATCAAGTTGAGCAAGATTTTACTGATGAATTTACAACAGATACGGTATGTTTATATGTAAATGGTATAGTTACAAACACTATAATGCAAAATTCTAATTATTTTATAATATGTGTAGATATTCCAGTCTCGAGAAGAATTAATCCAATGGGCACGTCATACTAGACGAAATCTTGGGTTCATTGTGATCTTACGATCGGAAATTGAAGGTCCTGGAAAGCGTCACAAATTGTTAATGACATGCGAGCGTAGTGGAAATTATAGATCCTTGAAGAACTCGACAAAACTTACAGGGTCTAAGAAATGCAATTGCCCATTTCGATTGAAAGGAATAAAATTGGAAACCGATGATGATTGGATGATCAGGGTCCTTAGTGGATTTCATAATCATTCAGCAACAGTTTACATGGAAGGACATTCGTTTGCTGGTAGACTCTCAACTGAGGAAAACAATATTATGATTGATATGTCAACGAATTTGGTGAAGGCACGCAACATATTGTCTACACTAAAGAGCAAAGATCCAGAGAATGTCTCCACTATAAAAACAATCTACAATGCTCGCCAAAAGTATCGAGTTGCAGAAAAGGCGGGTAAGTCTCAAAATGCAACAACTTCTCCATAAATTGAGCGAGCACGAGTACATATATTTCTATCGGGCTAATGATGAGACTAACGAGCTCCAAGATTTATTTTTTGCTCATCCACGCTCATTAGACATATTGCGTGCCTTTCCATTTGTTTTGTTCATGGATTCCACTTATAAGACAAACAGGTTTCGTATGCCACTTTTTGAGATTGTTGGTGTAACATCAACCGAGAAGACATTTTCTGTAGCATTTGTCTTGCTCCAATCAGAGAAGGAAGATAATTACACTTGGGCACTGAGTTGTTTGCGCTCCACGATAGATCAATGTCTATTGCCAAAGGTTATTCTCACCGATAGAGAATTAGCTTTAATGAAGGCAATTGCATATGTCTTCCCTGAGGCTACTGCGCTCCTTTGTCGATGGCATATTGAGAGAAATATTTTTACCCATTGCAAGAAAAGGTTTTGGGACAAAAAAACATGGGGCACATTCAACCAAATGTGGTCAGCTTTGGTCATGTCAGAATCAGAGTATGAATATGAATTTCATCTTACAGAAATTGAGTTAGAATTTTATAATTATCCTATGATTCTTACTTACCTAAAGGATGTTTGGCTAACTCCTTACAAAGAGAAGTTTGTATCTTCGTGGACAAACAGGTGCATGCATTTTGGAAATACAACAACAAACAGGGCAGAGAGTCAACATGCAAATTTGAAACTCCAGCTTCGTACATCTCAAGGTAATTTTGAGTCGATATGGTCCACCATTCATAATTTGCTTGAATGTCAATCTACAGCAATAAAGAGTACCTTGGAGAAAAGCTTAAATGTTGTTCAACATAGATTTCGAACATCATATTTCGAAGAGCTTAGAGGATTTGTGTCTGAACAAGCTTTACAAAAAATCTTAGAAGAGATGGATCGGGCAAAAATTGTTGGACTCGACATCCAAGCATGTAGATGTATTGTTCGGTTAGTTTATGGACTTCCTTGTGCACATGAGATATCATTATATGCACACGAAAAATGACCAATTCCTTTATCTTCTGTTGATCGTTTTTGGAAAAAACTTGACTTCAAGCCAAGCGAGTTATTAGAAGATGATGGTCTCAACTGTACGATTGAGATAGAGCAAATTGTGGATCAGTTTCAAATGAAGCCACGGTCTGGTAAAATTGGACTATTGAGGAAGCTACGAGAGATAATCAAACCGTCCACTACCTCACTTTTGGAACCAAAAGTAATACAAAATACATGTGGTCGACCCTCATTGAGAAAGAAGGATAAATCGACTCGTAGAGATCCCTCTGCATTTGATTATGTGGAAGCTTCTTTGAAGACTTCATATGTACCTCATCGTCATAGTTGTTCATCAATTGGCATTGGATCATCAACTATATCAAGAAGAGGACGACCAGTTCCATCACCAATTTATGTCAACCAATTTCCTCTAATATTGAGAAGATACGTCGTGAATGTCATCGATGTAACAGCTGACGGTAATTGTGGGTTTAGAGCTATTGCTGGCTTGTTAGGTCTTGAAGGAGGTGAATTTGCTTGGTCTTCTGTTAGGTGTGATTTAATGGAAGAGGTAAGGACATTTTGGGAAGAGTACGTATCTTTGTTTGGCAGTTATGAGCGGGCATGCTATATTCACAACGCGCTTGTATTTTTCGAGACAAATAAACCAGCACCAATGGACTGTTGGATGAATATGCCTGATATGGGACACCTTATCGCATCAAGGTACAACATCATCTTGCATCTCATAAGCGATGTACAATCTTTAACTTTTTTACCATTGCGATCAATCCCACCTCCACATGCAGAACATAGGGCCATCACTATTGGATATGTGAATGGTAACCACTTTGTTCAGGTATTTATGAGTGGAAATTATCCGATGCCCCCTATTATGATCCAGTGGTTTTCATACAAGTATGATTGTGCAACAGCATGGGCGACACCATATAAGAAACAACTCCGTGATTATGAGAAACTTGTTCATTCGATAAATGTACCTCAATCCATTGTAGACATAACATCTGATTAATGTACTTGTATTCATAACAATATTATTTTTTAGTAATATTGTTTTTTAATAATTTTTTTCCCAAATAAATTAAAAGTTATAACCAAATAAATTAAAAATTAAAAATATATACAAATATAAATTATACAAATATATAAATATAATTTATAAAAATATAAATATAAATTATAAAAATATATAAATTTAATTATAAAAATATAAAATATATATTTAAAAATTAAAAATATAAATTATACAAATATAAAAATATAAATTATATAAATAAATTGAGGTGGGGTTGGGGGTGTATAGAGAAAAAAAATAAAAAAAAGTTGAGGGGGTGTATAGAGTAAAAATATGGGTGCATATAGACTTTGGCTTCATCAACCATGAGTATTCGTTGGAGTTCTCACATAATTAAAATATAGATTTGATAGACATGTCATAAGCCTAAATATTTCATTGACCTAGTAAGAAAAGTTTTCTAATTAAGCCCAATCAAAAGAAGCGACGTCGTTTTGATGTCTCATGTGTGCTTCGCTAGTGTGCTTAATAGAGAATAGCAAAAGGGGGTTTGACAAGAGAAATACATAAGTTCGAGGGGTTCTTATAACCATTTGCAGTACAGGAGATACTAATAAATTACATAAACCACAAGATACTTTTGGCCATAAAAGACTTAATAATAAAAGCCAAAAAAAAAATTTATTACTAGCATGGAGTGCTGGACATAGTTTTTTTCTAATGCGGGACATGTTTTGTCGTGCCATTCTCATCCATAGGGGATGGGTGTGGCTGGAATCATTCCAGCCCCTCCCATCCCCACCCATAGTGGTCCATTCAATGGACTCCCAATCTAATATCTGTGGCGTAACCGCAACGACATCCGACAAAAAATCCTCCAATACTAATCAATAATCACTTGAGAAAATCAGCGAAGCGTTTGATCAGGTTCTTAGCTTTCCCAGTATCAGGATTTACAATGTAAAAACCATGATGTTCTTCCTCGTCTTCATGGAACTCCAATTCACCTCTCCAACCACTCTCTTTCACCAATTCATGGTAACGAACACCTCTGTCTCTCAGTTCATCTTCCCCGGCCACAACAATCAACAACCTCGAACACCCAAGCCCTGCCAAGCTCGGCGCCCCAGGACCTTCCGGGTTGAGCATCGGATTATCAAGGCCTCCAGGAGCAGATGGGTACACAAAGCTCCAAACCAAAGCTGGGAAGGACTTATCATGACCTAAACTAGGATCTGAAGCAAATGATATTGAATTCGAACCCACATAAGGCTTGGGCTTACTAGGATCATTTTCAGACCCAATTGGTTTTGAGCCCCAAAAGTAAGAATGAGAAATAAAGGCACCCAAGATTTTGACATTTCCTTCCAGATTCTCAGATCCTGCTCTGATTGCGATGTTATGAACTATATTACCCCCAGCACTCTCACCTCCTATGTAAAGCCTGTCAAAGTCTCCATGATTCAACAGCCATGGATCCTTATCGAGCTCGTTTTGGGTTGTTGAGTGAGATGCGACCCAATTGAGAGCGGCCCAGCTGTCCTCATATGCTGCAGGAAGACGGTGCTCTGGAGCCAGCCTGTACTCAACAGAGACCGCAACCACTTTGGCCTGAGAGACCTGAAGATTCAAGTAAGGATCGTGAGCGGATTGAAAGGCAGATGCAACGCAAAATGCACTGCCATGGAAATAGACCAATATAGGGAGTTTTTGGTCTTGTTGTTCGATTTTTGGGAGGTAGAGACGAGCAGAGATTTTGGGGTTTTCGGAGATTGTTATGTCCTTTGATGACACACCAGTTTGTGGATCTGGGTTTGGTGATGGTGGCACATAGTGCAAGCCGTCGAATCGTTCGACTGAGCCGTCCGTGTAGACGCGAACTAAGGGAACGAGCTCATTGGCTATTTCTTTGGCTGGGGATGCCATTCAAAAATAAAAATCTGTTTGGTTACTGGGAAAATGACCAAGTAGAGAGTGAAACAGTTGATGCGAATTGCAATTGAAGAGCTACTACTTAAATAAGCTATGAGTCAGGTGAGTTTATTTCTCTGGGATTAGCTGGTCTTTTAGTTTTACCAACTTAAATAAACTATCAAGTCAGTCTTCCCAAGTCCTTGGAGTTTCGTGTGACAACTGACAAGCTCACTTGGGCAAAAAAATATCTTTGAATCTAAAGATCTTTTTATATGGGGCTCTCACATTCGCTTTCTTCCAGCTCTTTTCTCAGTCGTCTTATAGTATGTATGTTAGTATAAAAGAGAATGGATGAAGAGGTCTCACAAGGGATAAAACTAAATATAGAAGGTGCTTGTTAAACTCCTAAAAGTATAGGGAATGTACCTATAAACAGGGGTGGAGTAAGGATTTGATTTTGGGGGACTACAAAAAATTGATTGGGGGTTCGGAGACATCATCCATGGATTTTTTTTAAAGGTTATTTATAACATTACACCTATTTAATTGATAGCACAGGTTATTAAGATTAGCTGATTAGACATTTAGGTTTATCGAGAATTGAGTGTCTTGAGACAAACTTATGAAGCAACATGAATACGGTTACACACTTGTACTAACGAATGAGAGTAGGAGATGAAGCGGTTCATCAATCAGGCAAGCAGAGTCTGCGCTCGCATAAGAAGACAGTGAAGGCTTACCTGACGACTTAGCCAATTAGGACGTACAATTAGTTCTTAGCCACTTAGGGCCTTAGATAGTTAGGTATGAACTTATATATAAAGTGTATTTTTTTTAATTAAAGTGACTAAGTGTATTTATTATTTAGGGATGTGCATGAATATAAGTATATTATTTATGTATAAATGTAGTTTTTTTATCAAAAATTTGGGGAAAGACAACCTAGTCTACTCCCCATATCCGTCCCTACATATAAATGACGTAGATTACAGGGGATGTTGATAACATTTAGCAAATTTATTTCAAACCATCTCTATCACTCATGCATTGCTAAACATTAAATCATAGTTCGTGTGATTATAATCCTGACTTTGTGTCATTTTTTAATGCAGTAATAATAGAGGGAAATCATTGGTTGAAAAAGCTTTTAGATTACGGAAAAAATAATTTTTCTATGGACATATCATATCAATTTGACCATCATTTGAGAGACAAGTTTCTAACTTGTAGCAGATGTAACTCATCATTGTTTTTTAATTAATGCATTATTAGGACCTTGTTTTCCTACAAAATTTTAGAGATTCTAATAATAATCATTTTAAAAAATATCTTAATAATATGTGACATGTATTTATTGGGTATGATGACATCATAGCAAGGGAATCATTGAAAACCACACTCAATCAAGACATGCCACACACTTTTAGGGATGTTTCTGGCATCATTATTATTGGGAACTACTGGGATGCTTCTAGTAATGTTATTACTGAGATCGTTAGTATTATTGTTTTTGCAATCTATTATGACTTTTAGGCATAATAAATTTTTAATTAAAGAAAAAAACACATTTATTAATAGTGCCATTCTCATGCCATCCCTGATGGTGGTCCATTAACGGAATTTCAATCCAATATCAGTGGCGTAACCGCACCTTAAGAACGAAATCCAACTAAAAAGTCCGCGAACACTAATCACTTGAGAAAATCAGCGAAGCGTTTGATCAGGTTGTTAACTTTCCCATTATCTGGATTTATAATGTAAAAACCATGAATTTCTCCCTCGTCTTCATGGAACTCCAATTCACCTTTCCAACCACTCTCTTTCACCAATTCATGGTAACGAACGCTTCTGTCTCTCAGTTCATCTTCCCCCGCCACAACAATCAACAACCTCGAACACCCAAGCCCTGCCAAGCTCGGCGCTCCAGGACCTTCCGGATTGAGCATCGGATTATCAAGGCCTCCAGGCGCAGATGGGTACACAAAGCTCCAAACCAAAGATGGGAAGGACTTCTCGTGACCCAAACTAGGATCTGAAGCAAATGATTTTGAATCCGAACCCACATAATGCTTCGGCTTATTCGGATCATTTTCAGACCCAATTGGTTTTGAGCCCCAAAAAAAAGCATGAGAAACAAAAGCACCCAAGATTTTCACATTTTCTTGCAGATTCTCAGATCCTGCTCTCATCGCCATGTTATGAACTATATTACCTCCAGTACTATCACCTCCTATGTAAAGCCTGTCAAAGTCTCCATGATTCAACAGCCATGGATCCTTATCGGGATCATTTTGGGTTGTTGAGTGAGATGCGACCCAATTGAGAGCCGCCCAGCTGTCCTCGTATGCTGCGGGGAGAGGGTGCTCTGGAGCCAGCCTATACTCAACAGAGACCGCAACCACTTTGGCCTGAGAGACCTGAAGATTCAAGTAACGATCGTAAGCGGGTTGAAAGGCAGATGCAACGCAAAATCCACTGCCATGGAAATAGACCAATATAGGGAGTTTTTGGTCTTGCTGTTCGATTTTTGGGAGGAAGAGACGAGCAGAGATTTTGGGGTTTTGGGAGATGGTTATGTCCTTTGATGACACACCAGTTTGTGGATCTGGGTTCGGTGATGGTGGCACATAGAGCGAGCCCTCGAAGCGTTCGACTGAGCCGTCCGTGTAGACGCGAACTAAGGGAAGGAGCTCTCTGGCTATTTCTTTGGCTGGGGATGCCATTTCAAAAAGAAGGAAACAATCTGTTTTGGTTACTGGGAAACTGACGAAGTAGAGAGGGAAACAGCTGATGCGAATTGCAATTGAAGAGCTACTTCTTAAATAAACTGTGAGTCAGGGTGAGTTTATTCGACTGGGATTAGCTGGTCTTTGAGTTTTTGCAGATGGAAACCAACAAATCCTTGGAGCTTCATGTGACCACTGACGAGCTCATTTGGGGACAGTATCTTTGAATCTAGATACTGTATGTTCTTTTGTGGGGCCCCCACATTCAAAGGATACCCAACAATATCTAGGCTGCATCTTTGGGCAACGTATAGGCCTATGAAGTGCACTCACATTAATTTTTATTAATGATATTTAAGGGGGAAAAAGAAAAACTCTTGTAGCTGTGCCTCTACTAAATAATAGTAATTTATCCGGTAATAAAATTTGTTTTGTCCCAACATTATTGTAATGAAGAGATTCTATTGTGTGTGTGTGTATATATTATGTAGCAATAATTTTATTTGGTTTTGGCGATGGGTTGTGTAGTTCGAATATCTTTCACGTTTGATTGGAGGGTAGTATTTTATGTATTTCATCCTTAATTATGGAGGAAACTTTTTTTCTCATTTGGTTTAAAATGAAATACTTTGATTATCATAAAATATGGAGAATTGAATTTGGCTTCTCAACCAACAAAATTTAGCTAAATCCTACCGCCACTCTTTGTGATTTAGACCATTTTTAAAATTTTTTGATAAACACCCCTATGCTTAGATTTATTTCTTGTGGGGGGTACTGTTGTTTATTTATTGTTAAACTAATTAATGTGATGTTTGAGAAGTTTGTTTTATTGCATGGTTTGAAGAAGATAGACGAAGAGAGAAGTGTGATTAGCAATTAAATTTTAGTTTCTTATAGCTAGAAATGTATAACATTATAACATTAGCTAAGTAGAAGAATGGATGAAGAAATCTCATTAACTAAGTACAGGAATGGATGAAGAAATCTCACAAGAGATAAAACTAAGTAGAGAAGACATCTGTCAAACTCCTAGAAGTACAGGGAATGCACCTATAAACAGGGATGGAGCCACGATTTGATGTTGGACGGGAGTATTAAAAGTAGGGTTTATAATGGGTCGGTTTTACCGATCATTACTGATTAACCAACCCATTACCGGCCATCCGACAATCAACGATCAGTCGACTCACACACCATCAACCATCAACCATCAAGGCTCAAGCCTACCACTATCAGTGTGCCCTAGACTGAATCAAATCACGAAATCGACACTGGACAGTGAACGGTCGTTGTCGCCAACTCTCATGCTGAAATTTTTAAAAAGAGAGACAATGGCAAATTAAAACGTGATGCGAACTGCAATGGAAGAGCTAGTTAAATAAACTATCAATCAGGTGGCTTTATTTGACTGGGGAAGAGAGAAGTATAAGTACAGGTGACATTATTTGACTGGGATTACTGCCAGTTCATCCAATATAATTGAAAGACAGACGTGAAGGGTCCCATGAGAACCAAAAGTTTTTCAAGCAGGCAGCAAGCCCACTCTTTTTGACTTTTTTTTCCCCTTTCCTTTTCAACGAAGAATCATGCTAGGACTTGGGATATAGCACCATACATGAAACAACAGGGCTCGGCTTGTGGATTATTATTATCATTACTCCGATTCGGTTTTTCTATGTGAATTCTTCTCATTGACTGCCAATATTTTGATAATACAAAACTCCCACGCCTGGCTTAAAAAGGACTCGAAAGTGGGCTCTAAATTGGACTTCAAGAGTCATAGGCCCATTAAAATTCCCAAGCCTGGCTTAAAAAGGACTCTGAAGTGGGCTCTAAATTGGACTTCAAGAATCATAGGCCCATTAAAACTCCCAAACCTGGCTTAAAAAGGACTCGGAAGTGGACTCTAAATTGGACTTCAAGAATCAGAGGCCCATTAAAACTCCCACGCCTGGCTTAAAAAGGACTCGAAAGTGGGCTCTAAATTGGACTTCAAGAATCAGAGGCCCATTAAAACTCCCACGCCTCCCTTAAAAAGGACTCGGAAGTGGGCTCTAAATTGGACTTCAAGAATCTTAGGCCCATTAAAATTCCCAAGCCTGGCTTAAAAATGACTCTGAGGTGGGCTCTAAATTGGACTTCAAGAATCAAAGGCCCATTAAAACTCCTACGCCTCCCTTAAAAAGGACTCGGAAGTGGGCTCTAAATTGGACTTCAAGAATCATAAGCCCATTAAAACAAATAAAAAGCGAGAAGCCTTTAAGTGAGCTCTAAGTTGGGCTTGAATAAGCCCTGCAGATGCTGCATGGAGGACTGGAGGAGGAGATTACCAGAAACTCATGAACAAGCAAATATAAACCAATATTATTATTTCGATTTTCAAAGGAATAAGATAGGGAAAGCGAAATGTACTTGGGGCTTACTAGACCAGCTTCAAGGAAATCTCTTTCTCAGCAAATCTGAAGATCCCAAGTAAATTCAATATACGAGCAGTATAACACCTCATTTGCCCCAATATATAACGCAAAGTGGCTGATTGAATTACCACTCGACACGACAATCAAACATGGATTTTACCAGACAAACATATATAATTATAAGCAAGAGATTTCAAAATATGTATCAGCCTTCTACAAAAGAATCCGCTACAAGGTTGAAGCAGATTCTGGGTTAGAAAGGCTGGTGCTAGTATCGGGTACTGCATTCATCTCTATGGCACGTTTGAATCAGCCAAAGAGCCAAACTCCAGCCCCTAATCATTGATTCAACAACTATTCGATCTACCTTAAGCCCTATAATATGGCAGCCTCTGCGATTAGGCCTTCCCCTTGAAACCCTAGTTTTCTTTACCAGACGGCGGCCTACGTTTCAGCCTAATGTGAAGATGATATATATATAGAGACTGGAGAAAATAAAATACCCTTTTATTGCAATGTGGTTTCCTAATTTACCCTTATGGTCTTTTCTTTTCTTTTCATTTTTTTGCATATTAAAATTGTTAATAAAAAAATCAGATTCAATCTTAACCGTCGATCGCGAGCGCCTTTCTCAAAACCCTAAATAGCGGGTTTATACTATAGTTAATAGTCCCTCGCCATCTCTAGGGTTTTAAATCACAGGTCACCAACAAACTGAACCCAACCATGGCGGCTGCAGTAGAGTCCGTGCAGTGCTTTGGCAGGAAGAAGACCGCTGTCGCAGTGACCCACTGCAAGCGAGGCCGCGGCCTTATCAAGATCAATGGATGTCCGATCGAGCTGGTGGAGCCGGAGATCCTCCGCTTCAAGGCCTATGAGCCGATTCTACTACTGGGACGGCACCGTTTTGCCGGAGTAGACATGCGGATCCGTGTCAACGGAGGTGGTCAAACCTCTCAGATCTACGCGATCCGGCAGAGCATCGCAAGGGCTTTGGTGGCCTTCTATCAGAAGTACGTGGACGAGCAGAGCAAGAAGGAAATCAAGGACATATTGGGCAGGTATGACAGGACTCTACTCGCCTCTGACCCAAGGCGCTGCGAGCCCAAGAAGTTCGGAGGCCGTGGCGCCAGGGCCAGGTTCCAGAAGTCTTACCGTTAGAGATGGACTTGATAGAGGTTACATTATTTTCACTTGCGACTTTGTTTGGACGGAATTTGAATGCTTTTGTTTGTTTGCATAAGATCTTATGATCAAGATTTTGGTTAACCATGATAGTAGTTTGTTTTTGTTGTATTTCTAAAAAAATCTGTTATGGGATTATGTTTCAAGTGAATTTTCCTAAGGTTATTTGATGTTGATGCTTGAAGGTAGCTAGGATGTCTATGTCTCCTGGTCGTTTGTTACTTGGTGTGTTTTATTAGGGAATATTGTATAAGGTGTTACTTTGTGTGTGGTGCTGCTTGATTTTTTTGCGCTGTCTGTCGTGGTTAAGTTTGTGTGTGAGTGATTAGTTGCCTAGCTTTTGGTTTCATTTTGTTAGCCTTCGTGAATGATAATTCTGTTAGCTAGTTTTTGTATTGCTGGGACATTATAGTAGATATAGGTTTATACTGGTAGTTTTTGCAATAAATCAGATGCTTTGTGTAATTGATCTAGTATGCTCTGAGGTGCATAACTGGCTTTCTCATAGTTGTAGGTTGTTTGTGTGTGTGCCTAAAAAATACACGCTCGCAAACTGAGTTTTTTTTTATAACCGGCCTCTTTTATTTTCTCTCCCTACTTCTCTTGCTACAGCTCGCATCTTCTCGATCCTGTCGTCTACGCTCGCGTCTTTTCAAAAGCCTCTTCTTTTCATCCTCAGTTGAGTCAACAGAAACACTTGTCACAAAACAGTTTACTTCTTGCTCCTGCAGTGGTACCTTCTGGTTCTTTGTATCACGAGGGTTTTCTTTCGTTGGCGATGAAACATGGGTTCTCTATATAAACCCACTAAAACCTCAAATCTGTACAAACCCAAAATTCCCCATTTTGAGATAAAAAAATCCCGAAGGAGGAAGGGTCAGTATGTCCTCATCTGGCCCCAACTCCGTTGAACTTCACACCCAAAGGTGAATCAATTTCTTTCCCCATTTTATGATTTTGTTTATTGTAGTACCTTTTTGTCCTGGATCAACCTGGGTTTCTGTAAATGTTGTGAAATTGTTAGTGGGTCTATGTGATTGTTTTTGGGGTCTTTGAGATCAGTGATATTGAGAGATAGTGGAGCTGCTAATGCTAATTGTTGTAGTAAAACACCTCTGGTGTTGTTTTGATTATATATGTGATTAATGTTTAAAGACCCTTGTATTCTCTGGAAAGGTGAGCTTCTGATGAATAAGTTCATGGACAACGTATACTATATCAAATGGACCCCTAGTTTTCTTCTGATTGTTTACAGAGATGTTTATACTGTGGTGTGTGTGTATATATATATATATAACACGAGTTATTTAAATATTTAGTGGATACAATACGAGATATGTATTCATTTATTATTGTAATTTTGTTTGTATCAATAGTGTGAAATGTGGGTTTGGTTGTAATGCAACTGCTGTAAGGTTTTAGAAATCTTTCAAAATGTCCTCTTGGTTGCAAGTTGTTCATCTCTGATGAAGTTCAGATATTTGCTTATCCGTCAAACCAAAGGAAAGGTAAGCAAGTATAGGGCAATACCTAATTGCATTGTATTATCTTTTATGTATAACTAGTCGAAAACTTAAATGATGCCAACACACAAAATGTATCAAATGCAAAAACATTGGTATTTATATTTATAACAGCGAAAAAAGAAGCTTGAGCTATTGTTTGGATGACAATAATTACACCTAAATTCGAATATTGTTTTTGATTGAAGGCGGTATCATATAAATTCTTCATTTAGACATCCGATATAAGTTTAAACACAAATCATTATAAGTTTAAACACAAATCATTAGGTTCGTGTGTATGGAAATTTTTATGAGTTTAAACACAGGTCATTAGGCTCGTGTGTACATAAATTTGTTACCTGATGACATGTACGTGGGTAGAAATTTAATTGTCTGGTAAAGAAGGTTAACCTATACAAAATACTTCATAAATTGGCAATATTCATATTAATTATGGTATTATACATTACGTCATCGTATGTGTATGGGCATGTTACAATAGTGTTAGGTAGTCCATGGGAGTTGGAGTCTTTTAAATTAAATTTTAAAATGTTTTAATCCTCAAAATACATGTTAGATTTAAAAAAAATTTCATATTCACAATCAATACATAAAATTCTTTTTAAAAAGATTCATTGTCGATGACTTTTATTAAGTAAATCTTAATTCCACATTTTTTTAATGGAATTTCTTAATTCCATTATTTTTTTCAATGTAATTTTTAAAAATAATGAATTTAGAACTAAAACAATAAATTATAGACGGTGCTTTTAAAAAACAATAGAATCTATATTAAAATAATAAAATTTGGCTAATGAATTTTGAGATAAAAAAGTGGTAATAAAACTATTCCATTGATTAAATCAATTGACTAAACCTGATGAACTCTTATAGACTATCAAACTGATGAATTACATGTCATTTTCGGGTATGTTATGATGACCGTTGAACATCTTCCACCGAAGTTCCCAACTCAAAACAAAATACAGATATTGTCATTGTTGCACTATCTTAATTTCGTTGCCAAACGGTCCCCTTCCACTTTCCCAAAACCCAAGTACACAAAAACCTAAGTAGCATTTCGCTCCTAGGTTTCAGTTGAGCGGCCTTTTCCCTCTCATTCTCACTCCTTCACTGCCTGCCTGAGCTGAGACTAGTTCTGATTCTCTCGTTGGACGGTAACGCGAAGCGTAAACAATTGGAATCGGAGAGCTAGGAAGGTATCAATCTTCCCTACTTTTTTCTCCCTCTCTCTCTCCTCTTCGTGTTGTATGTATGTAGGTCAACTTCGAATTTTCAATCTTTAATCTCTAGCTTTTTGGTTGTTTAGATCCTTCAATTTTTGAGTGAAAGTTTGAATCTCTGGTTACGAATTGTTGTGCTATTGCTTCTCGCTGTCCAGATATTTCATATTCAATTATTTAGCGTAGATTTTATGTGGGTTCTACCAGGAGCTGCCCTTATGTGTTTTTCTTGATGGTTTAGAGGCCTGATGATGAATCGGATGGCCTGAAGTGAAATAATGGAGCTTGCGCAGAACTATATTCATAGGAAAAATTACTTGAAGGATGGAATTATGAGTTAATGCTGCCTTCTCTTGTTTTAATCTCTCCTTTGACATGGATTTATGGTTTAGAAGCTACAGAGGAAATGTATCATTATATTTATTTTATTTTTTTTGTTATAATTGATGTGGTATAGTAAAGTTATTAATGGTTAATGGGAAGGAACCCGTTTATAATATTACTCTAATTCAATATTTATATGCTCTTTGATTCTGTGAAAGAGTTTTAATGTCCCTGACTTTCTCTACAATCCTTGATCCTTTTTATTTGTCCCTTTTCATATTTGTGTCCGTGAACAAAATTGATTGCGTAGTAGGAAATGACTGGGATTGAAAGTCAGCTAATCCAATTTTGAGTTAACTACTTTTTTTTAAAAATTTCCTTTGCAACAATTCTAGAACCAAATCAAGTCTTTGAGTGTTTCATCTTAGCATCTTTATACCAACCATTATTATGTAGTTTTTTTCTTTGATTACCTATATTTAATTGTGGCCTCTTCCTTTTTGGTTAATGGCATTTCCAGCTCTTTTTTCATATGCTTGGTTGTTTAAATAAAGAACTTAGTAGGGGGAAACTAACTGAATTTTAGTAGACATATTGTACTTTCTGCAAGTTCTTTTTTGAAGAAAATGGAAGTCGTCCTTTGCTTGTTCTATCTATATGATTTTTTCCGCTTCAATCAAAGGTCTCTCACTTTCTGCTGCCATCAAAAGCTTATCGTATTAGTTGCATGTTGGTGATTTTGCCTGTCAAGGACTTGCAATGTTTTACTAGTACTAGTGTAAGTTTATATCTGTGTGATATTATCTGCTAGATGTGTAAGGCATCGGTATTCCTAAGTTTTGCCAACACAAAAAATGGAAGCTCCAATTTAAGTTATGCACTTATGCAAAGTATTTTCTGTTCATATTAACTTTTTAATTGTTCGTACCCACATTTTTTAGGTTCTGTTGCAATGGACTCCGCAGAATTGAAGTCACAACGCCGACAGTTTGCAATTAAACTGTGGCCTCCTAGTCAGAACACCAGGCAGATGCTTGTGGAACGTATCACAGGGAATCTCACTTCTAATTCTATTTTTACTCAGAAGTATGGTAGTCTTAATGTCAACGAGGCCAAGGATCATGCAATACGAATTGAGGATGTGGCTTTTGACACAGCAAATAAACACTATGAAATGGAGCCTGATGGTGACGGAAGTTCTGCAGTGCAGCTTTATGCCAAGGAATGCAGCAAGCTCATTTTGGAAGTTCTCAAAAGAGGCCCTAGAACTGAGGAAGACAGAGAGCCTGCATCTGAGAAAGTCAATGCATTCCAAGAAACCTTTTTTGATATATCAAAGGGTCCTAGAGCATTTATTGAGGCAGACGAAGCTGAGGAGCTTCTGAAGCCATTAAAGGAGCCGGAAAATTCTTACACGAAAATATGCTTTAGCAATAGAAGCTTTGGATTAGGAGCTGCTCGTGTTGCCGAGCCCATTTTGCTCTCCATCAAGGACCAGCTGAAGGAAGTTGACCTATCTGATTTTATTGCTGGACGACCTGAGACCGAAGCTCTAGAAGTTATGAATATATTCTCAGCGGCTCTTGAAGGTAGCATATTGAAATCTCTGAACCTATCAAACAATGCTTTGGGTGAGAAGGGTGTTAGGGCATTTGGGGCACTCTTTAGATCGCAGCATGCCCTAGAGGAGCTATATCTGATGAATGATGGCATCTCTGAGGAAGCTGCAAGAGCAGTTTGCGATTTGATTCCATCGACAGAGAAGCTTAGGATCCTCCAGTTTCATAATAATATGACAGGAGATGAAGGGGCGCTTGCTATCTCTGAGGTTGTTAAACGCTCTCCTTTGGTAGTGGATTTTCGGTGCTCCTCTACAAGGATTGGTTCAGAAGGAGGAGTTGCATTATCTGAATCACTTGAGACTTGTACCCAACTGAAGAAGCTTGACATTCGTGATAACATGTTTGGTGTAGAGGCTGGAGTTGCTCTGGGCAAAGCTTTCTCAAAGCTCACAGATCTAAAAGAGGTGTATTTGAGCTACTTGAACTTAGAAGATGAGGGTGCGATTGCTATAATAAATGCTCTAAAGGAGTCTGCTCCTCTGCTTGAAGTTCTGGAGATGGCTGGAAATGACATTACAGCTGAAGCTGCTCCTACTATAGCTTCTGCTTTAGCAGTAATGCAGCATCTTACGAAGTTGAATTTGGCTGAAAATGAACTCAAAGATGAAGGTGCTATCCAGATTGGTAAGGCCTTGGATGAAGGTCATCTCCAGTTGGTGGAAGTTGATATGAGTGCCACCTCTATTAGGAGGGCCGGGGCACGGCTCTTGGCTCAGGTTGTGGTTCAGAAGCCTAGCTTTAAGTTACTGAACATTGATGGGAATTTTATTTCTGATGAAGGCATTGACGAGGTAAAAGAGATGTTCAAGAAATGCCCTAATGCACTCGGATCGTTGGATGAGAATGATCCTGAAGGGGGAGATGGTGATGACGGATCTGGAGATGATGTAGACAATGACGATGAACTGGAATCAAAACTGAAGAATCTTGAAGTTGGGCAGGAGTAGATTTCTTCAATGGCATTTTTTTTTCTTCTTTTTCTGCCGGAGTGGCATTCGGAATCCTTGGAGGCAACCACAGAACTTCAGTTAGACTAGTTCATTAAACCTTTTACTCTGTATTGTTAGGGCAGAGAACAACAGCGTTTCCTCCTTTATATCATCATTTCCAGCCTAGAAACCCCAGATTTAACATATGTTGTAATGCAAAAACTTGTAGCAGAGACGGCTCTGTGCATTTGACATTTCGTGCCATTTTTGCAGTCTAACAACAGTTTCAGTTGCAGGTTAAAATTTTGACATAAAGAATTTTGCTCTATACTTTCGCTCACAAGTGGGAATTTCTGTGCGTGTAGGTTTGAAAGCCTGAGTTTAGGTCCATGTTGGATTTCTATAGAGCCAACTTGTATGGACTTGTATGATGTCATTCACCCTTTTTTTAAGGTGTTTTGAGTAGAAGGTTTAAGTTGTTTTGAGTAGAAGGGGTAAATCATGTCCGAATTGTTTATTATAAAAATAAAATAAATTTAATATAAATTGTGATTCACAATTCACTTACCAACAAATGTGATCAAGAGACATTTAATGGCATTGGACTCGAAGACATTTTATGCAATCCAATACAAAAGAAGATGAGACATATTGTCAAAAACTAAGCGGTTGTATTGTTTAACTTCATTTCTCTCTTATCACTCTTAAAGAAACATTAATTGGCATGCACCCCACTAATACCAAATAATTAAGAGAAATTCAAGGCTTACAACAATAAGAAAGAACTTACAAGTAAAAAGACCAACTGGTATAATAACACACCAGTCATGCTCATGAAACTGGCTGCATTGTATGTCACAAAGCTCCCCTCAGATGTGTTTGTGGTGAGAACAACAACTATCCAGTTACCTTCAGAACCAATCCCAATTCCTGTATACTTAGTATCGTTCAGACTACCTGAGTACAGAGACTGCGTGAAGTTGGATAGAACAAGAGTTGGAACCAGGTTGGGAACACAAGCAGGCATCACATTGCCATCCCTTGTATTGGAGACATTCAAATTGCATTTGGCTAGAAGGGTTGGGTAGTTAGGAAGCTGAGTCTCGGTGCCCGGTACTGTGTTAGCACCTGTTGTGTTTGTGCAAGGTTGGTTCTTGAATTGATCAGCAACTTCATCAGCAAGACACTCTGCATTGTCGTTCTTCGTTAGTGCTGTCAAGTTCAGGGATGCCCGGTAGGTGTTAATGCCTTGAAGAAGAGCATCATCTTCATCTGCAAATTGAAGAAGTAAACGAATGTTAATTGTTAAGATATTCACACAGCTTTTCCAATAAGGGTCTTGTGCCAACAACACATTTATATGACCGGCATTAGCCATTAGGCAAGCTCAACCATTCCTAGGTTTATTTGGCAACAATATGAGTTTGATTCAAACATTCAACCACCTTGGGTTCTCAGATTTAGCCTCAGCTGTCCTGGATTTAAGAACAACCATTTTAAGGAGGACATCTTCAATTGAGGTGGGCTGACGTAAGAAATTTCAGAAGTAATAGAAATGAACTCATCTCTAATCAAAGGGACTCATTATTAAAGTTTGGTAGATTTGGTCATTCGATAGGAAAAATTGACCAATAATCAGGCTAAACTTAAGAATTTCTTGCAAGGCTCTATCAGACAAGTCAGCTTGGACAAATAGGACACACAAATTATCTGATTTCTAGCAACTATAAAAGATTAGATGAGGTATCTTAAAAGCATGAAGCAAAGATCATGGTTGGTAAAATTTCCATTCAAAGCCTCCTCTTTCCGGTTCTCCCCCCAATCCGGAAAGTACAAAGGGTAGGAACAACAGGTGAAAGAGGAAAGGGTACCAAGTTCATTAATAGAAGCATGAACTTGTTTCCTGTTTTTCCTACCCTTTGTACCAAGTTTTGGATTTCCATGTTCTAGTGCAATCCATCCCAAATATTATTAGATCTATACAAGAAATGGGTATAAGGAAACAAATCATAGATCTCAGATACCGTTATGTGCAGATAATGCTTTCATTAATAGAAGCATTAGTGATATGAAAAACCACAATAATCATCAAATCAATGCTGCTACCAAATCAACAGATCACCTATTAATGGACAAAAGAAATCCACCAGATCAAATCTAAAAATGCACCGTATTCAAACAGAACAAACGATACCCAGATTCAAAAAAAGCTCAGTTGATAAACCAAGTCCCAAGAACTAAAAAGTACCAGATGTACAGTTCAACTAAGATGCTGAAGATGCAACGATACAAAGAGAGAAAGACAAAAGAATGAAACCCAAAAGCTGAAAAATCTGAGCGAAAGAAGTAAATCCCGACAACCAGTTCAAAGGAATGGGTGATAACAAAAAAAGCAGATTCTTACCATCACATCTGACTAGATTGTTTGTGGAGAGAATGGAGAAGAGGAACAATGGAAGGAGAAAGAAGAGCTGCCAAGCTGCCATTGTTGCACTTGCTGCAGGCTGCAGCTGATACCGGTCCTTAAAAAAAGAGAATGCAGAGAAGTTCGGACTGTCGTAGTCTTCACTCTCTATTCATTCAAACGTCGTCGTTGACGCTCAACCGACACGCTTAGAAGTCACGTAACACCTTACGAATAATCTTTTGCAACCACCCACGTTCATTCGGACCAAGATAGACAACTACCATATATTCCCGCAAATAATCAAATATGATAATAACCCATCATCAGTTTATGCTATGAATTCTATTGGATTAAGCAGCAGTAATGGACTTTAATCGAACAAAATCAATAGGATGCCAAACACAAGGAATCTTATGTATATGCGGACATGATGACATGAGCTTAGGTCAATTTCAAAAGACAAATTTTTATAATATTATCCTCTATTTATGATACGTCCCATTTAGTAAATGACTGTACGATAACTTGGATTGTTCATGACGACATAAGCTTAGGTTAATTTTAAAAGACAAACTTTTATAATATTATTCTCGATTAAAAAAAAAGAATTGGTTCTTTGATACGACCCATTTAGTAAATGGGTTGTATGATAGCTTGGATCGTTTGCAAACTTTGTGAAGCAGGTGAAGCACATGATGAATTGTGTTTTTTCCATTACTAGTGCGTCTCTAGATGAAATGAAAAACGGGAAAGGAGAAACAAGAACTGAAACAAACATGTTCGCATAAATCAGACTTGCACCGTAATCATTTCACAATTGAACATCAATTCATTCTCATATCTTTCCATAACAAACTGCTCCTCTGATGAAATAATAGTTGTAACAGTACATTTTTTGTCCGAAAATGGCTTCCTTCCTGTTCTTCCAGCTCGGTGAAGGTAATCTACTGCAGCTCTTGGCAAATCAAAATTGTATATATGAGTTGTTTCAGGTAGATCAACTCCTCTGGCAGCTATATCTGTCGCTATGAGAAGATATCCCCCTCTTTTTCTCACTTCCTGCACTCACAAAGCAAATAAATATGGGCATGGGTAGCAGAGTAACCGAGTTGAAGACATCAGAATCTCAGATAGCTATAAATAAACGTTCCATTAGAAGTTAGAACTTTCGCTTACTTTAGAATCTTAGATAGCTACAAATGTGAGTATGAAATAAATTAATTAGCAGAAACAGAAGTTTTTCTAAATCCATAAAACTTCATGAAACTTGATCCCTGCCCGAGTTTATTTCTTCCATTTTTATGCACTTTTGACACCAGGTAACCATTCCAATTCTTGAAAATTATTTCCTCAATTCTACACTCCAGAACAAAAGCAAGAATGCATCTGACAATCCAGAACTCAAAATGATGACTTCCTCTAAAGTAACCTACATAATCCATGGTCAAGCGTGGGGGCAAAGCAAAGAAAAAATTCCAACTATTGTTTATCTCTGAGGAATTAAACAGCACTTACTGATAGAGATGCTGCACGTGAATTGAAATTCATGTCTTCCTCTAGAAGAACAATGTCTAAACAACCTTCATAAGACGTTTCCAAGAAATTAATCAAAAGAGTAGTTGGTGGAGCATTGCCTGCCTTTTTTGATTTTTCAGACTGCATGGAAATAAAACAACTAACATCAATTCACTGGAGAAACTTTTCCTCAAAGAAATACAAACAAGCACAATATTTCCAATAAACATACACTTGTGAATGCAGGTTACTAGCTCCGAATAGCTATTTTCTAATTGTTCATGCCTTATGAATCCTAAAGCCTTACTAGATAGCCAGAAGACAAAAAAGGAATTTATCTATCCCCACTAAACTTTGACTGTAAGCCTGCTCCTACACCCATATGGGATCAAACCACAAACCCTTTATAAGGAAAGGAAACCCGTAGCCATTGGCAAATCTATTAAGTGTTATTGAATCAAGCTGAACTAATCCAAAAATAGTTCATGACACCTGCTGAGTGTTATGAAATCTAAAAGATGTTGCAAGTCTGGTGAGTGTTCAAGTAGATAATCTTGAAAAACGGTGAAATTCAGGTAAAGCATATGAAAGTTCAAATTTCGATCAGAAGTCAATCCCTCCACAGTACAACATTCGATGATTGTATTTTCGTAACAAGTCTCTAAGGATATGCTTGATCAGGTATCGTTTAAAACTTTACTAAGAAAATGCTTGACAAACCTGTTCTCCAACAAATATTATGGCAGACTCCGGTGTGTCAGACTGTATCAAAGATAGCAGTGTTTGATGCCTCCTGCTTTTACTACATATCTGGTAAGCACCACAGAGGGTTCCAAATCAAATCTTTGAAGATTGAGGGAATAGACTACTAAAAAGATGTCACCGAAAAAAGACTAAAAAAAACATGTTGCTGACAAAATATACCAACTTCGTAAAATTAATCGCAACAAATACAAATACAATGAACATTCGTTAACACATAAAATGTGACTATGCATAGTCATCAAGCGAGCGGCACATGGATGCAAGCCTTTTTGTCACAAATATCTTACCACAAATCTATGTTGCAGGCATGATGGCATGGGTGCAATTGAATTGACGTGGACATGGACTGCATCACTCTGTAAGCGATACATTGACCACAAAATGAGGTGATCAGTGACAGCATTGGATCAAATCAAAATAAAGTTTTCATAGAAACAAAACCCACTACCAAACCTTGGTCCACTTTTGCTGTATGCAGTCATGCAAAAATCTTCTATGCTGGGGAATGGAAGCACTGGCGAAAACAGTCTGACGATTGCTGCATGAGGAGTAAGTTGTCAATAGCTTCCGAAGATAGCTGACTTGCTTTGAGGCATTGAACATAAAATCAACCTAAATAAAGAATGAAAAAAAAAATGTAATTCCGAAAAGATAATAGCCAAAACAGTAGCATGACTCATGGATATTCTCTATATGACATTATAGCCAACAGATAATAATTTGCAACAAAGAATCACTGGAGCAAAAAAAATGCACATTTTTCCCATTACAAAAAAAAAATGCATATTTTTGTGTGCAAAAGAGACAGTTGTAAAATGCATAAAAAAGCAGTATCCATTCAATTCAACGGTTAAAAAAAACTGGTATTTCACTTACCTCATCAATAACCAGCACCTGCATTGATTCAAGCTTGAGTATCCGCTTCTCAAGCATTTGACACACACTTGCTATTGTTGCTACCACTATGACAGGAGGCTCTGCCTACAAAATTGTAACACCCATAAATTTTCTCTTACTCGTAGTATCCAAATAAAAAGACATAAGTTCCTCATTATCTCACACAGCAGTCAGGAAATAGCAAACATTGACCACTGCAAAAATCACTGGTAAACCCACTATCACATCAATTTTCCTATTTATTTATTTTTCATTTTGAAGTGTAATAGACACCCTAAGATGATATTTCAACTCACTGCTTGCAATCAACACCATGATCAAATATTCAAATTCAAAGTCAGATAAAAATCATTTTGAATTTTTTTTTTCTACCACCACATATATAATCAGCCACCCAACAATTTCTAGAAACTAAACAAAGTATCATACCCAATTCTTAAATGAAAAGTAGAGGAAGTAGAAGCTGTCCAAAAAAAAGACAACGAAAAAAAAAACACCAGGAAAATTTTGGAAGACAAGCAACTCCATCTATGACCAAGCAAAGCATTCTTAAAATCAAGAGTCGTCATCATCATCAAAGCCTTTATCCCAAAAGTTTGGGGGTTGGCTTCTTCAAATCAAGAGTACAACCCTTAAAAGATGTTTTCACATAAATTGCAAAATTTCCTTTTGTTAGAGTCAAGGACCAAACATTTTATTATGCTGCCCTCATGGGGACAAAATGAAAAGACAAATATATGACAAAGATACATCAACAGACACAATGCCAAAAATGTTATCAGAAAGACAAGAAGATAGCAAGGTAAAGATAATCAGAGAAAAGAAGCAAGCTGCATAACTTGATATTATATTGGCATACTATTTCTCATGAGAGAAAGACTTCATATCACAATGTGAACAGCTCCTTTAAAATGCCAATCCAATAATAATGCTCTATATGGGGGGCCAGAGAGTCACAGAACAGATGGAAGGAACCTTTAGCCAAGTCTTATGCCTTTTTAGCATTCCTCCATCAAGAAGAGCCATGACACTACATGACTTTTGCACCAGTTCGTTATCCACCGGGCTAGCTGCCAGCATCCGAGCAACTTTTGTTACCTAGTCCATAAAAAAATAACAACCTTCTCACGAATGGAATTCATCATTCGCAATAATGTGCATTTTTCTGACAAAAATTAGAGGAAAGATAAAAGATTTAGATAACCAAAGTTCAGGAATATTCTTACTTGCATCCCCAGTTCTCGGGTGGGCACCACTATTAGTGCTTGCACGGCAGATCTCTGTGGGTTAATAAGCGAGAGAATCAGCAGTAGGTATGTCAGTGTCTTCCCAGAACCTGTCTAGAGGACCAGAAAGATGCGAAATATGTTAGCCTCGAACTGAAAAATAGTCGCTTCTCTTTATTTTCTACATATCCTTTCCAGTAAATATACAACTCAGAGTCTCAGACCAAGCATGAAGCATCCATATCATGCACAATTGAACTCACACACACGCACAAAAACGATCAAGTATTCATATTCGAATCAGTTCACAGCACGAATTGACCTGAGCATGAAGTATGCAATCGCGTCCAGAAAACAGGAGAGGCAGACCTTGCTGTTGCACATCTGTAGCTACTCTGAATCCCACCTCTTCTATCCTGCAACACAAAACACCAATCCTCAACTTCAGAAATCAAAGCAGCCCACAACACTCAACATTGTATACCATAAACCACCAATACGCTTGACTTGCAAGATTAGCACACTACAAGCGCCTTTTTCTCCAATGAATTTCACAAATTGAAAAACAACTTTACCAACAAAGAGGAGCAAAAATTCAAACGAAACGAAAAGCTTTGAACTTGCCTCCGGAGCACATGCTCGGGGACGTGGCCATGGCAGATTTCTCGAAGTGTCAAAGCGCTCTCTTCGGTGACTGTTACATCGGAGGGGTTGTCGATTACTGCTTGTACGGGCATAGAATCAGACGTAGAGCATAGAGGTCGATTTATGAAATTAACGCCTGAAGAGAGCCTAGGGTTCAGGTTTTTTGATTGAGTGATAAAAGGAGGATAGCGAGCAGCAGAATTTGAAGAGAAAACAAACTGTAAATGACGATAAGCTGAAGTGGAAGCCATTATCAACTCACTGAAGCAGTGACTGGAGAGAGGAGACGCGGGCAGGAGAGGGTGGTTATATATGAGATTAACCGTGCATGATCAAAGCTTCAAATTGGGCCACTCAAGGCCCGGATAATGCTGGGCTGTCTAGACAATCCAATCCATCGCTTCTTTCTTGGGCCCATATACGTTTATCACTTGACATTGGTATGGGCTTAAACTCAAATCTACGCGTATAGAAATTTTACACATGACAACAAAGTGATAGTCTATTGTTGAAACTTCATGGTCAAATCATATCAATTCAGAAGGTTTTCAAAACACCCATGGCGAAAACATTATACTGGAGTGACATCGACACTTTAGGGTTTACCCGTTTAGGGTGTTGGGAGGCGTTGGGTTGGGAGGTGTTGGGTTGGGAGGGGTTGGGAAGTGTTTGTACCAACGATTCCGAACGCCTCAAACAATCAAGGGTTGGGAAGTGTTCGGGACGAACCCAACCCTCCCCAACACCTCCCAACACCCTAAACAGGCAAGCCTTAACACTAACATTGGGAACGATAAGCTTGTGGCCACACATGAGTTCACTTTTAACATAACAACTCATCAATGTTTTTTTGTTTTAATTATTAATAATGTTGCCTATTCTTTTTTTTTTTTTTGTTTTATAAATAAAATATTTTGGCATTTATTTAAGAGCAGTTTCAATAAAAAAAAGAAAATAAAAAAGAGATTGATTTCATCAAATCAAACCGTCTGAATCGGAATTTTCCCTTCGTTTTCTGGATTTCCTCCTGTCTATAATTCTTTTCTTTGACCGTTTACACGCTTTCACTCTCACTCTGATCTCTACGAATATTCTTCCACGTTCCTCTTCTCTTCTCTCTCTATCTTCCTTCGACAGTCAGTCTATCAATGGAGAGTTTGCTTTCTTTGGCTTCTGTGTCGTTCGATGATCCGATCAAAGTAGCTGCTTCATCGTCAACTGGACTTGTTGACGATTCTGTCGATTATGCTTGCAGTATCTGTCACGTGCCTTCCAAGTACACTCATTTTGGTGTCTTTGTGCTAGCCGTTGGATAGTGAAGTTCGGTGGATGGTCAAGATTGTTTTGTTTGGGCTACTATTTATAGTATGGGTTGCTGTTAGGGTTGTTGATTTTGGATGTTTAAGACAATTCTGAATCCATGGAGAGCCGCCTCTCTCGAATAGGCACCTCATTGTTGTCCTAGTTATTTACTTCGTGTTCTACTGCTGTAATATCTCTGTTGAAGACTTGTTTACACTTCCATATATATCTATATATATTCCTCCACAGTTGTTTGATATATCTATTGCTTGTGTGGTTTCCACCTGGGTTGCATAACAAATTGGTATCAGAGGCGTATCGATTCTCCGCTCATGGTTAAAACTAGAGCAATGGCAGAAGAGGAGCCACCCTTAGATGCACCTATTCTTGCTACTCATCTGGAGGCATTAACTGCGGCGATTCAAGCCATTAACACTCGCCTTGACCGTTTGGACCATGCTCCAGCTCCCCCACCAGCTCCTCCACAGGTGGTTCCGGGTCTTGAGCGCGGGAGGGATCGTCAGGCCGAAAATGGGGCTTGGCAGAACAGAAATCCTCGCTTGGATTTTCCAAAGTATTCCGGGGATGATCCGACAATCTGGGTACAACGTGCTAACCAGTATTTCACTTACTACCAGACTCCAGACACTCAAAAGGTCTTAATTGCTTCGTATTACATGGAAGGTCGGGCCGCTATATGGTCTCGAGATTTTCAGGCATCGGGTCAACTTCCATCCTGGCCTGAGTTCATGGCAGCGCTCCAAACACCTTTTGGACCAAGTATCTTTGAGGATCCTCTAGAAGAGCTGATGCGCCTCCGGCAGACCGGCACAGTCGAAGAGTATAAAATAAAGTTCGAAGACCTAGTTGTGAGGGTTCAAGGACTGTCTGAAGCTCATAAGCTGAGTTGTTTTTTAGGAGGGCTGAAAGAGGAAATCATATTACCGGTGAAGATGTTGATGCCACAGACTATAATGGCAGCCCATGCTATGGCTAAGATGCAGGAGGCAGCCTTGTTAGCCACTCGGAAACAATTTCGTAACCCTCATTTGGGAACTCTTCCCCATCATATGGAGCACTCTGGTGTGACTCAAACCCCAAGTTACTCCGCCCCAGCTTTACCGGCCCCACCACCGGTTCTCTCTCTTCCATACCCAGGCTATGGAATGTCGAACTCCAGTGTGTCCACCCATCTACGACATCGTCAGATTCTGCAAGACATAGTTCAAAGGGTTTTTCAGTTCAACGCATCACAGATCAACAGATGCGGGAGAAAAGAATGAAGGGGCTATGCTATAGTTGCGATGCAAAATGGGCTCCAGGCCATAGATGCCCAAATCCAAAACTTTTTCTAATTGACACTCAGGAGGACACGGGCTCATCTGAAGGGATAATCTCCACTGCAGGACAGGTATCCGAAGAAGAAACCAGAGTAGATCCTCTTGTTTCCCCAACTAGCTCTTCGTCATCTAATCCGGAAATCACCATGCATGCCCTTTCGGGATCTCCTGCGCCAAGAACCATGAGATTGGTAGGCAAAATTGGCAAACACCAGTTTGTGGTCTTAATAGATACCGGGTCCACTCACAATTTTATTGATCCAGCGATATCTCAGAAGGCCCAGTTAGTGTTTGATCAGCATCTTCCAATCCCAATCAAAATTGCCAACGGAGACGTGCTCAAGAGTCAGGGGAAACATAAGGGGGTAGTCTTCACTCTACAGAAACTACAATTTTGTGCAGATTTTCTAGTCCTTCCCCTCGGTGGTTGTGATATGGTGCTCGGAATGCAATGGCTCAGGAATTTTGAAGTGATCCAGTGGAATTTTAGAACCCTCACAATGGAGTTTGTTCATCAGGACCAGAATTGCAAATTGATTGGACTTCAACCTTCATCGAACTCCTTAGTTTCCACAGTGAATTCTGATAAATTTCATGCGCTTGAGAGGCATGGGGTGCTGCTTCACTTGATTGATTCAGAGTGGTCTCCTACCCGACAAGACATAGACAGTGGTATTGCACAGCTGTTGAAAACTTATGCAGGAGTTTTTGCTGAACCTACGGGATTGCCTCCTAGTCGGGTCCAGGATCATCGAATTCTTCTAACAGAGGGCACTGCACCCATCAATGTCCGCCCATATCGATATCCACACTATCAAAAGGCGGAGATCGAAAAAATCATTCAGGAATTACTAAAGTCTGGTGTGATCCGAGACAGTACCAGCCCATTCTCTTCACCGGTTCTGTTGGTACGCAAGGCCGATGGTACTTGGCGTATGTGTGTCGACTATCGAGCCCTTAACAAGGAGACTATTAAGGATCGATTTCCTATGCCACTCATTGATGAATTGTTAGATGAATTACATGGGGCCAGGATTTTCTCTAAGCTGGATTTACGCTCGGGCTATCATCAAATCCGGGTAGTTGAAGAGGATATTCCGAAGACTGCATTTCGTACGCACGAAGGCCACTACGAATTTTTAGTTATGCCATTCGGGCTAACAAATGCGCCTTCCACCTTCCAAAGTTTGATGAATACAGTCTTCAAGCCTTATCTCAGGCGGTTTGTATTGGTTTTTTTTGATGACATTTTGGTTTATAGTAAATCTCGGGAGGAACATTTGCAACATCTTATTATTGTCCTTGATTTACTTCAACAACATCAGTTGTTTGCTAAACTTTCAAAGTGCAGTTTTGGCGTCTCGGAAGTCACTTATTTGGGGCATGTCATTGATGGCCTTGGAGTTCACACCGACCCAACGAAAATTCAGGCAATGCGGGATTGGCCTGTTCCCAAATCAGTGAGAGCTTTGCGGGGTTTCCTTGGCCTAACAGGATACTATAGGAAATTCATTAAGGGGTATGGGTCCCTTGCGGCACCACTTTATCAATTGTTGGGTAAGGATGCTTTTGTGTGGAACGAGTCTGCAGCTGCTGCCTTCACTGCTTTACGTGAGACAGTATCCACGCCTCCAGTTTTGGCTTTACCAGATTTCAGCCAGCCATTTATGATAGAATGTGATGCGTCAGGAGGAGGAATTGGTGCTGTTTTGATGCAAAAAGGGAGACCAATCGCGTATTTCAGCACTGTATTGAAGGGGAGAGCACTAAATTTATCCACTTATGAAAAGGAGCTTTTAGCTCTAGTATCGGCTGTGAAGCGATGGCGGGCTTATCTATTGGGTCATACGTTCCAGGTAAAGACCGATCACCATAGCTTGAAGTTTCTTCTCGAGCAGCAAGTGGGTACACCAACTCAACAGAAGTGGGTGAGTAAATTGTTGGGATATGATTTTACCATTGAATACAAGCAAGGGAAGGAAAACTTGGTGGCAGATGCCTTGTCGCGCCAACAAGAGGGTACCGCTCCATTCCAGGCCGCTATATATGCTATCACCATCCCTACCTTGAATTTACTGGCTGAGATCAAATTATCGTATGTAGGGGATAACTGGGTGCAGGGCATTCTTGCGGACATACAAACTGATCCAGGATCTGTTCTGCAGTTCACATTGAGAGAGGATGTGCTATTGTATAAAAACAGATTGGTGGTGGGAGATCAAGCCGGTATTAGACACAAGGTGCTCGAACAAATACATAGTTCACCATTGGCGGGACATCCTGGTTATAATAAAACTCTGAAGCGTGCTCAAAGGGATTTTTATTGGCCGGGGATGAAGAATTCCATTAAGTCCTTTGTCAAATCTTGTGAACAATGTCAAACTACAAAGTACCTCAATGCTCAACCGTATGGACTTTTGCAGCCTCTCCCCATTCCATCAAAAATCTGGGCAGATATTAGCCTTGATTTTATAGAAGGCTTACCTACATCTTCAGGGAAATCTGTGCTGCTGGTTGTGGTGGATCGGCTATCCAAATACGCTCATTTCTTGGCACTATCTCACCCTTACACGGCTGCTTCAGTGGCTCAAATTTTTTTGGATAATATTTTCCGCCTTCATGGCATTCCAGAGTCTATGGTTACGGACCGTGACTCCGTCTTTACTAGCTCTTTTTGGAAGAAGTTCTTTGATCTGCAGGGTACTCGGTTGCAGTTTTCGACCAGCTACCACCCCCAAAGCGATGGGCAGACGGAAGCAGTCAACAAGGCTCTTGAACAATATTTACGGTGCTTTGCAGGGACTCAACCCAAGTCCTGGCTGAAGTGGCTTCCCTTGGCTGAATACTGTTATAATACTACGCCACATACAAGCACGAAATTAACTCCGTTCGAAGTAGTGTATGGCAGAGCTGCCCCTCGCCTATGTGATTACATTCCTGGCACCACTGCCATTGCTGCGGTCGATTCTTATCTCCACTCTAGAGATGAAATCATGAGTATCCTGCGTCACAATCTTACAAAAAGCCAAAACAGTATGAAGCGGTTTGCGGATAACAAGAGAACACCCATCTCTTTTGAACTCGGTGATTTGGTTTATTTGAAGTTACAGCCTTATAGGCAACTCTCGGTGGCCCAACGACAGAATCTCAAACTTGCACCTCGGTACTATGGCCCTTATGCTATCCTCCAAAAGATGGGCACAGTTGCTTATAAACTAGACTTGCCTCCAGGTTCTCTCATTCATCCTGTCTTCCATGTTTCACAGTTGAAGAAGTATATTGGGAACACTCCGGTACTCTCTGCCACTCTCCCTCCCATCAATGCTGAAGGACAACCATTACCTACACCAGAATTAGTACTGGACAGACGTTTGGTTAAGAGAGGAACTGCCCCCACAGCTGAATTACTGATCAAATGGCATGGCCAAGATGCCTCCGAAGCCACTTGGGTTCTGTATAGCTCCTTGGCAGACCAGTTTCCTGACCTTGTGGGCAAGGTCTTTTGATGGGGAGGGTATTGTCACGTGCCTTCCAAGTACACTCATTTTGGTGTCTTTGTGCTAGCCGTTGGATAGTGAAGTTCGGTGGATGGTCAAGATTGTTTTGTTTGGGCTACTATTTATAGTATGGGTTGTTGTTAGGGTTGTTGATTTTGGATGTTTAAGACTATTCTGAATCCATGGAGAGCCGCCTCTCTCGAATAGGCACCTCATTGTTGTCCTAGTTATTTACTTCGTGTTCTACTGCTGTAATATCTCTGTTGAAGACTTGTTTACACTTCCATATATATCTATATATATTCCTCCACAGTTGTTTGATATATCTATTGCTTGTGTGGTTTCCACCTGGGTTGCATAACAGTATCTGTCTCGATCCTTTCACTGATCAGGACCCCGCTACTGTATGATCCTCACTCTGTCTACTTCAGTGTTGTTCTTCTTTTCACGTCTTGAATGATGAGATAGTCTTTGCCGTGTTCGATACATTATTGGTAGTTTGGATGGATTTAGACTAGAAAACGAGAAATTCGGTTGACTGGCCTCTTGATTTTGTATGCGAAGGTAGTGTTTGGTTTGTATTTCGTGAGGTTGGAGTATTTGAAAGGCTACTACGAAGTTATCTGCGCTTAAAATACCCTTCTGAATGATTATTTTCTATGTTCGGTTCGCCTCAGGGCTTATGCATTGCTCCAAATTAGATTACTGATTGATTACACTATTACTCTATGGTGCCTAAACAAAAATAATCTTCGTCGGTAATGTTGCTTATGTCTGAGTACAATCACTGTTTGGTTACGTTTGCTGATGGTCATATGTGCGTCCTATGACTCACAATTGGTAATTTATGCATTTTGATGTTGTGTATGTTACCAGCCCAACCAGTTTTCAAAATTTTGAATTTTTTTACGTTGCAGGTTACCAGCTGCAAACATGAGTACCACCTTCAGTGTATTCTCGAATGGTATGTTCTTCCATTGTTTCTGGGGACAAGAAATCCAGTATCTATTTATGCCTGTATCTTGAATGGCCATCTGCTTTCATTTCCTTAAGTAATTTATTTATTGTCTTATAGGTCACAAAGGAGCAGAGAGTGCCCAAATTGTTGGCAGTTATTTTTCTTAAAAGATCCGGCCAGGTACCAAACTAAACTACTCTCTCTTTATGCAACCAGATACCGGCACACATATACGTCATGCCGTGTTGATGAAAAGAATTATTTTGTGCTTATCGTAGCCTGTATTGTTTATGCTTTCCTTGTTCTCCTTGAATTTGACTTCTCTAGCCAAGAACTTCTAGCTGCGGTTGAAAGTGAAAGGCACTGTAGGTCAAGGAATGTATCTCATTCTACTTTAACAACTCATCATCAATTTCATGAGGATGCAGATGTCGAGCGGGTGATCTATTTATTCAGTTTGAGACTATATTTGTTACATTTTTGCTGCATAATCATTTAAGTGATGAGGGTTTTCTACTAATGCAAAAACAAATTTTTTGTAGGATGGCTGTTACTCTGATGACTCTGATTTTGATGAGCATATTATGCAGCATTTTGCTGCTGCTGCTGCTAGCAGAGCACATAATATTGACAGAAGAGTAAGGAAGATATATTCTGTTGGCAGTCCTCTCCAAGTTCTTGTTTCCAGTTCTCCTGTAAATCTACCTAGTGTGAGGCAAAGCTACCCAGTTTCTCTAGGAGAATTTCAGAGCATGAGTGAGTTATCATGCGAGAGTTCACACGTTTCTTGTTCATCATCACCTGTTAATATTCAACCTTTGTCTTCTGTTGAGAACACGGTCTCCAGCGATGCTGGGAACAGAGTTGGCCCTGTGAAACCCAGGTAGTTCAGCTGTACCAATAGTCCTGAAGTGAGTATTTATTTTATGCACCTTCATCCTAGATTCTTATGAGATGCCATGCTGAGTACTATGCCTGGAATTTGATTTCGTAATCACAGTGATTGATACAGATCAACTCTTAATCTTCACACCTGTTAGTTTTGGATTAGGGAATATTATGTTTTCATACGTGTATCTTCTACATATTTCTTATTTGAACTTCGTCTTGGCATCATCTGGTCTTATATTTTTGTTGGGTCATTGTGTGCGGTTATGTATAGACAGCCACCGCCCGAAAATCCACAGCGAACTATTCCAACCTCGTTCTCTGATGCTGTGAAATCCAAGTGGTCTGCTGCTTCAGCCAGGTAAATGAGTTGTGGCTTGGTACCCCTTTGGATTGATCTTTTCTTGACTAAGCTGGCCTAATTTTAAAATGTTTGGATGTTGCCTGATAGTGATAGATACAAGGATTCAATCTCAAAAGGTACTCAAGGTATTAAGGAGAAGCTACTTGCACGTAATAATTCAGTTAAGGACTTGAGCAAAGGAGTTCAGCGCGAGATGAGTGCTGGAATTGCACGAATGATTGAACGGTTAGATCTCACATCAAAACGTACTGGAGCATCGGATATGGATGGTTTCACAACAAAGGAGGGACATCGAATAATTTCTCCTCGAAAGGAAAGGATGTGCTGGAAGACATGATTGCTCAGACACCTAATGAAACAACAGAAGACGTTGAAAATGTTTTGACCTCAGGCTCACCTTCACATATGTCTGGCACTTTAGGTAACCACCTGCAAGTTTCTAATGCGTAGGTGAGCTTCGGAAATTCCTCAGAGGTCCCTTTTACTTTTATAGCTGCCATTACTTTATCTGTGGTTCAGTTTCCGGTACCACCACCTACTCAATTACTTAATTTTCGTAAGAGATGCCTTTTCGAATTGCGGCTCAAGCTTATTCATCTTTTTTCTTTTTTTTTTTCTTTCGTTTGGTAGGGAGGCCATTGCTGCTGTGTTAGATCTGCAGTTACTTGGGTAACTCTGTGTATTGCGCAAGTGACGTGCTGGAAAACACCAATGTCAGTTGGTTTGCGTCCTGCATCATAGCGTGATGGTATGCCAATCAAGGAAGGGTTGTCACTATAAATTACTGGAAAATATTGGGGGCAGATCCTGAAGGAAAAGAAGGCCAAATTATCAGTACGGCTGCAACCTTGAGGGGGAAATTCAACACAATGACTATATCTTAACTTATTCGTAAAAATATATCAATAAAATTTATTCCGTCTGAAGAGAGAAAAAAAAAACTTTGGGATGACATCGCCAGGGAATCACAGTATTAGCATATGAAACGCTGGAGACACTCTTCATTCATCTCTTATTCAGCTAGATAGCTTTGTGGTTTGACAAAAGACTAACTAATCACTTGTCTAGATTGTCATCGCTTAAACAGAACCAAAGCAGCTTTAGATCTGTCCCAGAATAACCTCGCCACCTGAAACCTTGAAGTCAGAAGGCACTTCCTCCACATTAAGGACCTTAACCTTCCCATCATCCACATATGCTGACCACCTATATAGGAAATTAAAACGACTGTCAGTGAAATCCTCATAATGAAATGCATATAGACCATTATGGTCCAAGTCGAATACAAACTAGTGACTAACAGTAAGTGAGGCATTGGATGATCAATATACCCAACATTTAAAGGAGAAGACCTTAGAAGTTTGAAGTCCATTTTGCAATATAAAGCCATATGACGTCTGTTAAATAAATCAAGCTACTTGATCAAGCAGACTTAACGACTAAAGAGATCGCAACTGTACCTTTGAGAGCGATGTCCTAGCAAACCAACAGAAAGATCTTTATCCAACTCCAAGCTCTTGTGGAATTTCCCATCAAAGTCCCCATAAAATTCAATCTGCCAAAGACAACAAGAATGTTGACAATAAAAATTAAAACAGAAAGTAATTTCTAAACCTGATGGAAGCTAACATTGTGCAAGCCTAAGAGGCCTCCATGTGGCTCATCATTTGTACAGATAAAAGAACAATGTTGCTTCATTCATGCAGTTTGTCGCCCAATCCTTATTTCCCATTTTTCTACTAAGCAATGTTCGCAATATCTCTATACATTCAATTATCAAAGTTGCTCCTATAAAAGCTATAGAAAATGAAAGCTTGAAACTAGCTGGTAACTCAATGGTTAGCAAGAGCTAATTTGAAACTATCGTATATATAATGGTAATCATTACATCCTTTAAATATGTAAGAATCCTAAGACAGAAAATTTTTTTTGAGACGGATAATACTAGTTATAAAGGAACAGCCGAACACGTGGCCAAGTGATACAGATGCAATGGTGCAACCAAGAGGTCACAAGTTTAATTCTTGGAAATATATCAAAGGTAAGAGGATAAGAGGCAAAGAGCCAAGAGAATCACTTACAACATCTTTTGCTTGAAGTCTCTCTGCCCACCCATTCATAACATAAGGATCATTAACAGCCACGCATATCACAGAATCGATTCCCTTAGCTTTGAACTTATCAATGTTGTTCTTGTAACTAGGCACATGTTGCGCTGAACAAACTCCAGTGTGTGCACCCTGAAGATGATGAATGCAACATTACATAAGATATCAGCCAACTAAATTACTGGAAGAAGAGATTTCTCTGGTTTATTAGTAAATGAAAATTCCAAAACAAATTGCATTCATTAACATTTTTTACTAGATTCACATGATTGCAAAACAGCACTAGTTAATAATGCTAGTCAGACCAAGCGGCCGACTTTCTTGCTTGCCTAAGATCTTCGATAAATATGTTTCCTGATTAAATGATAAAAAGTTATAAGCCGGGAACTTTGCTGTTATTTACAGCACTCAACAGTCATTTGTCAATTTGCATTCATTGTCCCTCAATATTTAAACAGATTGAGATTCCAACAGGAATCTCAATTACAGATTACAAAAGCATCACAATTTCAAAGGAAATGAAGAAAACCCTAAAAAAAAAGTCAATCTAACAAAACGAGAGAAATGAAGGAGTCACTTACAGGGAGGCCAAATATGACGACTTTCTTGCCCTGGAAAAGAAAATTGACATCAACATTAATGTAATAATCAATCAGAAACTACCTTCAGTTAGATAATCAGCCCAAATTGAAAGAAACACTAACAACTAAGAAGACGAATGAAATGATGCTCGAGTTTAAGGAACCTTGAATATGTCCTTCAATGGCGTGGTAGAGAATTCCGAGGAGACACCTTCGTCCCAGGTCCGAGCCTTCTGGAGCGAGACATCAGGTGCGGCCGAGACTATGTCGTTCCCAACTGCAAGCTTCGCGTAGCCCCTATACGATGCCCCGATTCGAAAACCATCCACCATTGACTTCAGAACAGAGGAGCTTGTACGTTTCAGAATCACAGATGCCATGGCTCTTACGCTGCACAGCTTCTACTTGCTCTGACTTGATTACTGTCTCTCTCGTCTTCCTGGTCTACGCTGATTCCAGAAATCCGAGAACGCGAATCGTATTGGTTGGTAATGGTATGGCGGCGATTGGAGAGTATTTAACTATTTATCTATAAACTTTCGTCTGGACCTTAAGAAGGGTTTATCTAAGGATTATGGACTCATCCAAGTTGGACTGGACTGAGAGTTTCTGGTACGTTTTAAATTGGGTCAATAGGCCCAAGATGTTGAGGTTGGAAACATGGGCTCTAGAGCCCATATAGGCTTGAATTAATATTCGGCAGGCCGGAGATGTGCTTGCAGGCCTAGGGCCTAGTTTGGTAAGACATTTTGAAAATAGCAGATATACTGGTGGAAATGGTGGTAGCAGAAATGTTGGAGAATTTTAGTAGTAGAAATGCTGCTCGAATGTTGTGTGATGTTTGGTTGAACTTTTACTGGTAACATTTTTCCTGAGTAGCATATATTAAATGATAAATATTTTATAATATCAATAAATTTATTTATTTATAATAACACATGAAGTGAGGGTATAAATGGAATAAAAAAATTAATGGAGATAATATTGACTTTTGACGGTGAAATGCTATTAAAATGTTTCATACACAAATAGTATGTCAAAAGTAGCATAAAATGCTGAGTAAAAATGTCTCGGATTACCTGCCAAAAAAACTCGTTTGGTAAGGCAGTAGCATTTATATTAGCAAATAATATAAATGCTACAAAAAATACTCCTCCAAACGGGGCCCTTGAGAAGGGAAGCATACACTTTTGATTCAGGGACACAATACCGTTTCCTACCGAGGAGACGAAACAACGGATTTAAGTAACCTTAATCGTGGTATTCCATTCTTGAGTAGAATCAAAAGGTTCAAACAGAGCTTTTCTTCACGCTGGCTTACATCAAAATTTTAGTCCAAATCGCTTTTGATTGAATTGTGCCCTTCGAAAACAAGAAGAGGATTAAGAGAGCTGTGATGGCGGCGGCGATAAACAGTTATATCACCGACGATTTGGTAACGGCGATTCTCACTTGCCTTCCAGTAAAGTCGCTGCTGCGATTCAGGTGCGTCTGCAAATCATGGAGTGTTCTGACTGAAAACCCAGATTTCATAACCAAACACCATCTCAAACGTAATATTATCGACAACAATACTGTTAATGCGTTTGTGAAGCGTAATGGCGAACCATTCGGTAAACCCATGATGTCTACTCTTAAAGGTGTTGATAATGAAGAAATATTGACTGTAGTAGAATCCAATTTTGTACCATCCTGCGATCAATTAATAATCTGTGGTTCTCGTAATGGCATACTCTGTCTCCATAACCCTGACTTGTATTCGGATGTTATTGTTCTATGGAACCCTTCTACCAGAGATTTGAAAACTTTACCTGAGTCGCCATTGGAGCCCCCGGATACACGTGAAACTCTGTTTGGCGATATTGGGTTTGGTTTTGATCGCAGAACTAATGATTACAAGGTGATACGGTTTGTTCTTTATCGTTGCGATGATGATGACGACAAGGAGGAGGAGGAGGAGGAGCACGATGATGACGACCATGATGAGGAGGAGGAGGACGATGATGATGAGGATGACGACGACGACGACGACGAGGAGGAAGACGATGATGATGAGGAAGAGGAGGAGGATGATGATTATTTTGTTGGACAAGTAGAGTTATACTCTTTAAAGAGTGATTCTTGGAGAGTGATTCCTCGAATGAACGCAGACATTTTTCCATGTTGCTATTACTGCAACACCTACAAGGATGGAGTTAAATATTGGTGGGGAAGGAAATCAACTGATGATTCTCAATGGCTCATGTCCTTCGACATGGTAGAAGAAGTGTTTGAGACAGTGGAGCTGCCCTCTGATTTTGGGGATTTTCGCAATCCTGTATTTTCAGTCTTCAATGGACAACTTTGTATGGTTCTTTACATAGATGACAAAATGGAGTCATTGTTTGAGATATGGGTAATGACTGACAATGGAGTTAGGAAGACATGGGTCGAACAAATGACTATTCAGGTTTCAGGAGTTTTAAGGCCCTTAGAATTTTGGAAGGATAGGGGATTGTTTTTGGAAGATGACCAGGGGCAACTAGTCTTGTACGACATTCGTACCAAAGAGATGAAGAACCTTCAACTCCGTGGGAAGAGATATACATTTCAAGTTGTAAACTATGAGGAGAGTCTTGTTCCAATCAATAGCAGACGAGCTCAAAACAATAATACTGAGGTTGAGGAGCAACAAGGACTTGCATCTCAGATGATGGTTCTTCATGACCTTTCAGAGAAATGTTCCTTTAATGTGAGAATGCAATTTTGAATGTTTATGGGTTTTTATAGTTATATTATTTTGATGATTTCTTCAATCCGAACTTGAAACTTCTTGGTTGGCTAATCTCCTCAAGATGTGAAGTTTTCTTTACATGATTTTTAGCCTCTATGAACACTTTCAATTCTTCTCTGCTAATGCTCCATTCTGTGATTTTGTATGAGAAATCATTCTTGCAGTTTAATACATTTTCTAGCTTGTCTTAAAAGCTGCTTTTTCAACCATATGATTATGAAGATGCATCTTTTATCATGTACAAAAGATATGAAGGAAATTAATGAAGAGTTTGTGGTTTTGGAGTGGCATTCAAAGTAGCACAGATGGTTTACAGTTTAAATGAGAAGTTCTCTTTCTGTTTGGTGGACTGCCAAATCAGAAAGGAAAGAAAAAAAAACTGGCTGCTCGTTAGATTGAAAAAAAATAAAAAAGAAATCAACTAGAGTTTGATCCACGTCTGCAGAACTAATATCAGTCCTCAAATTCCCTTCTTGATGCATCTTTACTAATGGTTAAAATGCAAAGCCATGAAAACTGTGTGAGAGAACTCCAGTTTGTGCAACATCAGTTAGAGAACTCGATTTGAAGTCCAATACTCTCCTTACAGCAGCACGAGGAGACGAGAATCCAGAGTATTGCCAAAAAACAACAGCTTCTATCAGGAAACTTGCCACACCAATAACCAGCACAAGGAGTGCTAGGATCCTACGATAAAGAAACCATATTGAATGTTCAATCTCCAAATTTGCAGAAAGAAGTCATTCAATTTCAGGCATAACAATAGATAATCATATATTACAACTTGAGTTTGATCATTAAGCAGGAAGCAGAAATATGTGGTTTAGTATTAATTTCTCTAGTAAGGTTGTTCCTAACACTTGTAGAATCACGAAAAGTGTGGGAATCTATGTGATAACTCCGTAACATATAAGATCTTTAAAATCATAAGTGAGCTAGACTGAATAGAAAAGGCATAATAAGACTGAATGCTTTACAAAACATCAGAGAGTTTAGAACAACATTATTAAATGAGAGAACTCAATTGTGAACTATCTTCCCGAAATTCCAAAAAGTTTATGCAATATAAAGAAGAAATGGAAGAAGAACCAAACAATATAAATCATTGTGATTTAATCCCAGGAAAATATCACGGGAAGACAAAGTTTAACAATTCTGGACCACTTCACCAACAAAGCAGCCCTCCAAAGTTTTCACAATTTGGAAGGGTGACAAAGTGCAATAGAAAGATGACCCTATTAAGAAAACCCTGTTAGAATAATGTATAAAAGATGTGAAATGTCACAACCCAACAAGGTAGCTTATTAATTTATCACTTCTTAGATTGAATGACAAAGTAACAAATCTTAACACATCTCCATATAATCCAAGCGCTTCATCAATTCTTGAGTTAGGAAATTAACCAATCATCTCATGTCATGAAAGTTAATAGGCTAGATTGGGGAGCCACAAATATTGTGTTCTTGGCCATATTTAATGATATCCCATCACATAACCACCAGTTACACCATAGCCATGTCGCAGGAGAGTGCTTTCCCACATATAAAACAAACATTGAATAAGGTGACGCCATGCAGCAAATAAGTACGAAACTAAATCAGTTTCTGAGATACTCACTACTCTGTGCATGCCACTTGCCACTTCTCTATAATTCCATACCAATTCCATTGGAAACATAGAGCTGCAATGCGTAATACACCAGCAGCGACCACCTCAATATATGCCATCAAGAATGATCTCTGAGGTGATAAACCGGCAGTTGCTATAGACAGTAAGAATCCTTCAAAGTTGCAAGAGACAATGAAACTAGCAGATTTTATGCCGTTTAAGGCTTTCTTGGCAACTTCGTCAGCTTTCATTGCACCAGAAGAGCTGGCTATCGTACTAGTGAGTGGTGGCTTTCGCCTGTTTTCTGCAATGATGAGCAACCCATCAGTATATTGACTCTATTGACTTACATAGGACATTCAAACAAAGGTCCTTCAAAATTGAAAATGGAAATGCTTGATAGGCATCAAGAGAAACAGACTACTCTCTAAAGTCACGTATTGAAGTACTGCAATATTCTTTTCTGGTGACATAGTAAGCATGTCTTGCCATACATATATTATTGCAATCTATGCATGAAGAAGGATCCAAGCTTTTTCTATCAAAATAGTATCAAGAATAAAATTAGAAAAAGTACCAATGAAAGGTCAATTTGGAAGCAGTTTATCTGTCTTCATCATCGAAGTCTATTAATAACATTCCAAAGTTATAAACTCTCACAACCAAGCGAAGAAATATAAATTACTAATTTATTATGAGAAGATTAACTCCATCAGCCTTGCATCCGTCCTAAGCTTGAATAAAAGAGAAGGGTCGCGCTAGGCTGACAGCACACGTAAAACTTTGTCAAACCTATGAATATGAGTCAAAATGGAAATTTTGTTGGAGAGTTCCATGCACGCAACACGTTGCATTGGAACCCGGGTGCATCTTATGGGTGGAATGAAAATTGAGATCGGTATTTACAATATCCAGAAACCAATTTGATTTTCTATCGGGCTAATCCACAATGGAAGACAATGTTTTTATTAAACGAGTTAAAATTGTGCAAAGCCTTTCTCACCCAAGCTGCTTAAACTTCAGGGACTTTCAGTCCAACAGAGGGAACATACAACGTAGCAACCCTCAGTCATGAAACATACAAATAAAATTCACAAAGAAAAACCTTTATACTTAACTCACTCAGGCTGCTGACTTATTGTAATCTTCTCACTTGCAATATACATATTAATGAACTACAAAGCAGTCAAGCAGTGAAGGGAGCTAGGTAACAATTAAGTTTCATACCTTCCTCTAGACCAGGAGTTTCAGTATCTGGAGGGAATATAAGAGAAACATGAATATTATCCACAATGACCTCCTGCTGCAGTGCTTCTGCTAAACCACGAAGCCCAAATTTACTAGCTGAGTAAGCTGAGTATCCATAGATACCAACCTACAACAAAAATAATTCAAAATAAATATAAAGGCCAACAAAATCACTAAATATTTCTAGCTCCGACAGCACTAATTGAATATATGCTCGGATTAACACTAGCTTAGTTCTATAAAATACCTCAAGGAACAAAAGTAAAAGAAATAGGATTTCAGCTTAAGATCAAGAACTTATGGTACCTGACCGGCCTGTGATGACATGAGCGCGATGGAGGCAGGCCCACGGTCCTTCCTGGCTTCCTTCATGGAAGGCAATGCAGCCTTGATCATGTTAAAGCTCCCCATCAGATTGACGTCCAACATGAACCTCACCTCATCCACATCCTGCTTCTCAAGCTCCTGAGGCACGAAAACCCCCTGATTCACAATCAACACATCAATAGGCCCCGCCTCTTCCACCGCTTTCTTCACCGCTTCGTAGTCCCTCACATCGGCAGCGAAAATCTCGACCTCTTTGCCTGTGGCAAGACGGACGGCCTCCCTCGCTTCCTCTAGCTTATTGCGAGACCTGGCCAGAATGGAGACGCTTGCCCCTTCAGAAGCGGCCTGGTGGGCCAGGGAGAGGCCGATGCCGCTGGAACCGCCAGTGATGAACACGTGACGGTCCTTGATTGAGATTTTAACAGGGCGGGGTCGTACGACGACGTAAAGAAATAAGAGCAGGGGGAGAGGAAGGAGTAGTAGAAGGAAGAGGTAGTAGAGGTACTGGTCGGCCATTGATGGAGCAACTTCTTCTACTGGCGAGGAACACAAAGGCTGAGTCTCTGAATTGAAATGTAATTGAACAAAACAATGGACATTTTCGAATAGCAAGCAAGACAGAGTGGCGGACGATCTTGGCTTGTGCGTAGGGCGTAGACTACGAAGTACGAACTATGAAGCACGTCTGTCGCGACGTGACCATGGGCTTATTAGGCCTTTTAAGTTCAGCCCAAATAGATTGGAATTGGAGTGTAGGGTTGGCCCAGTTCAAAAATTTAAAATGGCCTGGCTGTGGGAGCCCAAAAAAGAAAAGACGGCTTTTACGGGGTATTTGGTTCATAATTATGTGATGTGAGGATGACATGAGTATGAGGCGATTGTGGGGTGATCATTGTCATATTTGATATAAAATAAATAGTGAATATGAGTGTCAGAATTTTAATACTACAATTTTCATGTTGCATTTTTTAAAGAAAAATTAAAAACAATATTTTATAATAAATATAAAATAGTCTTTTATACATTAAGGGTTAGTTTGGTAAAGTATTTGTAAAGTAGCAGATATGCCAACAGAAATTGTGGTAGCAGAAATGCTTGACAATTTTAGTAGCAGATATGCTGCTTGAATGTTGTGTGATGTTTGGTTGAACTTTTGCTGGTAACATTTTTGTTGTGTAGCATACTATAATAAATTACGTGCAGGGGTATTATTCATATTAGTTGTAATTATCCAATTGTAAAAATTAATATATATAATTTATATATATTAATTTTAACAAATTAAATATACGTAGTTAATTATCAATTAATAAATGAATTAAAGTTTTAATTAAATTAAATTTATTTTTTTATTAAATGAGAAATATTTTATAATATGTGGAACTACTTCACTTGAAGATTTTTGTTGTCTTACAATTACACAAAAATATATCCATATAAGTTTAACACATATGAGGGTAAAATTGGAATAAGCATATTATGATGGGGATAACATGGAGAAAAGCTGGTCAAATGTGGTGAAATTGTATCAAGTAGTAGCATTTTTAAAAGTAGTATAAATGGTCTCTCAAAATCTCTGGGAATATGTGCTCATATTATGGTGTTTGGATGACCACCAACATTTATAGTTGCAGGTAGTATAAATGCTAATAGAAATTGTTATCCAAACGGGGCCTAAAACTCATTATCCCTCGTGGAATATAACCACTCTCACCATTTTGATACTTACCAAGCCGACATGTGACATTTTATGGTCTGAGAGGAAGGAAATATGGAAGGTCCAGGTCGTTATAGGCAACTGTGATTTTGTTTTCCAATCTGAGCTGGTCTCCATGTGCCTACTTATCAAACTTGAGTTTGTGTTTGAAAATAAATTTGTTGCTGAGGTGGCTGGCTAGTATACAACCACAAGATTCATCCAACTGAGCTCTCCAACTTGTGACTGTAGGATTAGACTATTGGTTCAAAAACTCCGATCTTATACCAATTCAACTAGGGATTTCTCTTTGTAAATTAAATTAATACAAATGGATCCTAGGTAGTAATCAAATAGAAACTGCAGAAGGAAGACAGATGCCATTAATGTGGTTTTAAAACATTCAAACAAACTTTTATTGAAACAGAAAACCAACTATACATAAGTAGCTTGAGCAAGGGGCTAACTAGAAAGCAAAGCACCCAAGAAGATAAAAAGCTACTACCTACAAAGAAGTTGCTACTAAAGCATGGCGTTTTAGCAGCCCATTCTACGGATCGATAGTTAACACTGTTTATGAACCTCCTTAAGCACCACTCACATTTACAACCACTCGAAATACCTTTTTTTTCTCTACCGGATGGACACATGGATATGAACACTCATAGATAAGAACTGGCCTCTAGCTACTCTGTGGCTGCAACAACTGAGATGGCTCTTCCACCTGTAATTTCAACCCACCAACTCGACGAGTCAGTTGAATTCCAACCGACATAATATTGTTATTGGGTCATGGTCGAAATGAAGAATTGGTGGACCAACGCCACTATAATATTGAAGAGAGATCTCAATCAAATTGCAAAATGCTGAACCGGTGAAAGAAACAACCATCGTTTTACCTTGAAGGTAGCACCCCAGATCTCTTCTTCCCTAGCAGGAACTGCGGTGATCCTGTTCTTAGGATTCTCATAGCTTCTCAGTTCTCCCACTGCAGTGGAGAAGAAACATCCTGCAATATCAAAGCGCATTAATTGTCAAAAAAACCCTTAACAAGTAGAGAAATTTAGAAGAAAAATGAAATGTTTTCGGCAATAATAGTAATCACTAATCACTTGTCAATATGCTTGACATAATTGATAAGAAAAGATACAATATTTCATATATAGAGCAGTTCTGTGGACCAATAATTTATTCCTAATATGCAAAATATTTTGGTTAACCCACCTTGAGGAAAAGAAGCAAGTGACTTGCCACAAGCACCCTTAAGTAATTCAGCATCATTTGCGAAGGCCACATATCCATCAGCGGTGATTCCCCAATAGAGAGGGACCTTTCCAAATTGATCCTGTCATAATAAAAACCCAACCCAATCATTATCAGAGACGAACTAGGCTATTTCCTTTACCAATACATTTTATAGGTGGTCGGAATAGCTTACAGAAGCCACAAACAAGGTGGAGGTGGACTTGTCAAAGACGATGAAAGCAAAATTCCCACTGAGGTGGCCAACAACATGATTAGCAGGGTAGGGAGCCCGATCACGAAGAGTCTTGTAAGCCTCAATGACCAAAATCACCTCATTTGCCGACTTCGAAAGTCCATATTGCTGCCTCAAACTTCCCAAGTTGTCAAGCACTCCCTCGAACAAGCAAAAGATCTCATCCTTTACAGCAAATGATCTGCAAGACCCAGTACCAGAAAACTTGAGCAATCTCATAACATTCGAACCATATGGGATAGGTTGAATGAATATCTGCTTAAATAATGCAATCACATTTGAATCCAGCAGAAAATGGTTGAAGTCCCATTTCTATATTAAAGGTCATTAGACTTTTCCATCACACCAATACTTTTTTTAGATAAGAGGGGAAGAAAAATACCAACACAACACATCAGTAAAGCTCCACACAGATAGCTCAATAGAAGAATACAACACCACATCAGGCTGGCTGACCACTCAATCCCCATGGGAAAAAAAAGAGGACCAGTACTCGATCCCCATAAAATAAAAGTAGGCAGGCAGGCAGGTAGATCAAGCCCATAAATATCCTATCTTGCTCAGAAAAAATTAATTAATTAAGCTTAAACAGAGCCTTTTACTTCACTCTAGGCCCAGCCACATTGGTTTCGACTTTCAGAGGACGGCAGTGACCAAACGTCCACGTTGTCCAAGATATCATCACGACCATTCACGTGGTTTGTTATTCACGTTGACTCTAGTATGACTATATGTAACAGTACACAGATGGCGTGTGATTAGTAAATAGTCGCTTCAAGACAAATTTGCAAAAGCGGGATGATGCCATGTGGCAGTCAAGAAGTTGCATGACCCCTCCGGTATGGTATATTGGAATGGCCTCCGTAGGCCACCCCCAACACCACCTTTATCGTATCAGGCATGGCCCAACACCAACATGATTCATTCATTATCCTATCCAAATCTCTCTGTTCTGGTTTATTATTTTTATTTCTCTATACGCTTTTAGCCGGAGAATTAAAGCGAATATAGATCTACGCAGAAGGCCAGATCTCCGGTAACTATAAGTTATCAGTCCAAAACAAGATCAAGCGTTCTTAACCAGTCTGATCACACGACTGTTTATCTCACTTTTATAGCCAAATAGAGGACCTAAGCACCGGATGATCAAGAAACTTGGATTTTACTGGACAGTTAACCACATATCAATCATTTCTCAATTGAGGCGCTAAAAAGAGTAAAATTATAGAAATAAAGCAATATTACGGTTAGTAGGGTCGATTATCACGAGGTCGTCGTGTTCTGCTGGAATTACCTGGGCTGCAGAGGGGATTCGTTCTTGTGAGTATACGCCAGTTGGACATGGTCTCCGATCTGCAAGGACACGGCTGAGTCATTGCTCCCAAGGAAGCGGTTCACCAGCGCTGACGCCGTGATTTTTGGGGACGGAGTACGGCAACCGGCGGCCACAAGCTCTTCCGGTGGAGAAACGATCGTGCTGCTGAACACTCCCAACATTCTCACACAACAAAAGAACTCTCTCCCTCTCCCTCTCCCTCTCCTAAAACAATCAAAAAACAAAAAAACTCCCTCGCTCTAGCAAGAGAGTTGAGAGCACGGACATGGAGTTGTTGCAGAGGATAGGCCTTTCCATTTATAGGGAAGTCGAGGTCCTCGAGGAGGATATTTTGGACATTTTATTTATTTTTTAAAATTCTGATTTTATTATAAAATCCAATGAAAAACGAGGAGGCACGTGTAGTGGGCTCACACGGCGACTATTTTATTTGTCCATGTGTAGTGGATAATAGTAGTGGGCCCGACTCGATGGCATTCATTTGTCAGCCGTTGATGTTCATGTGTCAATCCACCGATGAGAGATTCCAAGATGGGTCTAATCTGAAGTGGACAAGAACAGGTGTACGGGAGTAAGAATTCCTTAATTTGGTTGCAGTATTGCACATAAACGATCGGTTTTTGACACTAAGTGCATCGGTTGTTCGGTTATCGTCAGTTTCGATTGCTTATGAATCGGTTCTCACTAAACTTTTTTCAAATAACCATCGTTCGGCCGGTTAATTGTTCGATTCGGTTGTTTGGATAATTGCACAGTTCCCTATATATAAAATGTCAAATTGTATGATAAATCGTTGGCCATGACGTAGAAGAGTATGATATTTGTCTAGTAACCAAAAGTTAATATAGACGGGTCCAAGCTTGTTACACCAAAAACCATGGATGGACCTCTAAGTTTCCCGTTGTCTATAGCAACTACGGCCCATAAAAAAATGAATTTTGAGAACATTTTTTAATGGGTAAAGAAGAAGATAAAATACCTAATTTGCTAATGAATCAACACAACACACATTGATATTTGCTTGTGGGTTTGAGGACATGCAAACCACAAAATTGGTCGAGAATTAATCATTACAATGCATCTTACCAAATTATTTGTCCCACGACGTTTGACAAAGTCAAGTGATGTAGGATTATAAGAGTAAGCCTCATTTCATATCCGTGAGTCATTTTTTCCTTTCAGGTTTAAGTGTGTATCATTAAGTGAGACGATCAAAGAATAAACAAAATTGTGTAGATTAGATGTATCTATAGAAATCAATAAATTTAAAAACCGACAATATAGATGTGTGAGTAGGGGGTGAAATTTTCAGGAAGGCATCTAACGATTTCAATTGGATTGGTTCATTCTTCCTACACACTTTGATACGTACGTAAACTATTCAAATTAAGATACACATAGTGGAAATCAAAAGGGGTGAAAGTGTACAGCAAAAAATTGCTGACGTGTAATGATTCTTTTTGGATAAATATCGAAGAACTATCATGCGCCCATGGTTTTCTACGTGTGGATCAAGGGGTCCCAAGGTTTTGTGTGGTTGGTATTGACTATTGAGTATTATCCGCATTGGACTTTCCTAAGACTGGGCCGTGATGGGCCAAGAAAAATTAAATGATTAAGCAAAATGATAAATTAAATTATTATCTGTAAAGAAGAAAAAAAAAAGAGTTAAATAAATATTTTTCTATTGAGGAATTCAAAAGAAAAAAGAAAAAAAAAATTTAAATGAGTTAGCAGTAATTACTAATTTCCATAAATAACAGTGAATCGTAAAAAGATTAAAGAAGATAGACACAAAAACATAGTAATATTTAATATGGTTCACGATAATCGTCAAATTTTTAATTTGTCAAAAAATATGTACAACATGAACATGCTCAATTTCCCGAGGCCTGTTGGCCCCTGCCTCGTTAATTCATGATCAGACTCCACAAAACCTATTAGATTCAATTTGAATCTATCAAGATTTGAGACGTGCGAAAATATGAGTAGTTCTATATATATGTTTATTTTCAATATGTCAATAGTCAATAAGAACGACATTTAATCAACCATAGAACGTCCTAATAAAAAGAAACCATAAATATTTTAGATGAACATTATTTGCACCATATTTTTTATTAAATACATTTCAATCTAATGTGTTTTCAAATGTTGAATAGAGTGTACTTAACAAAAAAAAAATATAAATAATGTTCATCAACATTTTATGAAGACACAATAATTTGCTTTGCCACTGTCAATCACGTCACTATATATATATATCCATTAAGATAAAGTCCTAGTTCCATCAACGAATGCACAACAAAAAAGTCCAAATCCAATCATGAAAAAACAGGAGCATGTCCTAATTACGTGTTTGCAGAAGAGTAATAATACAACAATCATGGACCACATAGTCAAGTCTAAGATAAGATGGCACCATAAATTTTTTTCCTTTCCTCTCCATGATTTATGTTCCAATTGCCATATATTTGTATTATTCTCTCATGAATAAAAGGTCACTTCTCTTTTTTCTTTTTTTTTTCCATCTCATGTAAGATGGAGACAACCTCTAATTGAATTGGTGGAGACAAACTCCTCCAATTCAATTGGGGAAGGTTACATGGGTCGGGTCAAGCCTATCATGGGCGATCCAAATTCCATATCCGAATTTCCAACCGGCATTATGAAAATAGTTTGTGAAATGATTTTTTTTAAATAAAAATATAATAAAAATCATAATATAATATCATGAAGAAAAAAATCAGGACATAGTAATTATTGGTGGTGATGTTCTGTTGAGACCATATATCCCACATTTCGTTGGGTAAGTCCCAACCAAGTGATATATAGGTGAACTCCATTCTTTATAACTATAAGATTTTTTTTCTGAGTCTAGTGAGTTGAGCTTTTAACTCGTAGTAGGTGGGTTTGCTCAATGAGTTGGGTTTCAACGTGTAATAGTTGGGCTCAGGAGAAAAAAAGTCATGTAGGCCCGACGTACTCACGAGAATTAAATAATTCAAAACGGATAATATTGTTTGCGTGTATGAGGGTGTAAATTTATGATAAATTCAATTATGGGAGTAATTGGAATCTAAACAAATTAAAGAGAAATAGTCTCTTATGAAAGGGAAAGATCGATTACAACAAATAAATCACAGCCACTTATACAAAGACCAACAAATAAAGTGACACCACATATATGATATATGTCTCGTTCCATTCCATAGGATTGTAACAACTCTTAGGATAGCTTGATATTAAACCTCCTTGGCCAATACGTTTTGATAAAGTTAGCATAAAAAATATTCACATAATGTATGCATGCCCCACTTTGGAATATCAAATAAGTTGCATCATGGCAACTCCTTTAATTTTTATCTACCATTCATAGCTCTCATATTTATTTATTTGTCATTTATTTTTCTTGGCAATCACTTTCATTTCATTGTGCAAAAGCTTTAAAAATATATTTCTGTTTTTACGTAGTTTTCGTCAAGAAAAAAAAAAACAATTTTTGTGACGTGTTGTAATGAAATTACTTTACCAACTATAGTATTATGCACAAATCCAGCCCAATGGCACACGGGCAAACAATTAGGATAGCTTTAGTCACATTCCGATTTTTTCTAAAGACATCCCCATCAACTAATTTTTATAAAGGGTGATAAACTTAGATTGGGGTATCTTTAGAAGAAGCCGAGATGTGACTAAAGCAAACCAAACAATTTTAAGCGTAAGGTGTCGTGGGACAAAGAGGTGCACATATCCAATTACGTTACGGAAGGCCAAGGCCCAAATCTGCGTTCAAAAGACGTTTGGACCAACCAAGATATCGTGGAATGACTCAAACCCAGATGTCAATAGGCTCACAGGATTCGTTGGGCTCAACAGGCACAAAGGCTTGGCTCAGTACCAAGCCCACTACCTCGAACAAATTCTACACTCCAGTAAACCCAGTCACCAAATCATGTGCCTTAGCCAAACTGACCACCAAAAGGTCTTATATTTATAAGGTATTTGAGGACTAATACAAGCACAGAGTAACTAAACAACAATACTTAGTCATAATTGGCAAAGCATAAATACTTTTTTTAAAAAAAGTAATTCTGATAGTACTACTTTCACTTTCCTCAAAGCCAGAGGGTTCAATATATCATCATGGCCAACTTCACAACCTGAAATGTAGCAATGGAGAGGTGCCATCGAGCCCTTTTGAGAAATAGACGTTAAAGTAGTCTCTTGCATCGATTTCTTTGTAAATTGGGGGATTTTCTTCAGATAACAATTGCTTTATTGGCTTGCAAACCATAGAGTTATTCCCTGGTGAAATTGGGGGCCTGAAGAAACTTACCACTGAGATTCTTGGACCTACTTGGTTTGCCAGTACTCTGTGAGTGGCACTAATGAATCTGTCATTGGTGATGAGCTGCACAAGCAAAGACATATTATGAAAGCATAAAATCTCTTTTACAAGAAAAATATGATGCCTTATCCAGTTCTCAATCCAAGATATAGAATACTTCAAATGAAAGCACAACTAATTTCAAGTACTCAAAAACGTAACATAAAATGCATCAAAATTAACCTTAACATAACAACTTGCCTGAAGAAGATCACCAATGTTTACTACCAGAGCACCATGTATGGGATGGACATCAATCCATTGATTCTCTTGGAAAACTTGAAGACCATCCAATTGATCCTGTAAAAGTACTGTGAAAAATGAACCATCAGTGTGTTTGGTGGTTCCCATGGTCAGTTTTGGTTCAGGACAGGCTGGATAGTAGTGACCAAGAAAAAGAATTCCCTCAGCACAACCGAAGTCTTTCAAATGGCTTGGATTAAGTCCAAGAGCCTCAGTAGTAATTCAAACAGAGTAATTCCAAGATTCATCACTTGCTCCTTGTACTGAATCACTATCTCCCTGCAATTCCGTAAATTCATCAAACACATGCCGTGCATAAAGCAATGGCTAGTATTTCGTACCACCAGTAACCTGCAGGCGTCGGGCAATTCTTCTGGGTTAGGCGGATTCGGAGCCAGAAAGCAAGAAAACGTGTCTCTCCAATTAGCTGTTGATGATTGGTACAGATCAAAATTGGACATGTAGAAAACCCTTTTCGAGAAATCGCGACAGTAAAATTCTTTCTTGACCTCGGAATCTTGTTCGTGAAATCTGCGTATGCCATCAATCATCTCATCCAGAACACTAGTAGGGATTCCATGATTGACCAACTGAAAGAAACCCCATTTCTCGCTTGCTTCATTAATTTTTTCAACGATCTTGTTCCGTGAGTCTGCGCCTTCATGGATGTCTTGGAGGTCTATGATGGGAACACTGAATTGGGAACTAGACCCAGAAGAGAAGTCCTCATGAAAGCTTGGTTCTTCACACCTGAATATATGGGGTACCTCTGCCACTCCAGCATCTACTAGTCCCTTAACACCTGCTTTTGTATCATCAAAAAGCTGCAGTTCTCTTTTTCTGTCACAGTTTAACCCATTTTCTGCAGAGGCGCCATCACCATTTGTAACCACCATAGTTGCAGTGGAAATGTTGAAATGTCACGTTACGTAGAAGTTTGACGGAGAAGATATAGGAGATGTTTATTTGACCGGACAACGTCCGCATTCTTGCCGGTATGGAGTGGGCCCAAAGATAGGGTTTGGGCCCAAGCTATTTGTTCAGGTTTAGCCCAGGACAATAATTGGGTCTAACAACCTAATCAAAAGACCGGGCCACCACAATTTATTGACAGGCGTGATTGAGAATAAACCGAAAACTGAAAGGGTCCTATGGAAAATAAGTTCAAAGGGGATAGTCTTGATTTTTAACATCGTGTCGGAGTGGAGTCTCGATCCTATAAAGACTTCCATCCATTTGACTCACCTGTTGGGCCTTTCGAATATTCTTATGGATAGACCACCCAAAAGGTGAGATGTATCATATGAAACCTAACCGGTATAATTCACTTGTTGAGTCTCGCAAAACTAAGCACGCAAGTGCAGAAAAAGTGTTTAGAAGTACAAAATGTCACACATCGGTTAGGTGAGAGCCAACTATGTGATTTATAAGTTTAAGTCCAAATCCTCTCAATCAAAGACGACTCTTTTATGAGTAGAATTGTGTGGGTCTTAAGGGCAAAAGCAGAAAATACCTCTATAAGTGTATTGGGCCAAACCTTTTCACCCCTTTCTCATCCTTTCAAATTCTCTAAATTATAACATGATAGGCTAATGATTAAAACACTTTATCTCTTGTGTTCTCTATTTTATTGTTTATTATTCATTTATATCAATTATGTTACAATCACAATGTATATACTTTCTCTTCTAGATCAACATTGCCAAACACAAGTGGTGGGTTATTTGGTAGTCATTAAGTAGTCAATATGACTCATCAAACACAAAATGTGCATTCAATTTCAAGATATGTAATATGACAACTCTAGGTGGATATATATATATATATATTGAAATAGATGTAAATATACAAGTCACATTAACCCTCCAATGTTTTTAACTCACGCGGGGAATGTAATTGTTCCAAGATCATAAACGTGAGACGTAATATATAGGACACATACATTGAGAGACTCTCTAACAATAACCTCACGAGACTACAACATTTTGCATTTAATATCAACAACCCAAGTGGAAATAGTTCCCCTTGCTTAGCCTATAAATAATCAACACTTCGAATCTATGTCAAAACACAAACAAACCCCCCACTACACATATAGCATCCTTCTTTGGTTTTTTTTTTTTTCTTGAGAACAAAAGTATGTCTCACATAACTGTGGAGAGGAACCGAAGAAGACAAATGAATGAGCATCTCAAAGTCCTACGATCCTTGACCCCTTGTTTCTATATCAAAAGGGTATGTATATTATATGTTCATTAGAGCATAATGGTTTCTACTTTCTCTTCTTTGTTATCATGTTAAATACTGTTTTTGTGAAGAAGTGGTTCAAGTTGAAGAAGATTGAAACTGATGGAATTTGGTCATATTAGGGTTGATATAAAAAAGAAAAAATTTATTGTTTTGTAATCTACTCTAGAGAGAGTGAAAGAGGCGGTTGAGAGAGAGAGCACCAGAAGGGGTGAGAAAAATCTTAGAGACTTGTGAGGGTTGTTTATTGTACTCTTGATCTTGTAAACTCTCTAAAAATCATAGTAGATTGAAAACAAGGATCACGTATTGAGTCCGAAAAAGGGTAAAATTATGTATTGTTCTTCTTTCTCTCATCTCTTTATTTTGCTGCTATTCTTGCTTTGGTTCTTGTGATTTCTTGATCTGGTTCGATGAATTTCGCTACGGTTTATCTTAAAAATTGTTTAAGCTGATAGAAAGGTGATACTCGTACTCAATATTTTCACTTTGTGATATATGTTTTGTGTTTAATTAGGGAGACCAAGCATCTATAATAGGGGGAGTAATAGAATTCATCAAGGAGTTACACCAAGTTCTACATGCATTGGAGGCCAAGAAGCAAAGGAAGAGTAGTCTAAGCCCTAGCCCAAATGGTACTCCTACTACTCCAAAGCCAATACTGCTAACACAGCCAACCATAACTCCTCATGAACATCATACTCCATCTGGGTTTGATCTGAATGCTAAGGAACTGGTTGCATGCTGCAACTCTCCGGTGGCCGGCGTGGAAGCGAAAATCGCGGGTTCCAACGTGATCTTGAAAGTGGTGTCCCGAAGAATTCCAGGACAGATTGTGAGGGTAATCAGTATGTTGGAGAGATTTTGCTTTGAGGTGCTTCATATCAACATTAGTAGCATGGAAGACACTGTTCTATACTCTTTTGTCATTAAGGTATTTATTTATCATGATCACTCGTATATACGTACCCAAGATGTATGTGTGTGTGTGTATATATTGCAAAGCTTATAAGGATACGGGTATATAGGTATATTGATTGCGTATGAAACCCTAGCTAGCTAAGGGGACCATTTATGCATGCCTTGGACATCTAAACACTCGAGAGCTGCTGCTGCTAAAGCATTATTAGAACACTTCTGAACCCTCCCCTATCCAGTGCCTACGAACGCCCTATTAAGTATAGACCTTAAAGGGGAAAACTTACCCGTCAAAGCTTCTGTACGTGTGGGTCTGACGGTCTGAATTTAGACTCATATCGAATGTTCAATGAACAATATATCTTGTATGACCTTATTCTCGGTTACCCAAAAGAGGTCACGAGTTCAAATCCCCCACCTCCACTCGCTTATAATAAAAAATATTTAACCCTTTAAGCATTAGCTTATTTTATGTTTTATAAATTATTCATATATTAGAGTAGCTATTGAAACTGGTGTTTGGTTCTTGATTATTTCTTGTTGTTGCAGATAGGAGTGGAGTGTCAGCTGAGTGTGGAGGAACTTGTGGTTGAAGTTCAACAAAGCTTCTTTGCAGAAACAATTTAATTCTGCAGACCATATATACATACATGGTCTCTTAAATATTATGAGCACTGAAAATCAATAGTTTTATTCACGTATTATTTCTTTCATATGCATAAGAAAGATAGACATGCATATAAATATATATATAGTTGCTTAATGTTTCTTATCAAAAAAATACTTATATATTTAGGCCCATTTGGTTCATTGTATTGCGATGATAATAGGATTGTTTTGCGATGAGGCTGTTTGTGTCTACAATTCCCATCTTGTAAAATCTGTCTCTAGTGTTTAGTTTACCACATATGATCAGCCATAAAAAGAACTCAACCTTGGGAGGAGCCCAACCCTTCCACACACGACTAGTATATGCCATTAGGTGCGGACTCTCCGCCAAGATAGGATCCATCTCCAATTAGAGCAATCCCAGATGCCATAGTGACCACATATCCACTTGAGGAGGAGAGCCTTATTCTTATCACAGATGGATCCTATACCAGTGGAGCTTCTCAATCTTTCTAGTCACCCATTTTGGAAGTTTTGATCATGGATAACCTCCCCCCCCCCGCCCCTAGACGGGGTATTTTTGACACGTGATTCCAAAGCATGGGCCTGGGCTAGGATTCTTTCAGATACTTACTTTTGTATGTGGGTGGGCTCAATTGAGCATGTAGTGATGGACTGATTGGGTTAGATTATGTGGGCTGACATTCGGCCCCATCTTTTGAAAGGCCTACACCGTGAAAAACTAATGTCGACCAGGCTTTGATCCACAAGGCCCAAACATTAGTCCAGACTAAAAAACATGCATGGGCCCTGATTTGGGCTTGTGAGTTAAAACATGCATTTAACCCTTGCAACGACTGATTGAAAGGGATATTTTACTGAATCAATTTTTAAGCAAAAAAGAAAAATAATAATCAAGAGTATTTATTATAAAATGTAGCCCAAACACATAAAAAATGATACTGTCCGCTTCAGGCCAAAACTTGCACGGATTTGTTTTCCTAAACCATCTATGCTGTACTTAAGCCGAGAAAATGTGTCATTTGTGTAAGAGAAACTGAACCTTTACTTAGATACGACTCAGTTGGATTCTGTCAATATGATCTGTCATTACACATCTTGACAGCCTTATCATTATTATTTTTATTGGATATAATTGAAGTAATGGGCCCATATATGGTTGGGTTGGGTTGGCTATTTGACTGATCCAGATCCATGAATCTTTATACATCCATAATTGCTAATATAATGTACAACATGTACAGCAAGTCTTACAGTGACCACTGACCACCCTCCACATGGAATTGTCATTAATTCAAACAACAAATATCCAAAAACACACACATAATTATTCAATAATTGAATTTCCAAGTATCAAACAAATTCAACTATGTCAATCGGGCCGTGTTGGCCCCACGGGCTCTCGGCCCGAATTACACATCTCTTTTGCAGGCCCACTGATAATTATAGCCGTTAATATGCTTCCGTCATCTTTTGACCCTCACCGCTTTCTCGTTTTACTTTCTTTAACCCGGTTTTCATTTTTTAACCGTGCCACTTTCTCGCGCGCGGCTCGGCTTGACGAGCCTGTTTGCTTGAAACTCCCTTGCATATGAATATTTTATTAATTATTTATATGCAGAGAATATTTTATTAACCAATACCTCCATGTCAGAGATTTATTTAGGCCATTAATTCCCCACCTATGACCTAAACCCTCCATAGATAATGTCTCTTTTTTTGGCCTTTTTCAAAAAAAATAAAATAAATAAATCAGACCCTGTGAAATTCTGTCCCATGAAAGAGACAGTAACAATTAACAAAGAGCCTAGCTAGCAGTCTAGCGCGCACACACTCTTGGAAATGTTAACACACACAAATGGGGATTTTTGGGGTTTAAAGAATGAACCCTCTCCCCAAGGCCCAAGTAGAGTCCATTGTCAACCAAAATTAAAGGACCGAAACCCAAGAGAGTCCTGGGATTGGGTGCAGCAGTATTACCCAAAAACATGGCTCCCATGTGATTTACTGCTCTTAATTCCTTCAACTTTGAATTCCTCACTTTGACTTTTGTAATTCTCTCTATTTATTTATCTATCAATAATGATGAGAGTACGGGTGATAAAAAATTGCTTTCAGGTCAGATGAGAGTATATGTTTATGAAATATTTATACGTTCACATTTTAATTTTTATTGGATTTTAGACATACTGAATTAATCAAATCTGAATTGGTTTAAATCTGGATAAATAAATCAGATAATAATTTAATTTAAGTTTGGATTTAGATAAATAAATCGGATAAGGTTTATGTGTTTGGACCTGGATTCATTTTAAATCGGATAAAATTTTTGTGTTTTCATCCAAATTTTGGAGATATAATTTATGTCAAAATTTTGTTTAATTTGAGTATAATAAAATTGATTATGTGGATTGGATAGAGTTTTGTCACCTGTAAGTGAGAGTCGTGAGACTGTCAGAGTCAGTAATCAGTATTGGTGGGTCTGAAACTCTGAATACCCCCATTTGGATGCTGGTATGGTCGCAGCATCTTCACTGACAGTCATGTCTCCTGTGAGTTGTTAGCTGCCTACTCTTCCTCCTTCCCTGCCTGGGCTAGGCATGTTCACATGCACAGCCAAAACAAGATTTTGAGTTATGGGCCCTCAGTCACAAATCACTTGGATTATTGGGCCAAGATGGGCCCAAATTAGGTGTAAGGCTCTGTTAGGGTCAGCATGGCAATGTACTATGGGTTGAAATAAACATTTGTCGTCATTAATTGTGATTAAGATTGGTGAATAATTAGTGCACAGTGATCAATCACCATCAATGCACAGACGGCGCACTTAATCGCTTTTTTATGTAAAATAATTGCTTACTACACCACACAACCTTTTTTAAACGCAGATACCACTTAGTCCTACATGTAATTATGACAATTGGATGAACTAACATTGAGCCGAAACTCATGTGGATAGGATCCTGAAAGTGGGCAAACCCATGTAATCACAATTCCCTAAAAAATAGTTCAATTGATTAGTTCAAACTTTCAATCTCGGACATTATAGTCTCGTAGACCCTAAACCATATATATACTTTCTTATATATTCAAAGAAAGTTGAAATCCATATTCATAAAAAAAAAAATGAATGCTCTCAAGTTCTTTTTTCCAAGTATGAGAAAGTTGATCCAAATCCACTTCATGTAGATATATAATTGAAATAAACAATATAACGTAAAATTAAAAAAGACTAAGAATAATGGACATTGGAGATCTATACATGGATATATATATATATATATAGTTGTTTAATTTGTGAACTACTTAGAAAGTTCATATATTGTGAAAAATCGATAGGTGGAGGCATATATAATAATCATCAAAGTGGGATGTGGTGTCCTAATTCCTATGTTTTTCGTTTATAATATCCCATGTTTGACCTAGCACAGGCAGGAGCACTTGATTGGAGCTAGCTTATCTGAAACTTCGATTTTTATATTTGTAAAAAAGAAATATATCATATAACTTATGTGCAAAAGATATGATTTGGACAATAATAATAGTTTGTACAAGAATAATAGAATATATTATTATAAATAAAGAACAAAAGCAAGGTATTCTGGTGGAGTATGATTTAATCTGGAATAATTTGATATTTGTAATTTCTTAGTATAGTCCAATATTGCTTGACGTTTATAAATTCTTAAGATACTTTCGTCGTGATAGATTTAACGTTTATTATTTTAAATGAAATGCAGGGTTTCAACCCTTTAAAAAAAAGTTGGTGTGTGAAGCACTAAAGCCACTAACTAAACCATGCAGACCATGGTTGTGTCAATCATGCATTATAAGAATAATGATAAGAATAGGAGTGGCTAGCGAGTCTTCTCGTCTTGTGCATTATTAGTCTTCCACTCCCACCGTGTCCACCATTATATATATCTACTACTGTTTCTCTACATGTTGGCCGCCTCCCCACCCAACCTAACTCAATCTTCCGTGCTCCACTACATTTCCACAAAAATTAAGTTAATTGTTGATACATACATATATATGTGTGTGTGAGAATTATATTATATGGACACTTGTAAACCTTAAAATTTTACGAGCATCTCATCATAGTCGTTAGATTTGAGATTAAATTTAATAAAAAAATTATAACACGAAGTTTGACTAGTTCGAGTTGTACACAAAACATTATATTCTAGACGGAAAATGATTGGGGAAGGCGCGCCTTGTCACGACGAGTCGAATGGTACCGTAGGAGGTACCAAAGGGGAATAGAAGTTGGATGGATTGATGACGGGGAAGAGGCGTTGGTGCCGCAACTTTAAACTCAATTTCCAGCCAATTTACTCTGTGATTCAAGTTGTGACATGTCGAAAAAAGTTTGTCGCGGTCGAAAGCTTCATTTCGATAGATTGTTCATCAGAAACGGTGGTTCAATGCTAAGGGTGATCATTATAATCAATGTCTCTCATGGTTTCTCTTGAAAATCAAACAATCCCTAGCTGGCTATCTACATAACATAACATACCCATACCCATACCCATACCCATACCCATACCCATACCCATACCCACCTGAAGCTGATATTAGGAAAAGTCACCGACTGAACAGTTGATTGTGACGCAACATATTATGATGAAACGGATGCAAATCATCAAAAAGATTGGAATCCTCTGATTCGTGTTTTCATAACTTTGTTTTCACTATAACGACAAAACAATATTATTACTCACATAGTGAATTGTTGGACCTTTTGGCTCCATTCGTTAAAGTCATTTTGGTGTTTCTTGAATTTGGTCATATAATTGATCATTCGACCAACTTCTATAGGACTCAACTCTTTCAATCCACCCACAGTTTATACCAAATTATTTGCCACTTATTATTCACTTCAACTGTGTCTCAGCTGCCCCACCGTGAACTTGCCCACTCCCTTTAATTTCCAAAATCCAATCATACTAAATATTTAATCAAAGCTCTAGTCTGTGTATAAATGTATTGGTCACCAACAGTATATACCTAATTATTTATTTGTCACTTACACCCGAGTCACTAATTCAAGGGGATGAGAACAGAAGTGATAGGGATCCTAGTAATCCCAACAGTGAATGTTTTATTCTCTGGTTCAATCATTAGGTTTTGTGAGCCTTTATACTTACATCAATCAATGGACAAGATTCATATATTATTTGAATAATTGAAATTCCATTTATTGAGATCCTCAACAGTTTTTATGATAAAAATGATGTGTATCACACTGATGATCAGGGTTCAAATATCCCGACCTTATTAGTGATTTTACTCATGAGTCGACTTTCTTCCACTCATCCATAGTTTTAAGTACTGAAACGAAAGTTGACCCGTCCCTGATAGTAAACGAATGAGATCATCGAATCCAACGTTGTATATTCCTCGAACTTTTTCCGGGTTGATGTGGCAAGAATATTAACCAATTGTTTCAAACAGGGGACCGAAAAAAAAGGGAAAAAAAAAAAACAAGTGAATAAAATAAACTTCTTCATGTCATCTTTCTCGTGATTACTAAAACCCTTTTTCCTTTTTTTATTTCCATCTCTCTTTTGTCTTCTAATAGACTGTTCCAAAAACCTCCATAAATCTCTGCTTTTCTGCCCAAATTATGCTTAAATGTACATACAAAAGAAAACAACCCAGAAAATGAAGTCTAGAACCATAACAATTACCGTTAACATACTGAAAATTTAAGCCCTACTCATATCAATAATATTGTCCACTTTAGATTTATAAATTCCTGTAAATACATTGAACACGCACGAATTTATTTTTCTCGAGCTGTCTCACTTAACGACATTTAGGCTTAAGAAGAGGCCTCATTCAAGTGAGGGGTATAGCTTTTTTTTTCTTATAAACTCACATCACTTGGATGATCCAAGCAATATGGATCATTATGTTTGTCAACATCTGGCTCAAGTGAAACAATGAATTTCTTACTTTTTTTTGTAACGTGGAACCCACACAGCTATCTATTGGACAATTAATTGGTAAGTCCTGCGCTACATAGAAGACGTCGTAGGTCGCAACTCCAATGAACCAGTTAAAACCTGGGTCAAGGTTCAGTCAAGAAGATAAAACAAGGTGACATTTTCATACGATGATAATGAAAACACTCATGAAATGCAAACGACGGATTGTTGGGTACTTGGGTCATAACACAACCCTTAATGATCTTCCATTAAAACACATGTAAAATTGCTACATATTTTAACTTCTAACTTGGTTGTTTGGTTTTGATCTCACACGCACACATAGATTGATAGATAGATACATCCAAACAAACCTCTCGTGCCTCCTTCACCACCCTCATTCCCATGTGAATGTGATTCCAACCCTCACCCTCAAGAACCTTCATTTGGTCCAGGTCTCATCTCATCCCTCCACTTGTTGTATCATGACTATTATCTGTCGACCATATGAAATGAAACCACAACAAATGAATCCGAGACAAGGAAGACAATAATAATCCGGAGCAGGAATGTGTTTATCTTTGAAACCAAACACGTTGACTAAATTTAGGATCTCGAGCTATCCAACATTAAATGCTCACTCTGGCCACTGCACCCGTTCATTGCCAATACAACACATTGGCGTAAGAGCATCCACAGTAGTATAATATAATACAGCACTTCAAAATTATTCTCTCTCTTCTCCTCTCTCCTATGTGGCACAATTTAATTGGATGAGTGGGTCCCATAATAATACTATTCATCAACACTCCATAAATTCCAAGACTCTATATTCATTTTCTCTATTTTCTCTCTCTTCCTTTTCATCATCTCTCTCTTCCTTTTCATCTTCTCTCTCTTTCTTTTCATCACCTCTCTCTTCCTTTTAATATTCTCTTTCTTCATTTTCATCACATTTCTCTTCATTTTCATCATCTCTCTCTTCACTATTCATCAAGTATATATATATACTCCAACTCTCAAGTATTATTTTTCCACAACTAAATTTTCAAGTGTTATTTTTCACCCATTGTGTGCATGTAGCGCTATATTTATCAAAAAATTAACATTTCAAGTACTTGAAATACACTCCATTATATCCATTGTGAGAGTATAGCACTATATTTATCCAAAAAGTATTGTTAACAATGTTAAATATAACACCATTGTGGATGCTCTAAGCAATTACATAAAAACTTGTCCGCATAAGTCTTCGCAGGCCAAGCACCAACCATTGTAAACACGAAAATGCTGCAAACACACAACCTGAAATTCCTGCTAAACCAGTTGAAACCCAAAAGTATAGAGTCTACACAATCTAGTGATACTTATCATGTCCAATTAGCTTTTCATGGATGGATGGATTTTGTTGTATTTAATTTGTAAGCTCAAGAAAACAGAGAAGTACTTTTGCTAGGAGACCCACATCCATCACTCTCTGTGATTAGACAGTTTTCTTTTAGAGTTTTTTATGAACCCCTTCAATTATCATCGCTCTTTCTATTGACAAGACTAGATTTTTATGAGAGAAAAAAATTCGTGGCAAATGTCAATACCTTAGATTGTCCATGTCAACAAATTCTACTATTTGCTTTAGACTCTATTGTAAGATAGTATGGATTGTCAAGTACGTGAACTCGCATACCCAACAATTATGCTTTCTCTTCATTCATTTGCGCATTTTATCGAACACATGGTGGACTCCGCGATTTGGCTTATATTAGTGTGAGCCCTACCTCCCACAAGGAAAATACATAATGGGTACATGATTTTACTCGCATCGAAACGGAAGAAAATACATAATTGGTACTCCACACATTGTAAGAATAATACAACCCCTAGCTTGTTCTTCATGAACTATCATCCTCTGCACTTAACAAACAACAAACAACTTTTAACATTCTATAAACAGTTATGATAGGAATCATAGCAGTTGATATCCCACTATCCTATTTATCGTAGCTGCTAATTAGTTGTACGCATAGGACATAATGTGTATCAAGTGAGGCATGTGCAGTTTACGAATTCACTTGAACTAAATTGAAACCCAATTCCATGTATTTTGATAATTTGATGGCCTTGATCAACGGCTTTCTCCAAGCTCTTTGCAAGACCGTAGATCTCAAACCTAGTATCAAACATTCTTCACATCACATTGCAGCTTGATGGATTTTCATCACTGAAGAAGTTGTATGGGTCTGAATGTGGGGGCGGGTATGGGTATGGGTATGGGTACGTGTATGGCGGATATGGTTGTGGTTGTGGCATGTAATTGACAGCGGGTGGGGGTCTGGCATACATCATGGGTTGGAACCTCTCGTTACCCATTGCCCGTTGTTGGTTCATCATAGCCATATATTGCTGCTCTTGTTGCTGCTGCTGGTGGTACGGGTTGCCGGGCATAAGACCCGGTCCGGCCCCTTGGAAATAACCACCAGGAGCGCCACCACCACCGCCGTTCATGGGCAGTCCTTGAACAGCTGGGATGTTACCCATTTGACCCATGGGCATTTTCATGTTACCCATCTGGGCCCACCCATAGCAGGGAACCCATCATTCATTCCACCACTACCGCCGCTGCCGCCTCCATTTCCCTTTTTACCCCCGGCGATGGCAGCACCACCACCGTTATTGCCATTCTTGTTATTATTACCCCCACCACCATTGTTCCCATTTTTGCCTCCTTGATTTTGGTGGTTATTGTTATTTCCTCCACCTCCATCGCCTGCTTTTTTACTCCCATTTCCATTTTTGCCCTCATTTCCACCCATATTTACATGAACAGGCACGGCAGCACCACCACCATTTGCAGCAGCGGCAGCAGCCTTCATGAGCTGGGGATTATTCCCATTCATCATCATCATCATATTAGGACCTAAAGGACCGTTTTTACCCATCATGGGGTGTGCCTTGTTCAGTATCGGATGACGAGGATCATCCATTTCATCATCAAACTCATCATCTTCAAAATCGTCATCATCATAATCGTCATCATCGTCGTCATCATCATCATTCAAGTCATCTTCCTCGGGCAGGTTGAACTTCGCAGCCTTCTGGTTGTTGTTATTGTTGTTCTGATTTGGTGGCAATTTCTGCAAGTCCTTCAATGGTGGCAGCTTCAGATCTGGGAACCCTTTCATTTGTTGAAGCTGTTGTAGCTGCTGCAGCTGCTGAGGGGTTAATTGACCCCCAACCAATTGGCCCCCTTTGAGCTGCTGCTGGTGGTGGTTGTTGTTATTTCCACCCTTTTGACATCCTATGTTGTTGTTGTTGTTGTTGCCACCTCCTTGGCCATTGTCCATTGGCATGTTCTTGAGCTGGTTAGGGAGGTTGTTTTGGTTGTTATTGGGCTTTTGAGCACCCCATAGCTCTGCGTGCTTCCCTGATTTTGAGAGCTTCTTAATGAGTACAGATGGGTCTACATTCCCTGAGATTGTCACCCTCCCTTGCTCTGAATCAATTTTGGTTGTGTAAACCCCTGTTCAGAGAAAATCAAGAGATAAAATTTTGGGGGAAATTTGAGAGGTAAATAGTAATTTTAAGTGGTAAGTAAGATTACCATCAATCTTCTGCAAGATTTTCTTGACTTTCTGTTTACACCCATCACAGTGTATGTTCACTTTCAGAACACAAGTCTGCATGCACAAGAAAACGAAAAACAGACAACGATATGAATAATGAATGTCACCGAACAAACAGAGAAAATTCATTTACCAGTTTCTAACATGAAAAGAGCATATAACTGGTGAAATTAGGGAACAAATTGAAGAGCATAAAGAAGATTGAGCACTCAAAGCTTGAGTTCAAGTGAAGCAAAGTAAACTGGAAGGGGAAAAACAACGACAATGGAGCAAGTGAAGGAGTGAGAAGAGTACCTGGATCTTCAAAATCTCTTCTTTACTCATCTCTACCACCGAAATGGAACAAAGGAGAAAAAGAGCAAACAACGTATCTGAGAAGACGAATTACGAGAAACTCCAAAAACGGGGTTGTTGTTCTCTGTTCCAAGCACACAAACACTCACGGAAAATGAGAGAAAACAAATGGGTCTGAGGGAGTCTCTGAGCAGAGAAAGTTGAGACACTAAACATCAAGTCTGGGCCTAGAAGAAAGAAAAGAAAAAGAGAGAGAAAGAAAGAGAAACAGAAAGATTTTCAGAGAAGGTGGTTTTTTTTTTTTTTTTTTTCAGAGAAGGTGATTGCACATTTAACTTCCTCTGTAACCTCTGTTTCAGGGTGTGAGAGAGAAGACAGAGAGAGAGAGACTACTGGTAATCGAGAGAGATGATGCAAGCTTCTTGCTTTCTTTTGGGGCTTTATTTAATGGTTTTTTCTATTCTTGTTTCTCCTTATTTTTCTTTCGAGCCAAACAGAGCCATTTGGCTTGGCTTGGCTTCATTAAGGGTCAGCGACTGTGGCTTGGCTTAGGTTAAATTTATTTATTTTTAAATATTATTATTGTCAGCAGATGTGAATGAACTCTGTCAGATATTCTCAGCCCACAAATGGTTGGTGTAATAAATATTGACATTTAATTTGGGACTAAAGTTGGAACAAAAGTTATTAAATTTCCTACTTATTTTGGCCCTCCACTACATTTTGTCTATATTTTCTTAAATTATACCTATATTACCCTCAATAAAGTAAACTTTTCTCTTTGATATGGGTTTAGCTCCCACAATACTAATTCCTTACCTAAATATCTATTATTGTGATCATACCTATTTGTTTTTTGGAAAATTTTGATTTTGGATATTTTAGGAAAGAACCCTTCCAAGATATTTTGCATATCCCTAAAGGAGATGATAGATAAGATGAAAGCAGGTGGACAAATGCACTAACTTAGATGACACTCATGTGTGTGATATTTCATAGAGATCTCGAGTTCGAGCATTCTCATCCCCTTTCCCCAGTATTAAAAAAAGAAAGAAAGTAGGTGGACAAATATTAAGTGAATTAAAATTTTGAGTCATTTTGAAGTAATTGATCCGTTAATAATATCGACATGCTACAAGTTGTCTATTATTACCAAAATAGTTTCTTCATAATTTTGTATATAACTAGTGTGAGGCCTGCGTGATTCAAGGATAATAACATTGTGGGTCAACAAGAATTAGGCAAGTAATCATGTCATTGTTGCGTTGGAGAGTTTTTGGAAAATTGTATCTTTTTTAGTTAAAATTGTCATCCATGTAGAAGATGTGAGCCTTTTTTTTCCCCTTCTATAGATAGCTTGGAAGGAAAAAGCTTAACCAATAATTAAGCTCAATATATTGCTTTTTTTAAAAAAATTAATTTAGATAATCCAAAATGTTTATGATAAAACCTTATTAGTAACTAGGAGTCCATATGCCTTAGTTAAACCTAAATTTTTGTTAAGACTTTAAAAAGTCTCACATGGTTTGATGTAAGTGAACAATGTGATTTACTCAAACACTTGAGGTATTTTTTTGAAGGACAAAGTCAAGTGGGTCTTGGATCAGAGCGTGAACAATATCTCAAGTAAATTGGGTCAAACATCTATCACCTCCTTCTTTCCAACTCTCTCAATTCTTCAAATTATAACATAGTATTGGAGTATATAATTGATCATAATGACCTCCCGTATAGTCCACTTATTGGGTATCGCATAACCGAACCTACAAATGTGGGGAGTGGTAAGTCTTATAAAAAGTCTCACATAAGTTTGGTGTAAACCAATGATGTGATTTATAAGGACAAAATCACGCGGCATTTGGCTTAGAGCATTGACAATACCTCATGTGAATTGGACAAAACCTATCTCACCTCATTCTTTTACTTCTCACCTTTTTTTTTTCTTAATTTCTTCAAATTATAACAATTCTCAAATGAAATGATTCATTTCAAGCCAACTTGAACACACCCAATAGGCTTTTTGGGTAGGAAAGTATTTCTAGGAGAGTAAAGCTTGAGAAAAATCTAGTTTTAACAAAATCAAAGTTGGTTAGGTAAATTAATTGGTTGTCAAGATACAGCAATCCTTCTTTTTCTATTAAGCGTTACAGCCGTTGTATAGATATTAAAGCACCATAGGAATAATAATTCATCTTTGATTTTACAGATATTGTCTTCATGTCACCATGTATAGATGGATGGAAGTGAATGTTTGGAATTAACCTCTCTAAATAACAACGAATAACATAAAAGATTAAAGAGATAGACAACAGAAACACATTATTTCTACGTGATTCACTCAATAGAGGTTACATCTATGAGAGTCACCACAGTTTTTCACTATGTTAAAAAAAAAGAAATACAATGATATTTTAGGTACGGAATACATATTCCTTAGGGCAACATTATGTACATGCTACAATAGTGAAACTACCGCCTCTATAGTCTTAAGAAAAACATAGAAATTTCATACGATCCGGGCCGGATCCAACCAGTCCATGATCAGCTCCAAAAAACCTAACAGTGAAGTCATATTCATAAAGAAAGGGAAAAGGAAAGTCCTACACAAATGTCACAACCCAAAGTTGGTCACAACTATAGTAAAGCTAGACTTCTCTTGATAGATCTAATACATTATGCCTTGAAAGTCTGCTCAATTCGGGACGTAGAATTCATGTGATCATGTTACTACAGACAACATAGGTAATACAAGAGAAGCAAACTCCAGATTCTGGAGATAATTTTTTTTCTTCCTGCAATTGGCCTTTTCTTATTCAAGTGGTGCCATGTGAGAGTCAAGTATTCTCCTTTTTCTTTTTTGTAAATGTGAAAGAAGAAAAAGGGTAATTGAAATGGGACAGAAGACCTAAGCAACATGGGTTTCTTTGCCTACAATTGATCATAGCTTATTACTTGAGTTAACTTTCATGGTATGGTAAAAACCCAAGATGAAATTTAATGGCACATGTGAAGGAAGTACAGCAACTGTTACTGTACATGTGTAATGGGTTTCTTAATGGGTGAGCTCATTCCAATTGATATTGAATGTGCATCTGTGGGAGCAAAAAAAATCATGGACTTGTTTGGGTTTGATATTACTTCCCTCTTGTCTGTTAAGTGTTTGTGGAAATGCCTGAGTGACCTTATGCACAGCCGTTTCTATTTATGCTTGGGTAATCACATGAATACCACATGGGTTTGGACAGGAATTGATGAAGAAGAGAAGAAGAAGAAGAAGAAGAGATAGATAGATAGGGGTTCCCATTTATTGTATATCTACTTGTATGTTCACATAGTCCCTACCCCAGCTCTGCCGCTGCAGCTTGTCTTATTGTAACTCTTTAGTTTTGACAAGGTTAGAAATTCTGGTTTTTTCCCTCTTTAAGTTTTCACAATGAACAAAAGTATTTGCTTTGTATGGTTGTGTATTCTTTGTGAATACTGATTCAATGGAACTTGGCAATAAGATAACAGATATACGTCCCCGTGGAGTAGTATGGGTGGCAGGGCAGATCTCGATATGTACGGATTAGGCGTATGTACCCGGGTTCCATGCTGCGCTTGAGATTATATTGGGGTTTGAAACCATATGAAGTAGCAGAGTGGAATTCACCATAAAAAATGTCCTTCCAAGGAAAATTTAGTTTGTTGAGAAAGTTAGCTGAAAACAGGGAGAAGCTGAAATGTGGTTGCTGGTAATACAAGCAGCAACAGAAAATTAGGCAGATTTTAAGGTGTTTGTCTCGTTCTTTAAGGCTGGCATTTGTCCTAAGATATTCTTCAGAATGAATGTAAATGCAACCAACAGATAAATGCAGTTATAACTGCTTTACCTAGATACTACTCTTATACAGGAAATATCACCATATCATGGACTATTTATACCACCCACTACAATCATTATCTACTAATCACAAACTGGAAACATCAAACTATTGGAGTGAAACTTCTGTTGACAGCTTACATGTAAAAGATGAGCAGGAAGAGCTCTCAATCTCCAAAACATGAAAGCACGGAGGACCTGGTGTGGGACTCCAACTAGGGGACTATGTGGGTGTACGGTTTGGTTAGGATGCCCACGTCAATGCCCACACATCATACTCTGCTTGTTAAGTAAGGCATAACCTATCGAGCGAAACTTCTGATGCCCACGTGTGGGTGGTCGATAAGGGTATTCTTGTAGAACACCCTCGTTTTAATTCCCACATTTCGAATCCGCAATGGAGAATCTTCAATGATATTTAGAAGACCCAAAATAAAAAATTCAAGAAGTCAGAGCTAAAAAAAGTTTTGATGCAACAAGCATGCATAAAAAAGAAGAACAAGGAATAAAAACCAGATATGTCAATATGAAAGTGGAGAAAGAGAGATATGGGTATCAACCCCATTGTTCAAATGTAATATCCACACTGAAGGTACATGCAAGCTTTTGAGGTAATCTTGGTTTTGTTTCCATCACTGCTAACTTGTATCTCAAACATTCTTCAGTTTCTCTTTTTGGATGTTGGCCCAAAGGAGAAAGGTACTCTCTTTCAGTGTTTCTTGCCTTTTGGTTTTGGATCCTCCATATTCACCCACTGACCCACACACAAGGACTTAAAACTGAAGATTCAGTTTCAAACCTGGCTAGAATGTACACGGATCTTACCCCAACATAATGCGGAGAGTTTGTTCTAAAGAATTGAAACCCCTGACCTCCGGTTGCACTACTACTGCAACTCTACCATTGAACGACATGTTTGTCTACTTACATGAGAATCAAATTCAACAAAATTCAGGCCTAGGTTTCTTTCTGACCAAAATATATCCGCGCTGATGATCCCTAAAGATTCTGATCTGAGAACAGTCTCTCAGGTCGTCAAGACTAAGATACTGTTGCTTCGCCATCCTAGAAGAATCACCTCCCATGTCTTGTAACCAGATATAAGGCTGGCATGTCTCATCATAGTAATAAAGCAAGCTCTTCATGCTTACTTTGCCTCCACCTCCACTCTTGTTCTTACTACCAGGCATGTAAGCCTTGTAAATGCTCTTACATTTGAGTCTCTTTGAAGAACCAGCCTTCAATGTGTGAACTTTCTTCAGTATTTATCCCACCCTTATTTGTAACTCCACCGGCCTATTGCTTAGGTTCCAGATCCTCGAGCCAAATCCCGATGGCTGAGCGTGATCCCAACACCCATCGAAGCAACTGCCGATAGGAAATCTGGTGAATTTCTTTACCTTTCCTCTTAGGGGCTCAAAATGCATCTTTTGTTGCAGATACTGCAGTTCTCTTTATCTACACTACTTGTGCTTTCTTTCTTATATATATACACAGAGAGAGAACCCTCCCATCAAGGAATTGGTAGGGTCACTCATGAACCCAAAAATTCAACACAATGAGACAGTGAAAAATGTAAAGATACATGTTGTGAACATATAAAAAATGCAGGGGAAGAGGAATTTTTTTTTTTTTCACTTTGTTCTTGTCAGGAAGTAAGAAAAGAAGGCAATGGCTCCCACAGATCATATAAAATATAATAATGATGAGGCTGCATATGATTTTGCTTCCCCTTTCATCATAGGATTTTGCCTTTTTTGGATTTCCTGCTGCACAAGTCTTGAACTAACGCTTGTACGCCATTGTTTCTTTATGACAAATGTAAATTTGGAACACCACCGTCGGGTTGGTGGACCAAGTAGCATCAGTTTGATGAATAAAGCAGAAAGCCGTGTTCTCCAATGATGGCTTAATGGACTCTATTGATGCCACTTTCAGAGAGCCAGGAATTCAGGGTTCAACAAATGCTGCAACTTCTGAGACCACCATTCACCCAGAAACCTTACCAGTGACCCACTTATCTCAGAATTTCAGATCATGCACACCCACCGTATCATTCCAACACCAAGAAAAATTGAATTCTCCAATCGAGAATTTAAAATCCACAGTTCGCAAAGTTCACGAGCAGGTGTGCCATTTGAATAGCCCACTAAGCCCAAACTCGGGCTGAACTAGGCACGCACAAACCCATCCGACAAGTAAGTTGAGCCAAAAGAAGCCAAGTAAACAGAATTTAGGGAAAAAGAGAAGAATTTAGAGACAAGCAGCAGATATAATCAAAACAATGAATCTCAGTGACTTGTATATATTTTGTTCCCAACGGAGGAGACATCCATGCTCTAATAACAACAATTAAAAAATACTAATGAATCTTTTCAGTCAAAAACTACCAAAAAAGGGTTAAGCTATACAGATCACATAAGGCTTGTCCTAAATCTGAAGTTCGAATAGTGACATTGACTCGGAAAAGATGCAGTGAAGAATTTACAGAAAAAACTTAGCTTTCATGGTTGACATCCGAGGAGTCTATTTTTATTATAAGAGGCTGGTTGAGATCCACCGTTGGTTCGGCGACAATGGGTAATTCTGGGGATGCTGAAAAGCCTGAAATGTCATCTATATCCTCGTTTTCAGCCAGAGCTTTGTCTAAAGCACTTTTTGCAACTCTCGTAACACCAAACATTATAATCACTGCATGGAGGGGGGAAAAGAGAATCAAAAGAAGACACATTAGTAATGTTAAAATCCAGCCAAGCTTATTTCAGACGCAAACAATCAAGTGAAACGAAAGCGGATATCTTATTTGTATCGATATTCAGTTTTGTGATACGCGCAACAAATAAATTGCATCCAACTACATTTTACCCAATCAACTTCTGGTAATACTACCGTGCAAACCAACATACGCAAGATCCGGGGTATGTTAAATTGTGAAAATGTAAAAAGCTTCAACAAGCAAAGAAAACACTGTAAAATACCATTATTTCCACCGAGTTAATTCTTATTACATAAACCAATTATCATAGTTACAGTTAATTCTGATCATTTGGTTTCTCAGTGTCACTTTAGGTACAAGGTTCGAGTGCTTTACGAACATCTTTCTTTAGTATCGGAGATAAAAAGAATACCGCAGTTCCTAATATGAATTCCTGGTTAAGCCCCTAAACCAAATGGTAAAGATAATGGAACTTAAAGTTATTATCATCACTAGTACTAGCAAAACAGACAATCTTTGGACTCATTTGTAGATTTCTTAATCTCTCTACAGGTGGATGGAAAAATCTACTAGTATCTGTGCAGTGTAGCAACTTACCTGAAACTACAAGACCCAACACAATAAATACCTGCATCCATCACATAAAAGAGAACATAGATCAGAACTGAAGATAAAAATGAGACATACACACCACAAAAGTAAAACAGAACATAAAATATTAAATAACAGATACCTGGCACATTTATTTTCTTTTTATTTGACTAGGTGGTTTAGGGTTCTTTGTAAGCACGATTCTGCGATTGATGCTAACCCCCAATATATTTTGGGCTTAGGGCTTAAGGTTTAGCTTCTACAATTTAGGGGTCTGAGACTCTGAGATGAAGGTCTAGGTTTCAAGAATTTGAGTTCCCTATGGTAGGGGGGTAAACTCCTGTGCACAAGACTCCCACATTGGGTAGGGTCAGAGACAGACAAGATGTGCGCAGACCTTACCTCCGCATAATACGTGGAGACTGTTTTCAAGAATTGAACATGCGACATCTAAGTTGCACCTATGCAACTCTACCACTGGTCATATGGTTGCTTGTAATTAGAGTACTCTATATCAGCAAAAATCTAAGATTGACCCTAAATCTAAATCCTAGTTTCTAAACCCAAACCCTCCTAAACCCTAAACACAAGAATGCCCAAGGCCAAAACCTGAAACCTAGAATACCTACCAAGACAATAAACCCCTTACCCTAAGAAATAAATCAAAATATATGACGAGTTAAGAAGACTAGTTGTTGGGCATATAGGGCTTTTAGGGTTTAGAGTTCCCCAACAAGAATAGTATGGAATCTTGCTATGGAGACCATACAGGGTTTAGTGTTCGGGACTTGGGTTTATGGTTGGTTAAGGATTTATGTTCCGAGGTTTAGGGTTCTCCATATCAGCAAAGATTTAAGATAGAAACTAATCCCACCAAACATTCATTTACAACCTGAAGTGATGTGTCAGAGCAGATAAGGCTTGCGGGCATATATGACAAACAGAACAAATAGAAAGATGACAGCAGTCCTACCCAGCGAGTAGTTGAGAATTCACTCCATCCATGTGTCACGTCTGAAAGATCCTTGAGAGTTGTTCCAACATAAACTAGTGCAAGGGTTATTGGCTGCAACAGAATAGCATGTTAGAATAGTCATTTTAGCACTGAAATCAATATTTCATAGATCTGAGAGCATAAATAACACTTCCCCTAAAACAAAAGGTGCCATGGAATTTGTTCACTGTGTACAACTCAACAACTGAACACCAAAGTGCTAAAATGAAAGACTGATTAAACTAGCATACTAAGAAAACAGAATCTCACGATGGATAAAATAACATAAAAAATGTAAAAAAAAACTTCCCATACACAAGGCTCCCATAGTGGGCGGGGTCGGGAACATACATGAATACATGATGTATGCAAACCTTACCCCTACATAATATTTGGAGAGGATGTTTCACGATTGACAAAAATTACATAATATACTTCAAATACATGATCATTCTAAAGAATGACTACAAAAAAATCAATTGGGATAAAATCACCGAGTAGTGAGAGATCAGGAGAGAAGAAATTACCATCATGCCTAACCAGGATGCCAGCATGTATTCTAGTATAGGAACAGGAGTGACGGAAAGTAGGTAATTCAACATATTAAAAGGGAGTAAGGGAACAAGTCGAAGCAACAAAACAATCTGCAAAAGAAAAAAAGAAACTTCGGTAATCACACATTTGATTTTGGCAGCATACAGCATCTTAAAGATCTCAAACATATGCATGAGTTTTACACCCACACATATTCTATAGTAAATAATATTGATGTTTCACCGGTCCACTACTCCACTTCTTAGGTTAATAACCTTGTCAAACAACCAACAATTTGACATTCGATTGTAATGCCAGCCCAGCACCCAAAAATCAAACACCCTCAGCAAGTAAAAACTTTTGCAACTTGAATAAATTAAGGGGCTTGGATGACTCTCTAGCACCAGATTAGTGACTCTCATTACTTCTCAGTTCCAACTACAAACTACAAAGGTTTCAACTTTATTCAGACCAAGGTGCTTTATTCCACCTTTTCAAGGAAATTATATTAAAGACGATAAACACTACGTAACCAACAAAGGGATCAACCATAGACATCCATCTAAAAATATATTCAGTTGTGACAGACCAAATATATAATAAACAAACCTTGAAGCCAGATCTTCGAATTGCAATTGCTACTGACCGAAATTTCGGATAATCCTTCAACTTTGAGACAACATATGATCTCCCAATCTGTTTAAGAATTCCAGAAGAAAAAATAAAATGAAAATTTGACATAAATACTCTAAAAAATTACAATTAATTTAAGGATGGTTGAAGAATAAAGTATCACACAGTAATCGAAGAAAATGGGCAAGAACTTAAAAAAGGGTGGCATAGATAATATAGAGCTTAAAGTAACTAAGACAGAAGTATATATCATCAATCATCATAAGATTTGCTTGAAACTTACAGTTCTGCCAAGAAGAAATGCTGCCCCGGCTCCGAGCGTAGCACCAATCGAATCAGCGATGAAGCCCACAGGCAAACCGAAAAGGTACCCACCACCAAGCTAAAAGATGATGACCAAGTTATGGGATTGTATAGGAGAATGGACATACATAACCAAGTTAGTCAATTAATCCCAGTAAAGCAGGTATGTTTCAAAATAAGAACATTTCATGGACTCAATGCAAAAGTGAACGGAAATTGACTGGAAAAAAGGGCCGAAAAAAGGAGAAAATTTTAAGTCACACTGAGACTCAAACAAGCTGGCAAAAGCATCAAATGAAAATTTAACGCTTACAGTCAGCACTGAAGCTGGAACTGCCAAGACCGTGAGAGGGATATAAGCCACAGCCCTACAAAACCAAAATAAAGTTGTGGTGAGCCATAACTCGCTTATTGCCCAGACCAACATTTGAAAACCAAAGTGTTACTGATACTATGTATATGCAATCAACTATAACAACGCAAAATTGCTCCTCGAAAGCTAGGAAGGCTATGTTACTATCTTCCAATTTCATTCACTGAAGTTCCAGTTTTTCACACTATCAACTATATCATAATTACAAGACGTTATGAAGAAGTCACTACTAAGAGTAATTTGATGCTAAATTAGTTGAGAAACCAATAAGTATAATGTCGTAGCTAGTGACTTACAGAACTAGAGGACCCCAAGGCCCCAGATCTTGTTCAACCCATAGTAAGAAGTCCTTCAAGATCTGCAGCACATAGTTTTTATCATCAGTAGACAAGTATAAGGCTATACATATAAAACAGAGCCATTCTCTAGTCTGCATTATGCCCAATGAAACCAAAGAAAAAAAACCTAAAAGAGAACGTAACTCTCTTGCTGACTGAGAAAGTAAATGCCAAGCCAAACGAAAACCAATTGTATAGATAGCTTTCTTCAAAACCAAAGATGGGAGTGGGCTTTGTAACAATACAATATTGCTGTGCCATTGCAAGAAACAATCCATTTCTCTAATGAAGTTAACTTTTTGAAGAATACAGTTGTTTTGAGCAGTTAACATTCCCAGTGAGACTTGTGCACCATGATAGCTTTACCAATGTCAAGACAAGGAGATATTTCACAAAGATGATGCCAATCCCAATAGTATCCTCAAAGCAAATTATTCACCACAATTCCCATCAAGAAGATAAGAATTAATTTAAGCTAACGAATACGATATTCACAACAGATCCAACAAAACCCAGACCCCCCCTCCCCAACCACCTTCAACACTAGACAAAAACCCATCTCGAAATAAATCGGCCAAAGAATCACTGATATAAGCAAATAAATCCATCAAAAAGCGATCTTAAGAAAGACCCAGATGGCAAAATCAAACCTTCTCGATCGGTAGAGTGAAGCAAGCAACGGCAACAGCTACAAGGAGGAGGAGGAGGAGGGTGATCCTGAGCGCAGAGCCCCATGTAAGCCCCATCGAGAGCCTGCGACGCCAAGGCCTGCACTTTTGGTCGTCAGTATCGAACTCAGACGTTGCTTGTTTCAAGGACAAGCGTGCCCTCAATCCCCCTACGTCTGCCAGATTTGGCCTCTTCAAGCCACGAATAAAAAATATATATCTTGTTGATCTTCGTCTTTTGTTTTAATCCATCAACACTCACACACACACACAATCATACTCTCTGTCTGTATGCGTTATGCCATGTGAGGGTTGAAGATTGAAAGACAAGATTGTTGATTAAGCGCAGGAGTCTGGGCTTTCCTAATCTAGTCTTGTCTTGTTTGGTTGGGTTGATTTATAGCGTTTTCGTGTGCTCCCAGCGTTGAAGCGTGTGCTATGCTATCGCGTACTCTAATCTTATCAAGTTATTAATGGGTAGAGCCGTAAAAGATAAATTTGACGCATTAATAGATACTGATTAGTTACTTCACTTTTATTCTAATTAAGCTTTTCTCGGTGATTATTATTCTAATCCAATCATGTTCTTCAGTTATTCTAATTAGTTTGGTTTAATTTTCCTTTTTTATTTTCATGATTCAAACCCTTCAAGTGGAAACCAAGGAAAGGCCGTTCTAGTTGAGATTTTCTTTTTTTTGGAGTACTAGAAAATTAGTACGCTAGAAAGAGGAACCTCACTTGTGTTGATAACTGATGAAGATTTGCATTCAAAAACGAAAAAACAACATAGATTGTCTTCATCCCAGCAACTTCGAACTACTTTACTAGTGTTAGTGTATAGCAATCACTTACCCAAAAAAAACAAAATTTAATTGCAATTCAAATGCTTTGAGCCAAAGGACTTCCAATAATTTATAGGACAATAAGGTGCAAATGGGCCTTTTTCTTCTTCTTCTCTCTCTCTCTCTTTCTTTCTTTTTTTTTCTAATTAAGGTTGATGGGAATAGCACACTGGCCACTCATGTCAGATCAGGGTATGAGCCAACAAACAAGGGACGACAAAGCCTTTAGGTAAGTTATAAACAGAACCAAGATTATTAAGCATTACCCCAAGTAAAGAAACCAAAGCAATCTTGGCGCAGTACCAAGTCCACGAACCAATTAGGGCAATAACAAAGCAATGTTCATCAGTAAATATGGACATATTGAAAGAACCTAACCTTCAGGGAAATAACATAACATTCCATTACAATCACAATTACAAAATGTAGAAAAACAGACCACAATTCACAAGATCATGTTGGATATACCTTTCATTAAATATTGTAAGAGTGAAGTAAAGAATGAAGTACACGAAGCCTCTATTTTTCTATTTTAGGGGGGAAAAATTTCAGCTGCTAAGCTGACAAAGAACAGGAATTAAATCAAGTAATGAAAGGAAGAGAAACAAAAATATATGAAGGGAACGGAGGGGATCATACTAATTCCATGGATCATCCCAGCCTTTAGGTCCCTCTCTCTTGACAAAATCGATAATGGCTTGCACAGCTTCTCCTACTCTGTTTGAAAGGCAGTGATTTCCATGCTCAATCTCAACTTTCTCTGCCCCACCCATGGCTCTGCACAATCTGCATAGGTTCGGGATTTGTTGAAATCAATATTTAATCGAATAAAGCATTAATTTCCCATAATGCATTAAACACACAAGATGACCACTACATTACAATTTCTTTATGTTAGATACCCAAGACCAACCAAATATATTTTATAGCTACTACACCACCTAACCTAAGCAAGATCTAGAAAAGGTGAATGGAGATTTTAGCTGGAATTCCATTTCTCACCTTTCAACCAATGCTTTCTTATCGACGTACTCTGGTACATTTTCGTCAGCCATGGAAAAGATAACCTTCACATCACATGCACAAGTTTTAGTGAATTACCATGCACACGGCATAGAAATAAATTCTTGCAAGAATTATCATAATGTTTGTCACTTGGACTATCGGAGATTGACCAAATTTGCTAACATATCTTAATTTGAGAGAGTGAGATATTCTTATGCAACTGCAGAAGAATTGAAATCATCAAATGCCGGTGGGCTTCTCATTTTAATTGCGAAAATTTTGAGCAGTAATTATCGGTTATTATTACAAAAAAAGAAGATTGAAAGCAAAGAGCATCCGTACCTGGCAAGGCGTGTTAGACAAATGCCCAAGCCTCATCCTCAGTTGGTCATCAGTAAGGTCAGAACTAAACATGTCATCGTCCCCCATATAGGCACAAAGCGAGTGGAACCTGCCCAATTATAGCTTGTTAGCAAGAAGGCAGAGGTATTGATAATAAGAAATATGTATTAATGTAAACAGCATTGATATAAACAGCCTTTAACTGCATCACAAGTTCTGAAATTCCAAACAAAACGAAAGTAAATAAAATTATGTCGACAAAGCTAAATATTCCTAAGTGACCATGCCATGAACTATCTTGCTTTCTAGAAATATGGAGCGATTTTTCAACCATCAGAAAATTCTAAGAAAATGAGTATTTTACTATGAATATTGATGGAAAAATTTTTGTTTCTGAGAGACAGCCATGAACATCTTATCATATTTTTCCTCAAAGGATTAAAAAAATGTGCTTACACACCTATAGGTGGGAGACAGCCATGAACATCTTATCATATTTTTCCTCACTGGATTAAAAAAATCTGCTTACACACCTATAGGCAGTTATTGGCGATGACGGATCTGCTTCCCTGGGCATCAACTCTGATCCTCGGCCTTCTGCTATGATGCTTGAAGCCAAGTCAATCATTGCAGCAGTTTCAGGAAGAGTTGCTCTGTATTCCCGATCACTAACGGGAGCCTGAACAATTCCCATTGGAATTATGACAACAGCCACAAGTGAATGCGTAATAGATAATATACATGAAAATAAAATTATCTGGGCAAAGATAACGCCACATAAAGAAAAAAAGCAATTCTAAGTCAAAAAAATATATTCAAAGTTATTGGCACTTTTTCTTGCTTTCTTTTGGGTATGTTGGCTGGGATACATATGGGAATATCAGTTCTGATGCACAATCCTAAATAATATCAATTTGAGATCATATCTGATTGTCATCACTGAAAAAGCATATCCGTCAATCTTCTTTTTAATTTCTTTGCAGCAAATACCAGGGAAATAATTTTAGTTCCCAAAGCGTGGTGGTTTTACCCAGGATTTACATGCCAAAGTCAAACTAGGTCAATAGAAGAGACATTGGTTGCTCATTGCGAACCGTTTACCAAGACATGAAACATATGCATGTATCAAGATGGAGTGCCTCATACTTTTGCTTTTCAGTAACAATGTAGGATCCATGAGTCTCTAGAATCGAAAGAAGCAAGAAAAATCACTAATAATATATGGGTGACTGAGTACCTGCAAAATGGCAGCCCTGACTGCTCGGGAGCATGCAGCATTTGTACGCATATAATGCACAATATCCTATTTTCATATGAGAGAAGAGCACGAATTTTAATTTCCCATAAAGAAATGTGATTGTTCTTGCAAACAAACTTGGGAAAAATGCGAGTTTCGTGTAATCACACTACCTGACACCCAGTACTATGCCCAAGTAGCACCACACCCTCAGAATTTTCTTTGTTGATTAGAAAACTTATCAGCTGATCAAGCTCCATAGCATCCTTCAAGATACAATAAGGGTGGCTTAATATGTTCAAGAAAAAGTGTTTTACGGTGAAAAGCACATTCAAAGACAAAAGGAGAGTGTGTGTGTGTATGTGTGCGAGTGAGAGAGAGAGAAGAAAATGGCAAGACCGAGGTTCATTTATCCTAAATATTGAAATTTTTACATTGAAGGTACAAGTATGTAGCAGAGTGAGCATATAATAAAAAGTCTGAAAACATAACATTATCAGAATTTCTCCCATTCACCTAAAACAACTGAATCGACTTTCTCCAATTGGCCACTACACAGGGAGGGAAGCACCTTGAGCATGACCCTTTGAACAAGGAATCGAATTACCTTCAAACCAATTGCCTTTCTGCTGAAACTGTCAGCCTAAAAGATAAAGGGATGGGACGCCTCTATACAGATGGAGGTCTAACTGGGAAGGTGAAGAAATATAGTTATTCATCTTGTTTGTTCATTGTTTGAGGGATAAAGATCAAAGAGACAATTAATTGCAATAGTTGTAAGAGAATAAGCTTTTTAGACAATATGCATTCATTCAATAAATTACTGATAGTTTGAGAAGAAGCAATAACATCAAAATTTGTAATCAGTCTCCCATCAAAATCTCTAAACAAGTTCACTTCTAAAGTTTGTGTATCATAAAACATCATCATCATTTTAAAAAGCTATCTTGCATTGTTTTCTCACAACATATGGCTAATTAAATGAAACTTCTTGCCAACGCATTTGGGTGAAGGCAAACATACTGACATGCAATAGGAAGTTAAGAACCACTACATGTCACAGTATCAACCTCTCAACACACTTATGCATAAAAGAACCTCTAGTCTTTCACATTTTTCTTTTTGCACCATCTTCAGAACTCAGCTCATGCACCAAAGTAGCTAACAAAACCTGTGGCTATGTTGTAATGAAAAGATTTTAATAATGTTGCCCTCAGAATGGCATACTGACTACTAATTCAATCAAACTCATGCGACACCGAATAGAAGAATGATTGAAATAAGAAAATGGAAACACTGAAATGGTTTGCTATGGTCTACAGATAGCAAACATTGGACATCAAGTATATTTTACCTCTTGCAAGGTGGAGGTGCCATACCCACTATATGATGACGAAAGAAGCAGCTGAACTAGTGACCATTTCTCTTTGTCCAGAGCAATTGCCAGTGGTTCCAAGTAGCTGCAAAGTAGACAAAAAAGGTCAGCTGTAGAATTACAAGACTCGAGACATTCTTCCAGTCATTTGGTCCATATGAAAAGATTGGGACCTCAGTGAACTAGCAAAGAGAATCAAGCTGTTAAAAACATTTTCCAGAGACAAGTCTTCTTTTCGCCACTACACAGGATAACTAAAACAATATGTTCAATAATGTTAGCAATGTTATTGAATTCTAAAAAAAAATAATGAACATACTCTGTTGCCAGAAAACCATCTGTTAGCCCACCTATAAATATGACTTGTTGTTTATAATCACCCGTTTTAAATGCAACCTGCACGAATAAGGGTATACCATTCTTACTGATGTGCCAAAGAAATATGTAAAAATGCAATATTCAATAAACACAGCAATGAGAACCGAACTATAAACAGAAAAGAAGAAATGCAGACAGGAAACAACCCCATAAACATTAGTGTTACTCATGGTCAAGATAGTGCATGGAAGTTACTTTTACAAGAAAATGATGGTGCAACATACCATGGGATACAGTCTAAACTATGGAGGACACACTGAAATGAAACATGCAAATGGATGACATCAAATCCATCTTCATTCAAACCTAATTTCGATCGTAGTAATCCCAAAGCTAGTGATACTAATTGTTTAGAATTAGAAAGTGCCAGTTTCTGCTAGTCTAACTGATAGATTACGAAGGTTATTTATTTACCTCTTTCCTATTTCGGATGAGATGAAAACATGTCCCTCCACTCCCAAGATGATAATAAATAATCAATAATAATTTGACCAACCTAAACAATAGATGATGCAACACAGAGAGCACTGAATCTTAACCCAATGCCTAATTCGTTTTCTTCAATTATTAGTTGGAGGAGATTACCTGTATTGGCTTAGGCCCGTACTTGAAGAGAACACCGCGATGTTGGTTTTTGGCCTTGATCGGGCCCGCACTCTCAACCGGCACCACGTTGTTCGACATCTTGAGACTTGAGGACCTGCGGCCGCGAACGATGCCGGAGAACCACGAGGTCGAAGAAGAAGAGGTTGCAGTTGGCGACGATGCGGATGAGGCGAGTGAACTGGAGGACGAGAGTGACATATCTGATTCACTTCATCTATGTTGCGACACCATTTCTTCCACGGCTCTTCGATTTGCTGAATCTGACGATAGAGTGAACTGAATCTGACGACAGAGACCGAATAAGTAACCAGATCGAGCCATTGGTGCAGTGAAGTGAAGTTTCTTCTCTTCCACGGGTTGGCTCACCAACTGAGCTGTTACTGGCGAGTCGCAAAGTGAAGAGTCGTTCCACGCGCACCCATCGGCGCGTACCATATTTCCTGTTTACTAACAGTGGCGAAATTGGGCTTTTCAAAATTTAAGACAAGTATCCAACTGTCAAATGTTCCACGGGGCTTTTCTATCTTGCTACTAACCTTTTACAGGTTAAAACCTACTGTGATTCTGACTCGGTAGCATGCGCAGACACAAGAGGCTCAGTAATTGAATACATAGTCAAGATTGGAGATGCTCTCATTTCTTGAAAATCAAAGAAATAGAAAACAATTTCTAGGTCCTTATCCGAAGCTGAATGCAGGGCCATGGCCGCTGCAACAAACGAACTTTCTTGGATTCACAATTTGTTCAAGGAATTACGAATTCAAGCAAACTACGCTATGGACTTGTACTTCGACAACCAGGCAGTCCTTCACATAGTAACTAACCCTGTTTTTCATGAGCGAAGGCAACATATAGAACTCGATCGACACTACACCAGAGACAAAGCTCAACAGGGAACGATTAAATTAGCCTACCTGAAATCTACTGAGCAACCCGTGGATTTACTCACAAAGTCTCTTTCCGTTCATCGCATCCAGTATCTCCTCTGGAAGCTAAACCTGATCAATAATTACGTTCAGCTTACGGGGTGTCAAGATTGAAGATAGAAAGATCGAGGAAGAAGATCGAAATCTAAGAAGTTTAGTGTCTCGGATGTTTCGCGCGTGTTCCCTGACAGTTGTGACCTAATTCGCGCATTTTGATTCTCTCTCCTTCTTAGCAACCGAGGTTACTTTACAATTGGTCATAGTCAAAGTCCTTTACTGGGTCAACCTTTTACCTTAGACAAATTCGTGTATATATGTTTAATTATTTTGTTTTTCATATTTACACGGGTCACATCTAATGCAAGTCTTATTTGTACAGAGAACTGATTTGAATAACACAAGTTCACTTCTTCAACTCTTGTCTTCTTCTCTCGACTACTTCTTCTCTCACCCATGCCTCTTCTATCTCCTTCTCATAGCCATTCTTCATTGATAATCTATGTTAACGCCTATGACTATAATTGTAAGGCTGAGTCAGGCTTCTATGGGAGAGAAGAAGAAGAAATAGAGGAGAGGAGAGGATAGACCCAAACCCCAGAAAGCCTAGGAAAAAGGTGTTAGAACAATCTGTTATATTTATCTTTTCCCGGATAAATAAGATAAATTTACAAAAATGAAACCCTGTCCAGTAATAATAGCAGTACAGCATCACATTCATAGGATAATTCTATTAGAAACAAATTGTTGATTTGTTTTAAGAAAAACCATGCAAGGAAAACCAAGCACTATTTCATTACTCCCCTTTGACTTTCATTATTTTACATGGTTTGTAAAATAACGTCTCTATATTGTTTTTGATGAATTTGCAGAAATGTCAGTAGCTATATTGTTTTTGATGAATTTGCAGAAATGTCAGTAGCTACTTTGCTTAGTAAAGTTTCTCTTCAAAGTTCAAATTCCAGCTGATGCTTCATGCTTGTGCACTGTTAAACAACTTACAAAAATGAAACAAACTTTGACCTCCCATTCCAAAACGATGCAAAAATGCTTCATCATTCTGGGGAAAAAAAAACATTTACAAACAAAAAATTGATTGCATTTTAAATATATGGTGTGATAGGACAAAACAGGTACACTATATTCATGGATAGACAATCAAGTAAAAACTATATTATTTGTACGCCACCATGTAAACACACAGCATGGCCTTCCTACCTGATGTAGGACAATTGGCTGTGGAGTTGGAGGAAGAGTTGGATAGGATATTGGTTAAAAGAGCTGGTTTGAAATATGGTCTGAAAACACAGGCATAGCTTTTAGCTGGGGTGTCCGTTTGCATATTATAATATGTTTCCAGGAATTGATTTCCATGCTCCGCTCCATATCGTACCAACCAGGGCGGGTGGTTAAGTTTTATTGTTTTATTTGTTTCCTTGTTTAAGTTACATTTGTTTAGTAAATGTCTAATTTAGTCTTTTACTTAAGTTAGGGTTTCCAGAGACTATTTAAGCATCTGGGTTATTTATTTTGTGGGAAAAAAAGTTGATAATAAAATTTTCCTTGGTTTATAACCTATTTTTTGGTGGATTCCAGATTGCGAGTTTTGGGGCTTACGTGATAAGCCCTTTTTGATTCCGTTCTGCGTCACTACCAACCAAAAAGACCTATGTAAATCTGTATCTCATTACTACTGTAATAGCAAATTTAAAATCTGTATTTCATTACTTCTGTAACAGCAATCAAATGTAAAATCTGTATCGCACTCTTCCTGTATAGTAACAGTTCCATCGATAACTGCATCTAGTCCAAAAATTCCCAAAACCCCAGTTAGAACATCCCTGCCATTTCCTGTGATGGGCTATGCTCCAAAGTCAGTGCCATAGTCCCAAATTGAGAGAGATTATGAGCCTGAGTTATTAACAAAAGAACCGAGCTGCTGATTTCCAAAATTTGATAGAGATGCCGAGCCTGATGAGTTATTAACAAAAGAACCGAGCTGCTGATTTTCCAAATTTGATAGAGAAGCTGAGCCGAGTTAGTAACAAAAGAACCGAGCTGCTGATTTCCCAAATTTGATAGAGATGTTGAGCATGAGTTATTAACAAAAGAACCGAGCAGTTGATTTTCCAAATTTGATAGAGATGTTGAGCCTGATGAGTTATTAACAAAAGAACCAAGCTGCTGATTTTTCAAATTTGATAGAGATGCTGAGGCTGAGTTATTAACAAAAGAACTGAGCTGCTGATTTCCCAAATTTGATAGAGATGTTGAGTTATTACCAAAAGTCCCGAGGATTCTGGTTGCAAAAGATGATGGCAGCAGATTTATGGTCACAACTGCGGGTTGCATTTGTGAAAAGAGAGAGGATTAATATTGGACAAATCCCCTTGTGTTGTGAAAAAGAACACACTGATGGGAGATTGAATCAAAATCCTCCCCGAACCCCACTATAACAATATGAAGCACTGGAGAGGTAATTATCTGCCAATAATCAAAACCATGTTCTACCAAGTGGGTCCATACAACAAGGGCTAGTTCAATCCTTTGGCAGACAAACATCCCGGTCATTTGTGCATCAAGGATGACACTTAGGACATATTTAATAATATACGGGTATGAAGCTGGTTTGTTGAAATGCATCCGCTCCATACATGTATATTATAAATTATGTATAAATTGTTTATAATACTTATAGTTTATTTATGTTTTCATTTTATTTATTGTTGTTATTGTAATTTCATTTAGATTGGCAAAAAAAATTGTTTAGGGCTTCAGCTTAGTAATCCATAATGCAGAGAAATGTCAAGACCATACATAAGTTTCTTTTTATTTACTCAATGTAGTTCCTTATTAATCTAGCACTTTAAAATCACAAGTTTGATTTTATGCAGCTACATTGACAACATGATCACCAGCTTCCTTAATCACAAAAGCCTTCATGTACTCTTCCCTACAAGAAATCTCTTGAAAGTCATGCCATCCATATAACATAAAACGAATCTGCAACAACAATGTTAAAAGCTATTTACCTTGTCGGCAAATGATCATGTAGTCAGTTAAAAGGAGTCCAGACTGGATCACCCACAAATAGCCTCATTGTCTAGACAACGTAAAAGTAACAAACAATCAAAACTTTTATCACACATAATTGTCGACAAAGCTGTTGGAAAAATGATGGTTAACCATAGTTTGTTAATTATTAAATAAAAGCTCAATAATATTTATTGAATGAAATTTATAAATCCTTGTTATAAGGACAATAAATTGGAGCAATTAGTGTGATCAAACCATTTTTTGGTTGAATGTAAAAAGATTCCAAAGTGACCATGATGAGCAAGGTGAACAAAATGCAATAAGTGTGTGTGTGGGAATACCACATTGGAAAAATACAATGTGTATGTGGTGTTTATAAGCTCAAGCTTTGTAGTAAGACTTTGGACCCAAGGACATCTAAGCTTTTGTAGGAGGCTCCACATTATGAGCTTGGATGAAAAACACACGCGCGCCATCTTCCATCCGGCTCGGTCGGTCGTGGTGTGCTTGGTTTAGGCTCAATCCTATTCTCATATTATATTTTGCACTTTTACAAGCCCAATCCCATAAAAGAGAAGCTCATTAACCCAAATACATTGAATTGGACAAAAGACTTATTCTTGTCAGTCATGACCCATTTTGAGCCCAAACCCATAAAAGAGAAGCTCATTAACCCAAATACATTGAATTGGACAAAAAACTTATTCTTGTCAGTCATGACCCGTTTTGAATTGGTCAATACAGTTGCAATAACACCTGTTCATAGGTTGGTGGTTACACCATTACCTGATCAAGGGTCGGTTGCAACAACCCAAGATATGGGCTGGTTGCAGGCCAAAAAATCAATGATAGTTACTGATTTTTTCGTGTTCGTGGCTTTTGGTTGCACATCTTCCTATATAAGGAGTGACTTGCAGCAAGCTCAAATACACCAAGAATCATACATTCTCTTCTTCCTCGAGTCTTGAGCTTATTCTTCTTTTTCTCCCTGTCAACTTCATCTGTTTGAGGACTGAAAGTGTTGTTCTAAATTGGTTCGTTTGTACCACCTGTTTTGGGTGTCACTAACAAGGTGGAGAAGGAGCGTTGTATCTTGGGAGGTGATTGCTCGGAGTTGTTGGACACCATGAGGCAAGGGAAAATTCACTTTAAGGAGATTCGGTGCACACCGTACCTCGCTCTTCCTTGCTGCTCTTCTCCTGTCCGGCTACTATAAATTTCGGTTTTGATATTCTTAATTCAAATAGTTTTACTTGTGTTACTGTTTCCACATTTGTGTGACTGTTCACACATTTGTTTATGCATGCTATATATCCAACAAAAGCCATTAGGAAGAAGTCTACCAAGGCAAATTCGTTGGGAATAAAAAAAAATTACATGTTAATTGAAGTGGGAACAATTTTGTTAACTATCAATGGCTACCTGAATCAGAATACTTTCTACAAGATAATCAGATGGTCGTCTCTGAGGGCTTACGGTTTTTAATAATTAGGTTACAAAGCTTATAGAAATAACTAACCAAACATGTCTCTATCTTCTATCTCTTACTTTATTCATTACGGTTGGCTAATACATATAGACAGGCACGTTGATGCATTCCTCTTGAATCCTTTTACAAGAACCAGAGTGCAACTTCCTCGAATTGGTTCTCCCTTGGAAATACCTGATCATGCTATTGCTTCTTGTGGACCTGAGCATTATTTCGGCAAATCAATACTATCGTCAGATCCATCTAACTACAGCAGACAAGGTACGTGCTTTTTTGTTATATTAATGTACCACAGCAACAATGGACGCAGCAAGCTAGCTTTTTATAAAAGTGGATGTAGTTCTTGGACTAAACTTGATGGCTGCGAGCACGGACCTTATGTTGATATCAAATTTCATGAGGAAAAGCTATATGCTTTGGGCAGAAATAATGGTTCTGTTGAGGTTTCGCACTTGCTTTAAGATTGTGTTCTTCCTGTAAAGAAAGTAGACATGAGTGAGATTGGTTTGGAGAGAACACTACATAACCACCATCTTAAAGAGATCAGAGGTTACTTGGTGGCAGATGCTGCAGCAGGGGATTTGTTATCTGTGATCAAGTATTTGCTGCACATTGACTCTTTTTTTGGTCAGGACGATCATCATAAAATGCCACAATTTCAATTTTTTAAGCTTGATCTTGAGCAAAAAGTTTGGGTGTTGATGGCTTCATTGGGTGATCGAGCTTTGTTTTTGGGTATAAATGACTCCATATCCTTCGATTCTAAGGAGGGGAAGCTGATTCAACCTGATGCTATCTACTTCACAGATGATGACTGGTATCGTGACCACAATGGCTTGTAGAACCGTTTTGTATTCCATGATGTTTATGGTAAGGCGATGTTGATGGGACAATATCCAATGCCGACTTTTCCGCGACGTACAATATGGGTTGCTCCTCATCCTTGGTAGATACAATTTAGTTTACTCTTGAATTATTTGTGTTTTTCGTTTATTTATTATTTGTGTTCTCGTTTATTTATCTGATATTATTGTAACTTTTTTCAATTAGACTATTTACTCTTGAATTATTTATTTGTGTTTTCGTGTATTTATTTGATATCATTGTAACTTATTTCAATTAGACTGGCATGGATTTGGCCTTTCAATCTGGGATTGTTTGAAATTTGTCTGTGCTTTTAGTGTTAGTAGTTATGTTGCCTGTATTAAGAAAGAGAATAGCATATGTTAGGTGTGTGTGTGTGTGTTTTTTTTTTCTCCCTTTTCGAGTAACTATTGCTCATTGAAATCTGCTAAAAGTCAGTGGAGGGCAAATTTCCCAATCATTCTGGAGTTCGTCACCAAGGCTTGTGATTTTTAAAAAATGAAGTTCAAATTAACTTGCCTTTCCCTACTATTTCAAAGCACCAGCAATGAATGCAACCATTGTGATACTTGCGAGTAATTGATCTCAGTTCTTTTAAGTGTTTTTTTTTTTTTTTGATAAGCCAGTTCTTGTAAGTATTTACGTCACTTTTCTGATGTCTCCTGGTTGATAATTTGAAGGGTACCGTTTCTTTGCTTCTTGAGGTCTTAATTCAGTAAATGACGGGAAATTTAAGGACTCTCAATTTTACCCTGTATTCCAAGAGTGCATTGTTCTCGTGGAGAAGTTGGGTAGCTGTTTTATCATTGTGTTCCCGTGGCAATGCTTTTGGCTTGATCTAGTCTGCTTGCTTTCAGCTAGTCATATTAAGGCAAATCTTATCATATACTCGCAGTAAAAATAAATAAATAAATAAACCTCATTCAATAGCTAAAAAGTTCAAAAACCGAATAAGACAAAATGCCCCCAAAAAAATTCCATATACAGAAGGTACTAACCTTCAACAAGAAAACACCAAGCAAAAAGAAAATAGAGGAATGTTCAGAGTTTTCACCGCACCTCGAATTGAATGTTCTTGTAGACAAGTTCCTCCAACATTGCTTCCAACAGTAGGGTGAGTAGTGACAACCTCTCCTAAGCGCAATTCGTATTTGTAAAGCGTCGTGGTCTTGCCCGTGTTATCCAACCCAACCACCACAATCTCGTACTCCTTCGCGGGTAACAACAATGCACCCATCTGGTAGAGGCGGAGCTGGTATAGAATCACTAGGGGGGCTGGGGCCCCCAGTGAGCTTCTGGAAAAAATTTCTTTAGGGAAACTTTAGTCAATTTTCAAGATACTTGTCTAACCTCATAAGAGCAAAATTAAATAATACGAACTAATGATGAGAATATCAGAAGAACAAATGACAAATACATCATTTAAATGTTCATAATGTCTTTCTCAATGGTGAGTTAGAGGAGGAATTTTACATGAAACTTCCTCAAGGTATGAAACTCAAAACAAAAATCAAGTTTGCAAAATAAAAAGATCCATTTATGGCTTGAAACAAGCTTCAAGACAATGGAATGAAAAGTGTAGAAAAGCTTTAATTGAGTTTGGAATCACTCAAAGTAAAGCAAATTATTCCATGTTTTACTTCAACAACAAAAACAACATAATAATTTTATTACTCTTTCTAGATGACATGGCCATAGGAGGGAATGACATTGAACTAATAAATAAGGTTAAAAGTTACATAGGTCTTGTTTTAAGATCAAGGATTTGGGTTCCCTAAAATATTTTATAGGGCTAGAGGTTCACCACAAAGACATAGGTTTAAGTATATGCCACAGAAAATATGCTCTGGATTTACTTAAGGATGCAAATCTCATAAATGTGAACCACAATAATTCACCAATAGACACCAATGTAAAATTACATTCACAACAAGGAACACCCTTAGAAGAACTAGCTCAGTACAGGAGATTGATCGGAAGATTAATGTATCTTACAATCGAAAGATCTGATATTAGTTATGCAGTAAATAATTGAGTCAATTTATGCAGCAACCTACAGACATTCATATGCATGCGGGCATGCGGCCATAAGAATCATCAGATATGTCAAAGGCACCTTTGCACATGATAAGTTTATTTGGACTCTTCTTCTTTTCTTTTCTTTTCTTTTCTTTTTTTTCAATTTATCTAATGTCTATCGGTTGAGGTCTGGCCCGACCATGGTGTTTTCTATGAGGAAATTCACCCCACCGATAACCCTGTTAAAGATTATCAGATTCCAGGTTAGCCGTACCCTTAACAGGACCCAGCCCAATGCCTACAAGCCCACAAGTACATACAGAAATAGAATTACAGATTAGTAATCTTGAAAAATGCTGTCAGTTCTTTGTGAATATGTAAATTCTAGTACAGACACATATATCCTTATATTATCATATAAATCCTCATAACATCAAAGCATTGAAGCCTGGACAGAACAAAATCCCAACATCCTATGATGAAGCAACAGTAATCAGAATTTTTTTTTTGAAACATGGGTTTGGAGAGGGGGTAGGACTCGAATCCACGCCCTAACAGGTGAGTCGGTCCCTAACATGCAACATGATTGCCGTTCAATCAACGCCTCACTTGCACAGTAATCAGAACTTGAACATGAAGATGCAGCAGTAACTAGTACTTAAAGCTACATTCCATTCGTTTCCAAATAAATTCATTAAATTCACAAGCCATACAACCGGGAAAAATTCCTCCGAGAAAAAAAGGTAAACCAAAGAAACACAATTTCTTATGCAATATATCATTCTAGACAGAAAACCCAAACTTTACTTCCCCAAACCCAATTGATAAAATCACAATCTCAAGCATATAATATTGAACTTGTCACTTCCAGGTATCACATTGATTGTTTTAACATATAGCAAACCTAAACAGTTTGGTTGAAGTAGTGAGACCATGTCAGTTTCTGGAATAAATACCGCTCGCCGAAAAGAGAAGAACCATCAGATTTGTCATATTCATTACTATTTCTAACTTATCTTTAGATTCTCAATAAAGATCCCTACCCATCTCCCTAGTTTTAAATGATATCTACCCTTTTACTTCTCATGGCTGTATGATTCCCAAAGTTTCTATTCATGGAAATCCTTCTGTAGTTTTCACTGATGGCCTTTGCTTAAATGATAGAATGAGAAAAATGATTACTCTATACTGGGATCACCTTTCTTAAATATTATAAAATGCTATCTCATTTTTTAAGAATATTCTGCAAAAAAAAGTGCTCCTTTGACATGCATGCCAAGTGTTTTTTTCCTTCTTTTTTCTAGAAGAAAAACATTGAGATACTCTACTAAACAAGAAAGAGTTAAAATACTATGTACTTATAATTTCTTACTGGCAGCCACCAATAGAATTGTAGAGCAGAACCAGAGTAGATTATCTATAAACATGAGGCTCCAAATGGGAATTATATTCCCAACCAGCACCGAATATAAGCTTAAGTCCTTTCACTACATAAAAATATTATTTTTTAGGTATCAAACCCACTAAAAAGGATGTGACCATTCATTTCTTGAAAGCAACCTGCTCATAAAATTATTTGCTTTGAGCAGAATCTATAGGCAATAAACTATTTGTTTTGACTTAATAAAGGCATTCCCGTAACTAGCTCCTACAAGATTTAATAAAATAGTTCAATTTGTATTAGATTTATGATTAAGAAATGTAGCACAAAAGTTTGTCTTTGTTATTGATATCTAAATCGAACCAAGAAAGCATGGAACTCAAGGTAGTGCCAAGATATTCTTAATTAAGAACCAAAAGCCAAGCCCTTTGAAATTTGACCTAACCCTAGACTGACCTTATAGGTCAGTATGACATCGCCAGATCACAGGCAACTCCTGCTGCAACAGTATTCAGGCACAAGGCACATATCTTGTTCGCTAAACCAGTGAGCTTAAGCCAAGTATCTTAGTGAAAGGATTGAGAACAGCCCTCCCTATTTAGTATCTCCACCCTCATTTACAAGAGGTTTAGAGTAAACATCTAAGTGATCATGTCATAATCATTCCCTCACTACCCCGTATAAAATCTATCTTCTTCACAAATGTAGCTGGTGCTTCTCCCATACTTGATTCCTTCTCAACTGTAATACTTTCTACAAAGAAAAGACATAGATTTCTCTATATATATAGCTTGTGCGGTTCTCAAAATAAAAAGATAAAAACTAGCTTTGCATATACCTTTGCAAGCAAAGCCCATCTCCGACTTTCTTCATTTCTTGAAACTTTTTCCTTCTAAACCTCAGTCTTTCTCTGTATCTCTCCCTTTCTTCCCTGCAAAAACAGAGGTTGTACGGACATTCTCCTCCACCAGTAGCCGCATTTTTATAATATTTAAGGTACTGTGGTCCATCAATATATTAGTTTCTAGTTAAGTTGTTCAAGACTTCAGAGTCTCTTCACTGAGTTTACTTTCAGTCTATAAAAAGAATACTTTCATTGTCTTACTCACAAACGTACCTCTCTTTCTTGGGTCAACCCGTAAGCAGGTACAAAGATGAGGCTTTCCCTGTCCACTACCTATAAGCAAGTACAGCCTCTAGTGAACTTCCAAGGAGGACTCAACCTGGAATCCTTCTTTCATCGGAAAGATAAGGTCGTATTTGTAATTGGAGCAACCGGCACAGGCAAGTCAAGACTCGCTATCGACCTAGCAAACCAAATTCCAGCAGAGATCGTTAACTCAGATAAAATACAAGCCTATAAAGGCCTTGACATCGTCACTAATAAGGTCACTGAAGAGGAGTGTCGCGGGGTACCTCACCATTTAATTAGCACAATAGACCAAAATTCGAACTTCACAGCCACTGATTTCCGGTCCCATGCGTCACTTGCAGTTGAATCCATCTTGGGTCGGGGGCGATTGCCAATCATTGCCGGTGGCTCCAATTCTTACATCGAAGCCTTGGTGAACGAAGACCCTGAATTCCGGTTGAGGTATGAATGTTGTTTTCTCTGGGTGGATGTGTCACTTCCTGTGCTCAATTCATTTGTGTCAGAGCGAGTTGATAAGATGGTCAAGGCTGGCTTGGTCGATGAGGTCAGAAAAATGTTCAAACCAAACGCAGATTACTCACAGGGAATTCGTCGAGCAATTGGCGTGCCTGAAATGGATGAGTACTTGCGGAATGAAACTATTGTCGATCAAGAAGCTCGTGCTAGGCTTCTTGGAGCAGCCATTGAAAATATTAAAGACAACACATGCTCGTTGGCTTATAAACAACTACAGAAGATTCATCGCCTTCACAATCAATGGCGTTGGAAAATGCATCGTATTGATGCCACCGATGTGTTCTTAAAACGCGGAGAAGAAGCCGAAGAAGCTTGGGACAAGCTGGTGGTGAGACCCAGTACCATGATCGTCGAAAAACTCCTCGATGACGAATATATGAGAAATACCGTGGCCGCCATTACGGCTGTTTCCGCCGCGAAATCGGTGCCTGTCGCGGCAGTTGCAGCGGCATCTCTATAAAGAACTATGGTCCCAAAGGATTTATTCTATACCTTGCGTACTCCTGATTATGACGCGTGGTTTCACTTCCACGTGGAACGCTGGATGTGCTCATACTTTTTTTCTCTCTCTCTTTTTTTTTAATTTTTGTTATTTTTTGAAAAAAAAAATACACATCAAGTGCTAGTGTACTACTATTTTAGTATCTTACCAGTGACTTAAGTGGGAGGTGGATTCATATTTGTAATGTATGTTTAGAGAGAAATTGGTATCAAATAAACCACATATTACCCTAATAAAGTTTTTTTTTCCCCCTTTTCATCACTCATATCAAACATTAGAGCATGAAAAAATTAAGACTTCAACAATTTGACAGCCCTAAGATTGATGAACCTTTATTTTTCTGAAAACATGTTACAAACAATCTTCATATTAATTGCTTACTAATGCATTTTTCATTCTTTAATATGTGGGCGCTATTCATTACTACAAACTTCCTTTATTTGAGTGCAAAATTGTGTAGCAATTTTTTGGTACGAGGATTGAATAAATAAATAAATCAAGGTAACCAATATCACCAAAGTTTTTTATTTGTTGTATGTCCGAAAGAATCAAACTCGCTATGTCATTGTTACAAGCCCTTCTAACTCTACATAATGGAAATCATACGTCAAAATTCATGTAACAAATACATGTTCCATTAAAGGCAAACAAAGATTCCTACAATAGAATAGCCTACAATGATAAATTCAATCAACCCTCCCGAATGAAACTACAGGGCCACTTTCATTACTTCTGCAGTGACTTCCACTGTAGAGCTCTTAACCCCTGTCAAAGGCGGATATGTAACTAACTTTTTGTTAATTAAGTACCACGGAAATCATTAGGTTCTTGTAGGGGATCAGCATAAGCCACGTGGCAAAGTTTTTACTTTCAGACAGTTTAAGTACTTCCACGTGGCGACCGTACATATGGAGGGAGGCACTTTGGGAATCCGTGCGCATTGTACTAGAAAGGAAGGTTAAACAAAGATTGTCCGTACTATATAACTCATGGTGAATGTTAATCAATCTTTGTGAAAGTTGATTTGATATTGATTTGATGTGAGAAGTAGGCATAGGGCCCCACAACTTCTCTTCTTTATGCTCCCTTTTTTTATATCTTTGACAATGACAAATGGTAAATTGGTGATGATTGGAATATATAAAAGGTTGATGGCAATTCACAAAGTTATTCTGATTCAAGATCAAAAGGGTTCCTAGCTAGAGCCAGCGATGTTTAGGGATTCCAAAACCCCTCATTTGTTGCTTTTTCGTTAATATTGATGCTTCAATTGACAATTTATGCGATGGTTAAACGTACGTTTGGGAGTGTGTTTGTGATTCGACGTATGAGGGAAGGAGGGACAAAATCGTTCTCTCACCCTTTAATCTAGTTCAATTAATTTTGTAATATTTTTTGTTTGTAAGTAATTTTCTTTTACTGTCATTATCATTAATTTGTACAGATCTTGAACGATTGATAACTTATTTTGTGGAGATTTCTCTTTGGATCTATTGAATCGATTGTTGAGCTGTTTATGTGAGTTCTTTCGATTTGAATTCGTTTCTTCTTCATATCTAGTTATTCTAGGTCTAACCTAATGAAGATTGTCGATTCAATTTCTATCTAAGCTCATTCATGAAGATGAAATTATCAAGTACTTGCATGATACACATAGTTTGCAAATTATTGCACGGACTCGTGGATTTATCCAATATACACTCAAAATGGAATAGCTGCGGGTTTTTCATGTTAAATAAAAAGATACCTAATTACTATAAAAATGCACTATAATGGGAATCATTGATAAGAGACGACAGGCAAAAAACAGTTGAAATTGGTAGGCCAATCTAGGAATTGTTGTCCTCTTTTTGCCATTTGATTCCAGCATATATAATAATATTATATTGTTGCTTTATACCCACTCACCACACTCCATAATTATTAGAAAAAGCACTTTTATTCTCAAGCTTCATGTAGAGTAAATGGTTACATATAATATATATATATATATAAATTCTCTTAAGTGGATGTCCGCAATTTAATAATTTGCACACTTCATTTTTTAAATATATTCAAAAGTGAAATGACAAGTAAGACCCATTATTTTGAGTTCCATATGTTTCAAATTAATGATGAAATTGAAGTGTCTAAGTTAATATAATCCGTATAAGAGAATTCCCGTAAACAGTCAAAATCGACTTTTGCAAAGAAGCTGAATTTTGGCTTTGCATCTAAACTTTCCTAAATATAGAAAAAGGGGCCGTTTCCTACTTTCCTCAAGCTTCCAAGGGTATCCACCTATTATTCTCTTTCTTTTGTCTCCCTACTCTCCTCTTCCTTTGTTTTCCTTTTATTTTTTGGGTTTTAAAAATCCTGTTAAAGAAAATGAAGTCCAACATGTATGTCCATCACAAATTTCAGGATTACATAAAATATATGTCAAGAGTATTATACTTTGAGAGTTCAAAGTGTTTGCGGAAGATTGAAGATCAAAAGCAAGAAGTAGAGAAGGAAGAAGTAGAGAGAAGTAAGAAATGTGCTTTCATTATCATTCAGTAAAAAGAGTTGAGTTACAAGCAACGGCTATAAGCCTTATAAATACAAATTTGAACTGCCTGCTCTTGTCAACGGTAATATTGTTGACAAGACTGTACAGCATAAAAGTGAAATAAAATAAATAACAATTGTGGACCCAAAGGCTTGGGTAGGATATCCAAGTAAAAGAAAGCCCAAAAAGTAAATAATAACAAATTCAATAACCGGCCCATGTGTGATTGAGCCCAAGGTCAGACTTAAGACTATAACCAGAAAGGGCAGGAAGAACTCGAAGAAAGCAGATGAAGTTTCAAGGGACCAGACGAACTGAATCTTGTCACCCCCCCGCAAGTTGAAGGTGGGACAAATTCAACTTGGAGAGTAGATATTGAAGTCGATGAGCAGAGAGAGCTTTGGTTAGGAGGTCTCCAGGTTGGTCCTCTGATCTGAGATGCGTGAGTTTAATCTTTCCTTGTTGTATCTTCTCTCTGATGAAGTGAAGATCCAATTCTATATGTTTAGTCCGTTCGTGAAAAACAGGGTTATGGGCGATGTGAATCGCTGCTTGGCTGTCACAGTGCAAGAACATGGGGAGAACTGGGAACAGTTTAATTTCTTTGAGTAAGTTGGATAGCCAGCTTAGCTCACTTGTAACTGAGGCTATAGCTCTGTATTCAGCTTCAGCAGAAGATCTGGATACAGTGACTTGTTTCTTGGATTTCCAGGAAATGAGTGAATCTCCAAGCATTACACAATATCATGTTACTGATCTTCTACTGTCTTTGCATGATGCCCAATCCACATCACAATAGGCTTGAATCTGCAAATTATTAGTGCTAGGATAGAAAATGCCTATGTTCATGGTTCCTCGAAGATATTTTAAGATTCTATGAGCAGCATTTAAATGTTGGTCTGTTGGGTTTTTCATAAATTGGCTAAGTGTGTTTACAGCATAACTGATATCAGGTCTTGTAATTGTTAGATACATTAGTCTCCCTATGAGTCTTCTATACTGTAAAGGATTATCTAGAATATTTCCTGTGTCCTTAGATAGTTTAGTGTTGGTGTCTGTTGGGTTATTACAAGCTTTGGCATCTATGAATCCTGTGTCTTTAATGAGATCTAATGTGTATTTTCTTTGACTTAATCTAAGACCAGATTCTATTCTTTCAATCTCTAGACCTAAGAAAAATTTTAATTTACCTAAGTCTTTTATTTTAAAACAGTTAGCTATATATGTTTTTAACTTTTTGTATAAGATTGATGTCATTGCCCCCTAATGCCATATCATCTACATATAGAAGGAGTAAAACTACACTAGTACCACTGTAGTAATAGAATAGAGAGTAATCAGCTCTACTTTGTTTAAAACCAAAGTCTAGTAAGGCTTGGCTACATTTAGTGTTCCATTGCCTAGAAGCTTGTTTAAGGCCATAGATGGATTTTTTAAGTTTGCAAACTAGTTGAGGGTTATGTTTTTCATAACCAGGAGGAATGTTCATGTAGACTTCCTCTTCTAAATCTCCATTTAAGAAAGCATTGTGCACATCTAAATGTTGGATATGCCAGTGATGCATGCTAGCTAATGCCAAAAATAACCTAACTGTGGTTATTTTAACAACAGGAGCAAAAGTCTCCTTATAGTCAAATCCTTCACTTTGATTAAAACCTTTGGCTACTAGTCTAGCTTTGTATCTCTCTATGGATCCATCAGAGTTATATTTGATTTTAAAAATCCATTTGCATCCTATAGCTCTCCTACCTTGAGGAAGAGTGGTTAATTCCCATGTTTTGTTAGCTTTTAAAGCCTTTATTTCTAAATTCATAGCATCACACCATTTTTTGTCTTTTAATGCTTCATTGTAACTTTTAGGCTCTCTGTTAATAGAAATAGCAGCAATAAAATGCTCATGAGATGGATGAGAATGTGATGTGATAGTGTTGCAATGATAATCTGTTAAGTATGCAGGAGGTCTTTTTGTTCTGGCGGATCTGCCAGTGATAGTAGTTTCTGTGTCATTTGTTTGTTCTGTAATGATGTTTGGGTTTGGATGATTAGACTCTGCTATATGTGTTTTTTTCAGAAAAGGGAATTCTGTTTCATGGAAAATAACATCTCTTGATACAAAAATTTCTTGAGTCTCTAGGTTTAATAGTTTGTAGCCTTTGGTTCCTAAGGGATAACCTAAGAATATGCAAGGTTTTGCCTTAGGTTGGAATTTTGAGCTTAAGTGTCTGTTGTCTTTAGCAAGGCAATAGCAACCAAAGACCCTTAGGTCTGTGTAAATGACAGGTTTCTTATATAGTATCTCATATGGAGATTTTTTATCTAGAGTTCTAGTTGGTAACCTATTGATGAGAGTGACAGCTATGTGAACACAGAAGGACCATAAGGTCTCAGGAACTCCACTGTGAATCCTAAGGGTCCTAGCTGTGTTAATTATGTGTCGGTGTTTCCTCTCTACAACTCCATTTTGTTGTGGAGTGTAAGGGCAACTAGTTTGATGTTGAATACCTTGTTGAAAAAAAAAATTTCCCATATTAAATTCTAGGCCATTATCTGACCTAATTGTTTTGATGTTAGTGTTAAACTGTGTTTTAACAAAATTAATAAAACCTTTGATGTAATCTCTGGTTTGACTTTTAGAATTCATTAGGTATATCCAAGTCATTCTAGAATAGTCATCCACAATGGTCAAAAAATATTTGAAACCATCTAGGGAAGTGATAGGATTAGGTCCCCATATGTCCATATGAATTAAATCAAAGGAACCAGAGGAAACAGTATTACTAATACCAAAAGGTTTTCTTTTAAATTTTCCCATAATGCAGTCTTTACAATCTGGACCAATATTGGGTACATTAGATATTAGGGAATGAATGCTCTTAGAAGGATGTCCAAGCCTTCTATGCCATGTTTCTGAACTAATAACTGCATTAACAAAAGTGGATTGTCCTAGACACTGAATGTGATCTTTGTTGAGTAGATATAATCCCTTAAGCACCATTCCCAAGCCAATCTTCTCCAAAGTGGCTATGTCCTGCATTTCACATTTTCCTTGTGTGAAAATTACAGCATATTTATTGTTTTCAGTTAATCTACTAACTGAGATAAGGTTAAAACTAAAAGAAGGAACACATAGTACATTATTGAGTGTAATTTTGTCTGATATGATGACTTTGCCTAAATGGGTAATGTTATGTCTTTGTCCATTAGGTAAGTGCACATATGCATGAGTGACAGGATGACATGTTGTATATAATGATGCATGGCAGATAATATGATCTGATGCGCCACTATCCAAAAGCCATTTATTTGAACATTTATGATCAATTGAGTTTGATATACCTGAAACTGAAGCAGCTTGAGATTGAATGCCTTGTGATCCATTAGATTGATGTCCCTGATTCTGCAGGAATTGTAAGATTTGTTGGCATTGGTCTGCAGAGAATTCCAGAGTTGGTTTATGCTCAGTTTCTGTAGTGACTTGATTTGCATGAGCTTTTCCACTCTTGTAATTTGAATTTGTATGCTTGAACTTCTTGGTGTTGCTGGTATTGTTGTTGGGTGGATTTGGATAACCATGGATCCTGAAGCATTTGTCAATTGTGTGATTTGTCATTTTACAATAGTTGCAAAATAGACCTTCCTTGGTATTTTGAGTGGATTTCTGATTTCCATCTGCATTTCTCTTAGGTGCATTGCTTTTGTTGAAGGACTTGGAAGCTCCATTATTTTGAAAAGATTGAAAATTTTGCACTGCCATGGCCATGGCTTCTTGGGAAATGCTGGGGCTCTTTTCTGTTAACTTCTGCTTTCTCTCTTCCTGTCTAACTAAGTTGAAGGCTTTATTGATGTCCGGGAAGGGATCTTGCAGAAGAATTTGACTAACAATAGCACTGTAGCTATCATTAAGCCCCATGAGAAACTGCATGACTTTTTCTTTATTTTTCTTGTCCATGATAGGCTTGAGAATATCAAGAGTGCACTGAGTACACTTGATAGTTGGTATTGCATGATACTCTTTTAATTCATCCCACAATGTCTTCATTTTTGCATAATAATCAGTCACTGACATGCCTTGTTGCTTCATATTAGAGATTTCTCTAATAACTTCATAGATCCTTGTCTCATTAACTATGGAATATCTGTGCTTCAGATCATCCCATAGTTCCTTGGCAGTAGACCATCCAGATGTGCTTTTGAGTATGTTGGAAGAAACTGAGTTGGTGATCCATGTCTTGATCAGGCCATTGGATTGCTTCCATAGTTAGTAATTGGGGTCCGTAGTGTCTGGAATGGTCAGGCTGCCATCAATGAAGCCAATATTGTTCCTTGCTTCCATTGCATTTATGAAGTTTGAGCTCCATACATAGTAGTTGTTGTCATCTAACTCCATTGAGATTAGTTTACTGATGGAAAAGTCATTTGGAAGGAGAGCATACGGGTTCTGAAAAAGGTTGGGGTTGTAATGAGTTGGTGGAATGTGTGATGGGACATTAAAAGTGGGGTGAGTGGGATTTGGGCAGTAGTGAGTTGATGGCATGGGTGGTGAAATATTAAAAATAGGGTGGGTAGAAGGTGGACATGGAATACCTGAGATAAAATTGCCAAGAATGCCTGAATTTGAATTTATATTTGAATTGTAGGTATTGTTGAACAAACCTGATGTATATGTTTCATTGTTGGCAGATGCAGCAAGAACAGGGATCTGTGGAAGCATCACTGTTGCTGGTATACCTGAAGGAAAGTGGGAACTTGTCCTCAAGTCATTTACTTCAGAGATCATGCCTGAAGTCATATTTTCCAGTGGTGGAGGTGGTGGAACAGATGGTGGAACACCAGGAGGTGTCATTCGCTTCGATACCATATTATACTTTGAGAGTTCAAAGTGTTTGCAGAAGATTGAAGATCAAAAGCAAGAAGTAGAGAAGGAAGAAGTAGAGAGAAGTAAGAAATGTGCTTTCATTATCATTCAGTAAAAAGAGTTGAGTTACAAGCAACGGCTATAAGCCTTATAAATACAAATTTGAACTGCCTGCTCTTGTCAACGGTAATATTGTTGACAAGACTGTACAGCATAAAAGTGAAATAAAATAAATAACAATTGTGGACCCAAAGGCTTGGGTAGGATATCCAAGTAAAAGAAAGCCCAAAAAGTAAATAATAACAAATTCAATAACCGGCCCATGTGTGATTGAGCCCAATGTCAGACTTAAGACTATAACCAGAAAGGGCAGGAAGAACTCGAAGAAAGCAGATGAAGTTTCAAGGGACCAGACGAACTGAATCTTGTCAAAGAGTACTAAAAATTCTCAACGTTTTACATAATTCAGCTGAGTGATTTTTATAAACAAAGTTCAATTTCACTCACATTGTAAACGAGTTTTCACGGACATAAGAATCAATGACGATAGTCCATAAATAACAAATTCTTACGGGCTCGTGATTTAGAGCGGACAATATCTTCAATGTATTTGGACGGAGAATTTAAATACATGCATATCACTTCTTAAACTAAGCCAGAGAAGATAACAACCTATTCACAGAATTCCAAAATAAAATTATGCACTGTGAACGATCTGCTCAAGAGCAACAGCATTTGCTGGAGCATCAAACTTTCTTGGAAAGATCATTTTCAAACAACCAACAAATTATTTTTCTCCATCTATAGAGGCAGCTCTCCCTATCAAATGCAGGTTTGGTGAAGGAATTTTGGATCTTTTTTTATGCTTGATCTACAGTTCAACTGATCGTATTATTCGGCAAGTTCCTGATGATAATTATATGTATCAAAAACTGGCAATGGAATTTTATTTTGTATTTTTCGAAGGAATCATATTCTAACATATATTATCCCAACTTCATCAACATACCGAAACAGAGAATAGGATTCAATTCCATTTGCAGGTGAACAAATGCAACCTCAATCCATGTAAGGGTAACCTTTTTTAATCAAAATTAGTAACACTTTTTATTGGGGCAACCGAGAACAACTCAGTAACTCGGTAGTCATGCCCTTTGGATAGTCAACTAAGTCCAAACTCGGGCCGAGCTAGTTACGCGAAAAGCGCTCGACTTTGAAGTAACCTGAGTTTGGACTTGATAGGCTGAGTCCCATCACAAACCATTTGAAAATAGTGTGTCAGTTTAGAATTGAACTCTCGATCTCGGGCAAGATCATTTACTCCTTAAGTCTGAAGAAATAAACAGCTAGACTATCGTCATGTGGTTGACGTTATGAAATGGGATACAAAAGGCCAAGGGAAAATGAAAAGGAATTATGCGCTATTCTTTCTCAAATGTCTTGCCTCTTCATGCTATGAATGATTGAGAACACAAGGTTGATAGAAATGATTGCGATGACCAAAAACATATCGAGCTACGACTAAATAATAATCTACAGCTTACATAACCAGAATCAAGTGTCAATATTGGGGATTCAGCAGTCTTTGAGCATGGAAAACCTTGGAAACAATCCCTCTACTAGCCAATTGAGAAGATGCAAGTATTACATATCATACTGATAGCACAAGTATGTATATATATATATATATGTGTGTGTGTGTGTATATATATATATATTTGTACTAGATGTCAATGATTTTTTTTAGTTCTAGTTATTAAATTTCATCAAATTGCTCCCTAGTTTTATCCCGTGTGCATCGCAGAGAGAACCTTGTATCAATTTCCCTAATGTAATGTTTCAAACTTGGATTTTGAACCAACCAAGACAACTATAGGTTCAATTAAGGAAAAAAAAAAAACATTTTCATGGAGAAACTATAGACTCTATTATTTGAAATATGCCTCATGCCCTTATCTGGCCCTTTCTGCTACTTCATTTGGCCCAGGCCCAGGCCCAGGCTTGGACGTGGGATGCACACCTACACACGTATAGATGAATTGCTTTGATGCCAAATGGAACAAGCCCGCTCCTGCACAATAGTAACATTTTATTAGTTTTGAGCCGAAACCCGCACGGTATTTTCAGGCCCAGCACTACCTCATATTTGTTTTGACCTAAGAAAATAAATTGTTGTTAGTTTGAAAATTTTGGACTCAATTATATCCTGTATCTAAGTGATGACGTGGGGGTGGGATTACCAAATGTCTAGTTGTCGTATTAGTGTTTTTTTTTTTTTGAAAGACCCACAGATCACACACGCTAAGCCATGTCCGAAGGGTATGAAGGTCACCACAACGGATGGAAAACTATCCAAATCCTAAACCCTCTAGTGAGAATAGAACCCTGGACCTTAAGGTCTTGGACAGACAACCTGATCAATCAGTATTCTTAATTGCATACTCCACAAAGAATAATGCTTCATACCCCAAAATATGATATCATTTTATGGTCAATTAACTTGAAACTCGGTCAGACATGTCAGTGTGGCATGCCTATACGTGTGTTTGTAATTAATAGTTATTTCAATTACCAGATTTTGCCTAGAATATGAGTTTTATTTGGGAGATCTGCAGCATTAATACAAATTTTGGTCCAAAATTGTAATTTTTTTTTATATTTTTTTTTCAAAAAAATGAAAATAGAAGGCGGGTCCCTAATTTAAGCTCTCGCTCTCTAACACGCGCCATCACCTCTTTTTCATCATCACCACCGCCACAATCTAGACGACCACAATGCCTTCGGTCTCTTCGACTCCATCAAAACTCACGAACCCGACGAGTGCCGCCTCCAATCATCACTCTCATTCTCCGTTATGTAGGCACTCTCCGTCGGCGACGCTGGACCTGCTGATCCTGATCGTCGTGCTTTTCTCCGGGACATTCCTGCTTTCCTCCTACTTCTCCTATCTCTTTCACTCCCTCTCTCTCCTCCTCTCGCTATCTTCCCCTCACCTCCCCACTCTCTCCTTCTCTTTGTCCCTTCCTTATCTTCTCGCGTTCTTCGCCTTCTTCATCCTCTTACTCCTCCTCCTCCTCGACTTCTGCTGCGGTCCGCGCTCACGCCGCTGCAATCGGCCGGGATGTAAGGGCCTGAAGAAGGCTCTTGAATTCGACTTGCAGTTACAGACCGAGGACTCAATCAGATCCGCTAAGGACATCGATGCTTTACCCTGGAAGGGCGGCAGCGAGTCTAATCCTGACTATGAGTGTCTCAGGGCTGAGCTGCGTAAGATGGCCCCACCCAATGGCAGGGCTGTCCTGCTCTTTCGCTCCCGGTGTGGGTGTCCTGTTTACAAGCTCGAGGGCTGGGGGCCCAAGCGCGGTAGGCGGCAGAAAAGGTGATCTTCCTCTTTTTCCCCCTTTTTGATTGATTGACCGAGATTTCACTAACTAGCTTAGCTTATCCCATATCACGCAAGGTTTTTCAGAAATTGCTTTCTAGGAAACAAGAATCATCCAAAAACTGTTCCTGTGTGCTAACTTAGGCAGAAATTTTCCTTGCTCTGTAATTTATTTGCAGCGTCATATGGCTAGTATCCCAAGTAATTTCCTAGGTATCAGCAATTTTCCATGAGTTAACACTGCGGAAAATTTTTATAAATCCTCTTAAGATATATGTGATAGAAGACAATTTTAGCTGGGAAAATCAGAAGCCTCTAACTGCTTGCATTATGGATTTCATGTGGCTATATGGATTTTGCTGATCAGATAATCATAGCTGGAGGACGATTATATTTTTCTTAGAAATACCAATTGTGATTTTATTGACTGCCATCCAAAATTGAGTTAGCTGTTCATAAGTTATCTCGTTCATTAGGTAAGATGCCGAGTGAGTTGAATTACAAGGTGTTTTAGCAATCCTGTAGAAGCAAGAGGAAGAGAAAAGTTAATAGTTTTTTGCATTATGGATTTCATGTGGCTATATGGATTTTGCTGATCAGATTATTATAGTTGGAGGACAATTATATTTTTCTTAGAAATACTAATTGTGAATTTATTGATTGCATCCAAATTTGAGTTAGCTGTTCATTAGTTCTCATTCATTAGGTAAGATGCCGATTGAGTTGAATTGCAAGGTGTTTTAGCAATGCTGTTGAAGCAAGTAAAAGAGAAAAGTTCATAGTTTTTTGCATTATATTGCCAAAACCTCTGGGCATCCAAGTGCCATTTGCTGGACAAAAAGGTTTAGATCATGGATTGACTGAGTGACAGGGAGCATACTATTAGCTTACATTTCAGGGCCTTGCTAAGCTTTGGCATTTCTTCTTTGGACTTTGCTTCAGATTCATTTTCTTTTTGATATGAATGTCAGCAGTGTTTTGATTGTTAACTATTATGTTTTGTTTGAAGCCATCTATGGTTAGTTTTGTTCTATTTGTTGTAGTTAGTTTGTGTGTTAAATTTTCTGATTGATCTATTTCTGTAGGAGTGGTGTGTGAAAGATGAAGATGAATCAGTCTTTTGCTTGTTTGGCTGCCTTTTTTACTCTATCTAAGTAAATTCTTGTTGTCCTGTCTTAAAAATCTCTTGCTTTGATGTTGCACCAAATAAATAATGAAACTCTTCATATTGGATGTGCTAGGAACCTGTAGCTCATGCATTGGGTTGTGTAACAGGCATGTGGTTAGGATAGATTATCGGGCTGCAAGTGTTGAATGGCTTATAGTTTATGTCATAGGAGATTCTAATTTCTAAAGATGCACTTGACTCACTGTCGAGTGTATATTGGGAAGGTTCAAATTTGCATTGCCTGCTCAACCTGCTAAATTTGTATGATTTCTTGTGCCACTCTCATACAGAGGCTGTATGTCTTCCTTTGGTTAGTAGTTTTCCTTTGCATGCAGAACAAGGTGAAAGCAAAAGAATCCCATAGTTACGAATCCTTTTAGCCTTTATCTTGGGCTGTCAACTATCAACATCTGCTGTTAAATATGTAGACATGTTTCTCAAGTTTTAATTCGGTGGTAGGGGGGAAATCAGTTATTTTTAGCTTCTTAACAAGCTGATAGTGTGGACATTGTATTGTCAAAAGGTATCCCCCACCCCAACTAAATTTGGAGCATTTTGAGTGTTAGTTTTGCATTTCACTGTTTCTTCTTTACACAGTAATTTAACTATATTTTCTGTCTTTGAAGATCTCTACCTCATTTTTCTCTTGGTTTTGTAAGTAGAGTGATATGTATTATAGAAAATATATGTTATATTGTTGACACTGATTTAGTTGAAAATTGATTGTAAAATATCTAGTTGATTATGTTTTCTTCAAGATGATATTTTACATCTAATATCTAGAAATATTCCTACCTCTTAGCATTTTGATATGTAAAAAGCATTTGATTGGATGTTTATCTTTAGATGTTCATTCTACGGTTCTGCTTTTATCTGAAACTTAATGAGAGACGGAGTTATGGTAGAGGGTGAACTTGATAAATCTCTTCTCCCACTCTTCATGCATATGCTTAGGTTTTAAGAATGGTTGTCAGTATGTAGACTACAAATATCGGATTTCAATCAAGGGAACCTTGTAACTAATGATCTTAAGGAAAATTTCCTATTTTACCTAGAAGCATTCACTTTGACAATTGGAGGAAATGATAATGATAGTCTGCTTTGTCCAAAAACAAAGTAAATTGGAAAGGCCAAGACGGTTGCATTTTTCCTTTATTATTGTGCGCCTGATGTCTCTACAGCTTATAGTGTGCATATGCTGCCTTTGGTGATTACAATAATATATATCCCATGGGTGGGTTGCAAGTCAAGATGTTGGTGTGAATGTGATACTAACCTTATCTTCTGGTTCTTGCAGGGCTCTTAACGGGGGCAGTGATCATCGCTGATTCTTCATGATGATTTTGTTGTCGGACAACATTTAATATATTTCTGCTCATTTACATTTTATCTTTTACAGTCTAGTTTTAGATATCGGACAAAAACATCTAAAATGCTGAAGATTCTTGATCAGAACGATTTACCAAATCCCTACCATCCAGCGGCAACATCTCTGAAAGAAGTAGCTCCATATCTGCACCCCCTAGGGATAATGTATATTGTTTTCGTTCAGGGATGATATACAGAATTTCAGTGGACAGTCATCTTTGATTTACTGAAGGATATACCAAATTCATGGGGAACAAGAATAAATATATGGTTCCCCTTGTTGAAAGTTTTATCTTCTATGGTTAATATTGTGTTTCTGCCGATTTTTTTGTTGCTCCCCTTTTTCAGCCGGCCAACTGAATTTTAATCTTTGGCTTAGAGAGAGCCTCCTCCCTTCGCACATTTTATCTGATTTATGGATTTGAACCAGATGGATGTTTGATGAGGAAGAGGTAAAATGATAGGCATTGTATTACCCCAAAACTTGCTCCATGCTTTTGATAAACTGGTTTACCTGTTGCAAAGGAGCAGTCGAAAGCCGGTGCACAAAGTTAATAGTCTTATAGACCAATGATTCAAGGATCTAGGGGTTGGCCTTGTTGCTATTGTTTTTTTATGCCTTCAATGGTGCTGTTGGGCCATGATATGAGGTCATAGCATTTGGAACCTTCTCACCAAACTCAAAATCTTAAGCCGGCTGGCCACAGTCATTTTTTGGCAATACTTCAATGGGATAAGTTTGAATATTCGAAGGGAGGAGGGTGATGGAGTGTGTTTTCAACGAGTAGCTCTCCTCTCTCTGCACATACTTTGGAAACAGATAATTGGTCTTTATGGGGTTTTGACAAACTATCCGTGTGTGAGTTTAAGTTAGCCATACGACTAACTCAGATTGTTGTATCCCAGAGCAATCGAGCCAAAAGAATCCTAAATAAAGGGCTCGAATCTTCTTGAAAAAAGCGAGATACATGTGTCTCAATCTAATCACAGTCATCATTTCCTACAAGGTGGAAGGGTATCCAAAAACATTTATGCCACTAGTAAAAGGACTTGTCCCTAAGGCACTCACAACACGTGGAGGAGGTGAAGAGTCGAGATGTAAAGACGTCACAAGATTTATTATGCCTACAACAAACATTTGACCAAGTACTAGCATTGATAGTAGTGGTGTGGTGTTTAGGATGGATGAGCAGGTCCGGTGTGTTGGGGGTTCAGCAACCTTCGCCACTAACAATGACATACCACCAGGCTCATTAATGCACAAGGAAAAACACAAAGACCAAAATGGGACTCACTCAAATCTCCTGTTCCACCATTTGATGGCAACAAAAGGGATGAAACTATGCATGAGTGATTGTAATCACAAAGCAAATGTGTGCTGCTGCATTCACACACTCACACTACTCCAGGACAGCAGCAGTTGGTATCAATCAAGATCAACTAAAACAGCAGCAGTGCCAACCAAATGTGCGACTAACATGCGATTTGTTACAATCTTCTGACAACTAACCTGTCCACAATAGTTTGATAAACTAAGTAGCAGCATATGGTATGCACTCCGTTACGCCAAAGAATGGTAGATGTGAGCAATTGACACACACACAACTATATCTGTATAAATCCTATGCTATGATTGCAAAACAAATGTTATTTGAGGAATGGATAGCGGAATGAGAAGCAAATGTAAAGTTCAAACAAGTTGATGGGATAGACATTCCAACTAAATAGAATATAAGAGAATGCAGATACATGGTGCCTTTCTGATTAAGACGAGCGCCAAATTTGAAGATACGATTTCATTCTATGCTCATGAATATGATTGCTTCTATGACAACTGCAATGACGGCCTAACATAGATAAACTGATAAAGATATAATCAACTTACTAGCTTGTACCATAACTTTGCTGCATTGTAAAGTTTGAATTGCTTGCGAATGGATTAGATTGTAAGGTAATTATCACCAACCAAAATTTTAGTGCCTGCGTCCGGCCTTTCCTTGATAGTTGAGACTAGAGTGGTGTAACATATTGGTCCTTAAAAGTCCTCGTCCAGCTTGAAGACATAGTCTTTTCCACTGTTTTGAAGGCTTGACATAACAGATGCCTTCTGATAGTCACCAACCCTCCTCTCAAAGAAGTTTGCTTTTCCCCTGCAAAATTTATAATATTTTGTTAAAAAGAAAATTCAAGCATAATATTTGACTCATTGCTCTTTTTAGAATGTGATTCAATTCACATCTGCATGATGTTGTGGATGAGTTAACCCATCACTCCAATTACTTCCACCAGGTCAAACTCAACAACTTTCCGACATCAATACTTACAGGCTGAAAACATCAAAACAGTCCAGAATCCTGCATTTGCTACAAACAGTTATTGACCAATATTTCATGGATCACCAGTAAGGAGTTGTTCCTATCCGGGGGTTTAAAATGTTAGATTATTGGGACATTTTGGAAAAGTTCGTGTTCTTATTCCCTCCTTAGCAAGTTCCCAAACAGAAAACCAATTACTTACTGCAAAGATATAAATTCCATCCAATCAAATGGATTTTCCACACTGTACATCTTCTGGTAACCTAGAACAACCTGAAACCAGTAACCAAAAAACAAAATGCAAATTTTAAGTTGTTCTTCCAACCAAGATAATCAAGAACAAGGCATGTCAATGTGGATATACCAAGAGACGATCAGCAACAAACTTTATGTACTGGCTCATGAGTGTTGAGTTCATTCCAATCAAAGCACATGGAAGGGCGTCACACACGAATTCTGTCTCAATTTCAACAGCCTCACGAACAATACAGTGAACCTTTTGCCAATGAAGTTGCTTCCTTAACAAGCTTTAAGAAACCATAATAAATACAAGTTTGTTATGTTTTATGTGATCGCAAAATTTAAGGGGGGGAAGCATAAGATTCAATAAAAAGGTAAGGAAATAAAGCAACATCGCATGAAGATATTGCCTTATAATCCTATCTAATTGTCAGAGGTAATAATCGAACACTTTCAAAATAGAAACCAAAAGATGAAGAGAAATATTCACCTGTACAAAAGGCAAGCAAAGTCGCAATGGAGACCCTCGTCTCGAGATATCAGCTCATTCGAGAATGTCAAACCTGGCATCAATCCCCTCTTCTTAAGCCAGAAAATGGCACAGAAGCTGAAAATCAGAAACAGATAACCCACAGAAATAAATTAGTATCAAAAATATTAATCTTGAAACTGCTGTGGAAGAAGCGCAACATTCAACACTGCCCCTATCAAATGACACATAAGAGCCTGCATGCACAATATGTAAAGAAGACTACCTTCCTGAGAAAAAGATTCCTTCAACGCAGGCAAAAGCAACAAGTCTCTCTGCAAATGAAGTCGAACTGCACAGTTGAGCCATTAGAATATGTCAAAGCGGGAGCACCCACGTTCACTCAACTTTCAAGTCTACCTCATGATGATATCAGTCTAATCCTTGTAAATAAGAATGTGAATGGAAGGTTTAGAGGGGGGAAAAGCTTCGATGCATGTTATTGTCAAATCTTAAATAACCTTTTCCCTTCCACACCTTATTCCCAACCGAGGGTGGACATCATCTCCATCCAAACTTTGTTTGTATGAAGGTACAAAGCACTTTCTGAAAAAAAATTATGTATAATTTTGAAAGTGCAAAACAAGGATGTAGTTGTACCTCTTTATCCATTCCATCGCCCATTTGGCCTTCTTCGTAACACAAGGAATGTTTTCAATAGCATTGAACAATCTATCCTTCTCTTTCGAGTCCTTAATATACGTCTCCAAGAGCAAGCTGTACATCTCTGATAACAAGCAGTAACAACATCCTTAATTAGGTATCTCATTATGCATTATAGAATGGAAGAATCTACCAAGATCGCTCAAAATAGCTCTACCAGAATGAATATTCTCCATTGCAAGTTGAAATCCATAAAATGCACGGGCCTGAGAAATTAGGAGACTAAATTTTAGATAATCCAATCGAGGAAAAAACAACCGTTGATTTGTAGGAACCATGCAATCTCTACCATAACAAAATGTACAGAGAAACTACACTCATTCAACAACGTCTTTTACAGATGGACAATGCTAGAGACCCCCAAAAGTCCCCCAAATCTGTGGCATTAAAATAGCCATTGATTAAAAACACACATGTCGGACCCACTTCACATCCAACACTCCACATTAAATGGGGGTCTTTTGGGGATCACTTTTTGGGGGTCTCAAGCATTATTCTTTATAGATTGAATTTTTCCAGGAACAGTACTGGTATAAATGTTGAAGACTTGAAGTACTCACAAAAAGAACCTGTTATCAGGAACCTTTCGTCTGTACCACATTTTCAAGATCCAAGACAAGCAGTAATACGTAAAAAATTCAGCAAGCAAGAACTTCTCTGAGAAATAACTTTCACGGATGAATCAACTTAGAAGAACAGAAAACCATCTCAAATAGTCAGAAGCAGCGTTGAGTATTTCAAAAGCCCATGACTAAGGTACAGGTTGACATTAACAATATTTAAGGTAAATATAAGTTAAATATATCAAAAATTTGAACAAACCTAAAGATGAAAAATCCAAGTGAGAAGCTTATCAAAGAAGTTACCTCTGGAATTTGAACATCGTTTATAAATCGTGCAGCCAAGTTTTCCAATACAATGCCATCAGATGCAGCGAAAAATGCCAACACATGGCTTATGAAGTGCTTCTCCGAGGCAGTGAGAGTCTCCCAATGTTGCACGTCAAGGGAGAGATCAACCTCCTCAGCTATAAGCCATGAAGAAGCTATTAAAATTGTGTGGAGACATATACAATTGAACAATAGAAAAGTGCTACAAACTAAATGCCAGAATTAATAAACCAAAGAAAAAATAAGTGCGCTTGCAATACAACATATTGCTACAATATCTCAAATTTCTTTATATTAATTGTAAGGCTCAAAAAGTACTATTAATTGCCCAGATTTACAAAGTACCAGGCTATCAGCACAGGATAACAAGTTTCAAATAACCATTGCATGCCAGAGTTCAAAAAAACTATGGAAGAAATTCATTTTGCAGACACAGTTGACTTTGTTTAGATCTCACACGGATTGATAAACACCCGAAACTCTCATGGAAGACAATAAAAATCACCCATAAATCACAACATAAGTACTGTAGATATAATAGTTCCAAATTACCAAACTCAATCCCCTACCAACTTTCACGCTGTCATCACATAGTTCAGGTTTAGGAAAAAAATATGAAGTGTACTATGATGAGCAGAAAAAAATGAGGGTTGTCCATAACCGCAAAATAAAAGTAAATTTTGAGTTACATCAAAAAGATATAGAATTTACATTCCTTCAAATTCCAATATGAAGAAAGGGAAAAAGAACCCCCCGCATATACAATTAAAACAATGAAGTAAGTGACACAACCCAAACAAAAAACTGCTCACACCGTTAATTCACCATTGATTCTTAGAAAAGAAAATCAAAAGCCAGAAAAAAAAAATATACCCTATTCGAATCTCACCTAAACAAAGCCATAAGATACTTCAACTAAAGACAAATCATAAGAATCGTGAAATAAATCAAAACAAGAAACACAACCGAATATCGTAGGGAAAGAACAATACAGAGATAAACGGTTAAAGGACTTTAAAAAGGAAAAAAAGAAGAAGAAGAGGTAACTACCGGTCCAAAAACTGGCCTCGGCCTTCTTGTACATCTCCCAGAGTTGATTGTATCGAATTGGGAACATACAAAACCTCTGGTTTTGCTCTTTCAGTATTGGCTCTACCTCTTCCTCTCCCTCTCTTCCTCTCCCTACCCCATTCGTCAAAGACCCCATCTTTACCTCCCTTTCTTCTCTCTTTCTTCTATGTATTCCTACAAACCAGTGTCGTGGTCTCTGCTTGTGAAGAAAGAAAGAGACAGAAACCTTTCAAAAACCCCTTTGATAAGAGGGCGGATTGGCTTCTTGTATTTATAATTGTTGTTGTTAGCGTAAATATCACTCTCAATGACAGTCACAAATAGCAGTTATGGTTGAACTGAAATGGGCTTTTGTGATCAATTGGGCCAAGTATATGGAAATAATTGGGCCTGACATTAGTAATTGGGCTGAGCCAATCCCGATTGAACCCGAAGACCCGATTTCGTAGAACAGCGTCAACGGTTCAACTCCATATATTTATAGATTATGGACTACGCTTTCTCTGTGTGTTTGTGTTGATTGTTCAAAAGAGGGAAAGAAGACGATGTCAGGGTCTCAGTGTTGTTCAAACCCACCAGCAGTAAACCCAACCAGTGGAGCTGGGCATGTTGAGAAGCTCGGAGGTCTCGACTCGTATGTCAACGGTTCTGTTGACTCCAAGCTTGCCGTTATTCTTGTCGCCGATGTGTTTGGTAAAGAAGCTCTTCATATATTTATTTTGGTTTTTTTTTTGGCTGTGATATGGGTTTTCTCTGTATCTGGGGTTTCTACTTTCTTTGATGTTTTAATCATGACGGATTCCGGTTCTCCTTTCTACCTCTGCAGGATATGAAGCTCCGAAATTGAGGTATTAATCATATTCTCCCAATTTTTCTCTTGCCAGCTAATGGGTTTTCAGTTTCAAACTTTCAATAGTATAATCTACTTCTTTAGTCTTCCGCTGGAACATCTATGAAATTATGTTTTCTTTATACCTCTATCTTTCTATATCTGATCATTTATTTTCCAGAATTCAAAACTTTTTTATTGGCATCTTCATTAAAGTAGTTATACTCTATGTTGTTAATACAATCTTTTTTAATCTTTTATATTTTCGTATTGTAATTGATGATCATCGTGTGCTGTCATGATCAATATGTACAATTGATGTAGTGATAGTGGATTGGGGAGTATTTAAGTTTGTTTCAACTTCTTTTTCGTTCGATCATTGAGCTGTGGATTGGATATGTAGTCAGTAACACATATTACTAGCATATTTCAGATCGATAGCTCTCCCATCCGCATATTTGTCTTGTTCTATGCTTAGAGCTATTGATATTATGGTTCTTTTTGAACAGCTTGGCAGTTAATAAGTAGTTGCTCTATTAGTATTTCCGCACCTTCTCCTGGGACCTAATATGGGATTTTTTTTGGTTACCGTAAAGGAAGCTTGCAGACAAGGTTGCAGCTGCTGGATTCTATGTTTTGGTTCCTGACTACTTTCATGGAGATCCGCTGGTGCTTGAAAATACTCAGAGGCCATGGCAAGATTGGATTAAAGATCACAGCACGGTTTGTTCTTGGTTTCTGATGCATGACTGTATTTCTATTTGTGCTTTTAAAACTTTTTGTATATTTAATGTTGTTATGATGGCCACTATATGATACTTGAATTAATTTCCTCAAAGACTTCTCTAATCATATGTGGAGGACTGGAGGGTAAGGTCTGCCGGAGCTTTGTGCGCAAGAGTTGTTTACCTTTCTACCCACAAGCGCATTTGTGCATAAGTGTGTTATATCATTATATGCTTGAGCGTTTCTTTTAATCTTGTGATTTTGAACTGCTTGGATGCAATGCACTTCCCTATCAATGTTCAAAATGTTGGTTTTGTTGAAGCCGTTATGCATTGTCGTGTAGATAAAAGTTATCACATTTGCTAAATGATACCAATTTCCTTTCAGGTTAAGGCATTTGAAGAGACAAAACCTCTTATTGAAGCTTTAAAGGGTAAAGGTATATCGGCAATTGGGGCTGCCGGTTTTTGTTGGGGAGGTGAGATATATAAATTTGTGCTTCTCCTTCCCAAATGTTTTTGGTAGATACATAACATAATTTTTGCATGTTTAGGACACTTTTGCAGATCATACATAAAATTTTTCAAAAAGATTCAAGCTGAATTTAGAAATCATTATGTTACAGTTCATTGTTAATTTGACTTAATTATCTTTCCTTTCCTTCTCAGCCAAGGTAGTGGTTGACTTAGCAAAAACTCAGCTCATCCAAGCTGCTGTGCTGTTACATCCTTCATTTGTTGATGAAGATGATATCAAGGGTGAGAAGCGATAGCTCTCTGTTGCTAGTTCTACTTTATTAGTTTGCATTGTCAGTTTTCAAGTAATCTAACGGAAAATCCCTATATTACCACCTCAAAGATGAAATAACTACTAGAAAAGTGCCCGACTCCTTTTTTTTCCTCCTTTATCTGTTGTGATCAAAGAACTGACAGTGTTTTGTGGTGTCAAATGATTCTATTGCCCAATATTGCTAGCATACGTCTTCCTGAAAGTTCCATGTACTGCAATCCTCAGAGATTTATTGCTCTCTCTTTTTGTGGAGGGTGTGCCTGTAGGCTGTAGAATCTGATGGAATGAAATATTAGAAGCTCTTGCACGATCCAAGGATCGGTTTTAATGACTTATTGTTGTGAATTACCTTCAGGGGTTGAGGTTCCCATGGCCATACTTGGAGCTGAGTTTGACGAGCGTTGGCCACCTGAACTATTAAGGAAGTTTGAAGTGATCTTAAATGCCAAGTCCGGGGTAAGGATTACTCTGCTTGTATGTGGCTACTTTTAACATACTGCTTTCAATTTCGCTATATGAAGATAATTGGTATTTGGATCATAGAGGAACTGGGTAAGCATTGAAACTAACCATACCGTAGTTGTCATTATTATCATCACTAAGGTCAGTTATTGTTGTTGTAGCCTTCATTGTCATCGAAAATTTTAGAATTTTAATAGCCATGATTCTTTGTGGTTTGTGTTGTGTTTTTGAGAATCATATGGTCTTCTTCGGTTTTTTAACAGGTCGATAGCTACGTAAAGATATTCTTCAAAGCCGCACACGGCTGGACAGTGAGGTACAACAGTGATAATGAAGAAGAAGTGAAGAGCGCAGAAGAGGCTCATCAAAATATGTTGGACTGGTTTGCCAAGTATGTAAAGTGAGGTTAGGATCATAACCTCTCAACTCCTCAGACACATGGCTCTTGTTATTTTCTGTTTTGCTGAACTAATGGGATGGATGTAATAAAGTGACTAGTCACACACACATACACTCCTCAGAACTGATCCCATTTATGCAAAAGTTCATGTTGCAAATTTATGGAAATTGAGACCCAAAGTATCCTATTAGGAAAATAAGGGTCTGTTTGGTATGCTTGTTTTCCCTGCATTTTCTGTTTTCATTTACTGAAAAACAGAAAACAACCCCGAAAACACGTTTTGGTTACCCATTTTAGAAAACAGGAAATCACTTAGAAAACTGAAAATACTGGAAAAATATAAACACGGGAATCAGAGTAAACAAAAAAAGAGCAAGTCACAGACCTCTGGCCTTGCACTTTATTGGATATTATTTTATTACAGTCGTGGATACATGATTTAGAGCAAATAACATGCCATCATGGATTCCATGGGTAACACACAGACCTATTAAAATCTAAAAACAAGCATGGACCTGTAGGAAGTATATGCCACACACAATTAGTATGGCACATCTTACCATCCCTTTTAGTTTTGTATATATCAAACCATTTAATCTGACCTGGCCATTTAAAGCTACAATAGAAATCTGTGCCACCAATAATGATCATTGGAACCCCTGCGTTGGATCTGGAGAAACCCAGTGCTCCCCAAGATCATCTTCCCCAGATTTGCAATGAACAAAAAGGCCATAATTGTTTCCAATGTGATTGTAGATATACACATTTGTTTTGTCAAATGGCCACCATTGAAATGCATCACACATACTGATGCAGAGCATCATTGACAGAACTATCATCACTGAACATGATCTTGTTGAAGAACCCATCTCTAAGTTTACTTGTGAAATTGTGATTTTAGATCAATTGTTCTGCTCTGTTAATTTATAGAATCAAAATTTATTATCTTGTTATATTTTGCTTGGATGCATATCTGTATATTAATCTTGAAAGTTTTGGTATAGCAGTGAATGTATATTTCCTCTCTAGTAATCCTTTCATTGAAAAATGGAAACTTCTTGCTTGTTATGTACATTCCCTTAACATTATCCATGAATCTTAATCATCGTCATTCTCCAAGCTTTATTCCAAATCATGAAAGTTTTGTTATAACAGTGGATGTATATTCCTTTTCTAGTAATCCTTTCATTGAAAATGGAAACTTCTTAATTCTTACAAGGGTAATGATCAAGCTTTGTTATAACAGTGGATGTATATTCCTTTTCTAGTAGGCTTCAAACTTGTTATGTATATTCCCTTGACATTATCCATTAATCTTTGGATAATGATCAAGCTTTATTCCAAACTGGGTTGGAGAATTGGTTACTTAGTGGATCAAATCAGTCCATTTGTCTCAGCATTTGGGGTTGGGTTCACCTACTTGTTATGGAAATTTAGGGTGCGTTTGGTATGGGGGTAAGAATTTAGGGGTATAATTTGTTATCTATGTAAATGTTACAAGGGTAATAATAATTATGGAGAATAAGTGTTACCCTTGTTTGGTAAAGAAGGGTATTTACCCAAGTATTCATTACTCTTGTTTGTTACGACTATACATTACTAGTGTAATACCATTACTCTTGTTTGTTATTATTGTAAATTTGTAATGAACCAAACTAGAAAAAAGTGAGATTATGTTATTTTTTTATTGTTACGACTATCATGTATCAAAATTTTAAAAATATAGATACATATGCATATATATACACACACAACAAGACATATATATATATATAACAATTGTTAACAATTTTAATAAAATAATCTGATAACATTCAAATCCATGACAAATACGTAACACAAGAGTAGGGGTCACCATTTGGCCCGCGGGCCTAGGTCCGAGCCCGGCCAGACCCCTTGGGCGGGCATGGGCTCCATTTGTTGGGTCGGGCACGACCCGAAGCCCGACACCTCATGCCAATTTTGGCCCAACCCGAGCCCTACCCAAGCCCGACATTATTTCTTTATCGGATAACGGTGAATGTATATTTCCTCTCTAGTAATCCTTTCATTGAAAAATGGAAACTTCTTACTTGTTATGTACATTCCCTTAACGTTATCCATGAATCTTAATCATCATCATTCTCCAAGCTTGATTCCAAATCATGAAAGTTTTGGTGTAACAGTGGATGCATATTCCTTTTCTAGTAATCCTTTCATTGAAAATGAAAAACTTCTTAATTCTTACAAGGGTAAGCTCCAAACTTGTTATGTATATTCCCTTAACATTATCCATTAATCTTTTGGGGGTGATATTTTGGGGGTCCTTTGGGGGTGATATTTTAGGGGTCTCAAGCATTATTCTTAATCTTTGGATAATGATCAAGCTTTATTCCAAACTGGGTGGGAGAATTGGTTACTTAGTGGATCAAATCAGTCCATTGTCTTAGCATTTTGGGTTGGGTTCACCTACTTGTAATGGAAATTTAATGTTCCAATTTTAACTATTGTAGAAGATAAGCATAAAGCCCCTTAACAATATCCATGCCAATTTTAACCATTGGTGAATAAACATCACTAATGAAATTGTGGCATTGTGGTTAGGCTCTTCATTTTATACATGGTTCAACCCCTTATCAGTTATAACAACACATTTTTCTTCAAACTTTTATTAAAAAAGAATGGGCTCGTTCGGCTCGGCCCTTGAGCCCTACGCATGCCAGGACCTTAGGATTTGAGGTTCGCAGGCAAGCTCAGCCCATTTTACGCCTCTACAAATTGGGTTGAGGCATTCGTGTCCATTATCTCGGCACAGGTTTCCGTTAGATAGAGTATACTATATTTAGCCGGTGGATGTGACAATATGGAGGCGGGTTCTATATTTAGGGAGAAATGTTGGTTGCAAAAGGTGTTCATTTTTTGGATAAGCATGAGCCTGTTTTCCTATGCTTCCCTTGATATGATAAGGGAAGATATGATTGGTAAGATAAGTACTTGCCTTGTGTTTCGCCCAAGGATAAAGGGCATTATTTTAGTGTTGATAGTCTACGGGTACTTTTGTTGTCCTCTAGGCATCACGACAAAGCATGAGAGCGCCTAGAGAAGACGTCGTTTATCGTATTCATACTTGTGGGTTACATTATAATCACCGTTAAATAAGGTAACGATTTTTGGTCATTACAAAATGATTTTAAATGCCAAGTCTAGTGTAAGGATTATTGCATGTTTGTTATGCTTGTTTTTCATATATTTTTTGTTTTCATTTTTCGTAAAGCAATCCAAAAACACTTTTGGTTGCCCATCTTAGAAGGAAAAAAAAACACGAGAAAGAGGCTATCATGGGAAAGACGGATCGGACCCTAAACATTTACAAGAGCAAGTCAAAGACCTATGGCCTTGGTCTTGTAGATATCGAACCATTTGAACTGACCAGGCCATGTAAACCCACAGAAGAACAGTGTGTTACCAAAAGCCATTGGATAAAACTTAATCATACAACCCTGCGTTGGATCTGGAGAAAGCCAGTGCTCGTCAAGATCATCGTCTACAGATCTGCAATGAACCAGAAGGCTTGCATTCTTCCCAATGTAATTGTAGATATACACTTTTGTTCTGTTAAATGGCCACCATGGAAATGCATCACACATGCTGATGCACAGCATGATTGACAGAACTATGATCATCACTGAACATGATCTTGTTGAAGTACCCATTTCTAAGTTTACTGTGAATTTGTGATTAGATCAAGTGTGTTAATTTATAGATGAACAATGTTTTTATCATTTATTGTTTTGTTATGTTTTGCTTGGATGCATAATATTTGATATATGAATCTTTGGAAATTTTGGTAGAAGAATGAATGTATGATTCATTTATACAGTAATCTTTTCATTGAAAAATGAAAACTTGTTATAGTGGTAAGTTTTCCCTTAACATGATCCATTAATATTAATCTTCATGATCATTATCCAAGCTAAACTCCAAACTGGGTTATATCAATAAGTTCAGAATAAAAGCTCGGATAATGATGACGATTAAGAGTAATGGATAATGTTAAGTGAATATAGATACTAAGTTTGGGGCTTACTTTTATAAGAAGTTTTCATTTTTCAAACTAATAACGTGTCGATGGTTGAGGTGATGAATTTGACCATGGTAACTTTTAGTCCAAGCAGAATGTCGTGAATTCAAATCCCGTGGGTGTTTTAATTCACAATTTACGAGATGGACCCTTGCTCAACTCAGCATAACATGTTGCATTATATATCTTCTCATACTAGGTCTCAGCTCGGGCCTCAACTAATCCATGAGGGTTGCAGAATCTTCCATATTATCTAGGGTTTACTAATTAGTTGTTGGTGGACAGAAAATGAGTTTTCACGTTATAAAAAAAATTTGTTATTTAGTGGATCAGATCAGTCTATTGTCTCAGCCTTTTGGGTTGGGTTCACCTACTCAGAGGCCCATAGATCAAGACTTGTGCACTTATGGGGAGCCCACATCATTAAAAGCCCATGGGCCTAACCATGCTCAACTTTCTACCTTGGGCCCATGGGCCTTTCGTGGCGAATTTTTCCATGCAACGCGATTCTTGATGGCAGCGATGGACAATCTCCAATTCCCTTCCAAAACGTTTCTTCTTCAAGCTTGCTCGTCTGCGATTCAATCCTTTGGCGCCACATCGAAGTTTATTTTAACGAACCCAATTGGAGGGCCTGCCTTGATTCCGCCTGATTAAGGTTTGATTCACTTTTTTCTCCCATGCATTTCAAGTGTTAGCTCTTCTTTGACTCTTCTGTGTTAGCTCTTCTTTGACTCTTCTGACTTGGGCAATAGCTTGTGAATCCCTCTGTAGTCTGTATCCATTATGCAAAACCCTGTTTCTCTACATCCACACGTGATTTGAGAAATTTAGGGCATAAAGTTTGAATCTTTGACTCTCTTCTTGTGGCATTTGCAGGCACTGTGAAGGACCTGTGACGATTAACCCCAGTACCCCACATTGGGAAAGGCTGACCCTCTCAGGTTTTTGGAGTTCAGAGGTGCAGTCAAAGTACATGCCTTATGTGGGTGATTTAGATTTTATTTCATGTAGATGTCAATTGCCATCACAAGTTTGTCTATATTTTTGAACTACATTATTCCAATCCTAAATCTTACGTCAATCAATAAATTATTACAAACGTAATTTTCTGAAGTATCCAATTAGACCAAGCATTTTGTTTATATACTACTTTACAAGTACATGTGGTACGCATTGAACAACTTGATTAATTGCTTGACAGTTGACAGGATATATGAAAATGGAATTTTATCAGGTGAAAACTGTTGTTTTATATGACGGATAGCTAGATACGTTACTTATAGCATCTAGATGCATCCATGACAATTTATAGTCTGCATTTTCTAAGGAACCACTGAGTGTGAGTTTGTCTTTTTTATTGGGTTCGATTGAGGCAAGGAAAGAAGAATGTTGGGGGCTCAGTGCTGTTCAAACCCTCCAAAACTTAACCCAAGCAGTGGTGCAGGGCATTTTGAGAAATTTGGAGGCCTCAACACTTATGTCACTGGTCCTGCTTACTCCAGCCCCGCTCTTCTTCTTGTCTCTGATATTTATGGTAAAGCTATTCATTTTCCTTTCTTAATCTCTTGTCTATGACCTATGATGATCAACTAACAAAAATTTTCTCCAATTTGCTCTGGCACCAGTGTTTTTGTTATCAACGTATAAGTTTCTGAGATTGTGCTTTCCAAAGATGTAAATTGGTTTTCCCCCTATAAATGGAAGGACTGTCTTTATTTGACTCTTTTATTGAGCCTATTTACCTTTACCAATGTTTAACAAGTATTGGCTTGCCTTTTATCATTGTTAACAAGAGCTTCTAATATTTCTTTCTTCATTTTTTCTTCTTTCAAATAGGATATGAAGCTCCAAACTTAAGGTATGTCTTATACCCTTTTGGAATTGTTCCTTTTAATAGATTGATTTATGGTTATGTTAGAATTATGTTCTTTAAATGTTCTGACTTCTGAGCATGCCCTGCTCTACCTGCACATAAAATTTGGGCATGATGACATAGATTTGACCGTAAGTTTTGGTTAATTTTCCTCCTTTCAAAAATTTCAGTGCTATTTAAGTAAAGTACTGTAGTTTGTTGAACTGTCAACATGTATATGATAGAAGATGAATAGCAAATTCACATATTCATGGCGGTTGCACCAACGTATCCATGTCTATATATCTTTGCGATTATCCGATAATTAGTATTGGGATAAGAATTTATGATATTGGTTTACTTGATTCTTTAGTAGTTATTTGGAGTTTTTACTATATATTCATATTAGTGATTTAGTGTACCTTCTGTGGGAGCTAATGCAAGCTCTTTCTGCTGTAAAGGAAGCTTGCAGACAAGATTGCGGCTGCTGGATTTTATGTGGTGGTTCCTGACTTCTTTTATGGAGATCCATATAATCCTGATAACGTTGAGAAGCCACTACCAGTTTGGATAACAGATCATGGAGTGGTTGCTTCTTGGCTTGTGATACATGACTGAATTTGTTTGTTTATGCATTTTGTTTTATTAAAAGATTTGGATGGAAGATCATGCATTAATGCCAACTCATACCATTTTCTTTCTAGGGTAAGGGATTTGAAGATGCAAAGCCAGTTATAGAAGCATTAAGAAGGAAGGGTGTTTCTGCAATTGGTGCTGCAGGGTTTTGTTGGGGAGGTGAGATGCACCTCAATGATTTTATCCTCCAAGTTTCTATTGGTTCCATTCCATTATCTTAGATTCTTAGTTTATGCATGTTTACGAAGTTTCTGCACAGAATCATAAATTTTCAGCTGCATAGATATGGAATTCATGCATTTTCGCTTTTACTGATGTAGCAATTTCGCTACTTTATTGGCTAATATGATATATTGGTTTCTTCTCAGCCAAGGTAGTGGTTCAATTAGCAAAGCCTCATTTTATCCAAGCAGCTGTGCTGTTACATCCGTCATTAGTTGCTGTGGATGATATCAAGGGTATGAATTCCAGTACTGTTTCAAAAAAAAACATGTTTGGGATTTTAAATACATTTTATTGAAAAGTGGGCTCTCTCTGTTGTCATCCTTCACAATCAAAGACAAGAAAGCAATTTCTTCTACTGTTAAAAAAGAAAAGATAAGATAAGAAAGCATATTCAATTACACTCAGAAGCAATTCAATTCAATTACAGGTGTTGAGGTTCCCATGGCTGTACTTGGAGCCGAGATTGATCGGTATTCTCCACCGGTGCTCTTAAAACAGTTTGAAGAGGTCTTAGCTGCTAAGGTAGGAAAGATTCATTTATTATTTTCCCCTGATAGTGTCTCTTCAAAGTGATTTAGTGCTGTCTTAGCCTTTCAGCTTAAAATTAACTAGGGTCATGTATCCATTGGGGTTTTACGTACGATTATGATTTTGCAATTTGGAAATGTTTAAGAAGTACAAAATGATACCCATTGCTAATGTGATTTTTACAGGTTGATGTCTACTTGAAGATATTTCCCAGTACCGCACATGGTTGGACTGTGAGGTACGACGTTGAAGATCAAAACGCTGTGAAGTCTGCAGAGGAGGCACATCGAGACATGTTGGAGTGGTTTACCAAGTACGTTAAACGAGGAACTGCTTTGATGAACTCTCGTTTGTAATCCTTATAAGTCTTGTGCTTAGTGACTTATTGTTTGGAAAGTTGAAGAATTCTTCATGTCAGTGTGTTAAATTGCTGGAAACCTCGTCTATGATATTTGATGCATTTTAAGAACAAAGAACTGAATAGTTTATGAAAAAGACCCTTTGGCCTTACAATTTATAAATCGCGGGCGAAACTTTTAGCAGCTAAAGATTTTAGCAACTGCGGTGAAAAAGCTTCGCGATACTTTCATAACCAGCGGATATCCAACTGTGGGAAAAGTCACCCACGACTTTTTATATGTATTCTCCCTGTTAGAACAAGAAAGAAGTGAATAATATATGAAAAAAAGACCCTTTTGCATTACAATTTATTTGGATTTTATTTCAGTAGTTGTGGGCACATGATTTGGACCAGACTAACCAACAATTTCACTATGCATTCCATGGATAACAAAGAGTCTTATTAAAATCTAAAATTAAGCAGGGGCCTGTAGGATGTATATGCCAGGCACAGGAGCTGACGCACCGGGCATTATCTCTTCCAAATATTTATATATCGAACCATTTAAGCTCACCTGGCCATGAAAACCCACAAAATAACAGTGTTCGACCAAAGATGTTTGGATAAAACTTAAACATATGTGTCTGAATCAACAGGAGTAATGACATGTGTGCCATTTGCAATGAACTGTGAGGTTTGTACTGTCACCAAAGGAATTGTAGATATAAACCTTTGTTCTGTCGAATGGCCACCATGGAAATGCAGTACTCAAGCTAATGCACAGCATTATTGACAAAACTATCAACACTGCAGATGATCTTGTTGAAGAAGAACCCATTTTTTAAGTTTCTTGTGAAGTTTTGATTACAGCAGTTGATTTTATAGATAAACAATGTTTCATTCATTAATTATTTTTGTTAATTTTGCTTAGAATATATCAATCTTGAAGCTTTGGGAAGAAGAATAAATCTATTTTCCCTTTCTAGTAATTATATTTGTATTGAGAACGGAAACTTCTTGATAATGGTACTGAAATTCAAACTCGTAATTTTTATGGAATGTTCCAATTTTGATTATAGTTTAAGATAAACACAGCCCCTAACATTATCCATTCTTCATATCATCATCTCAGCCTAATCCCAAATTATCTGTTTTTCATATATAGATGTTTCATTTGTTATAAAAGCATGGAAATAATAGGAATGAAGTCTCAATATTATAGCAGTTGGGGAAAAAACCTGCTCTTTTTGAAGGTTGTGTGTTTCATTCTTTTCCAAACTTGTCTATGAAATTCTTTATATGTCATGACATGCATGGTTTTCGAATTTTCCCTTTTATACACAACTCATGCAGAGCGTGGTTAAACAAAAGGGAAATTCAAAATACGAGAATAGTTTCTACTGATTCAATCCACCAAGAATTGAATAAAATAGGGAAAAGAGAAAATTGTCTAAATTGTTTTAGAATAAGGGCTCTGATGATGATTTGCATTGCATGATCCCTGTAGAATAATTCGTGTAATTAAGATTTGAGTTAAATGCTTGGGAAACACATATCCCAATCACATTACATTAATAGCTAGGCTGTTCTCAGTATCCTTCTTGCGTATAGTTCTGTAACCGCTAGTTTTCATTAGCGCTGCTGCAGTCAACAATGTTTACCACTCCAGTGATGCTCCGTCGCCCTAAAGTTCTCTCGAGGATGAGCTCTTTTAATTTTTAAGTGGAAGGGATTGATGTAAGACTAGTGGCACATGTAATTATAAAGAAATTAATTCGATTAGTAGGAATGAAACGACACCTTGTTAGAATTGCGCGAAATTTGGTTGGAGATTCGTTTCAACGTGATTGTCAATACTAGTTATGCTACTATATTCCCGTCATATTTTTGTCAAATATCACTATTTAGGACCTCAAATGGGTCTTTTAGGGATTTAGGGACATTTTCATAATTTCATAATTTTGTTTTTCATTTCATCAGGGTTGTAACCGCTCTTAGGGCTCTTTATATATATCTTTGGTATGTAAAGAAATTCATCAAAACTTGAGGGTCTTTTCTCTATCTCATGGATTCCAATGTTATATTTTCCAAGTTTAACGTTAGTTAGCCTTTATCGTTTGTTTACGTTAGTGACTCTATGCCCCATAACTATATCAAAATTTACCTTTATCGAAATAGAAGGAGGAGGGACCCAATGCACCAAAGACAAGCTGGCCTCAAACTTGGGCAATCTTCATGCCCTACAATGCTGTTCATGAGATTGATGAATCTCACGGACTAAGTCATATACTGATCTCACCTGCATGCCATGAATAACACCATTTCTATATCTCCAAATATTATCCAACGACACCATTGTCAATGGACGAAACTCATGACAATCCTCCTTAGAAAAGCCAATCAACTACGGATTGAGAATAAGTCACAAAATGTATGACAAAAGATGTCACAAAATTATTTTTTTTTTTGAGAAATTTCACAAAATTTATTGATTGCTCTAATAAGTCACAAAATGTATGACAGAAGATTTCACTAATTATATATAGAAGATGTCACATATAGATATTTCATTAACTTGAAGGTTGTGTGTTTCAATCTTATCCAAAGCCATATATGGAATTTCCCATATGCCAAATAAAGAAAAATAAAAGACTGGAGAGCAAATCATATAGCAGTGCACAATGAAACCAATTTTTTAGATTTATATACATTCTATGTGTTTTTTTTTTTAAAATCAATTTTTAAAAATAATTATATTTTAGTTTATATACATTGACTAAACCCTCTCAATTCATTTTATAGATTCACCACTGACTTCAACTCATAAGTCGCTGATCCTGCCTACTCAACCATGCATGGCTCTTCTTCTTGTCTCTGATAGTTTTGGTAAAGCTATTAACTTTCTCTTGATCAACTTACAAGGGTTTCACCGTTTGCTCTAAGTGTCAGTCTTTAATATCTTACCTTTTGCTTTCCTTTCAGTATAATTGATGAACAAGATGTTTGAGGAGTCTTGCTTTCCAATTTTAGTACTGAATTATGGGTTCCCGGGGGCTGCTGTAGTCCTTTTGGGCTTTAAAATTTTTTTTTTTAAAAAAAAAATTATATATGTGTAGTATTCGGTCTAACGATTCCAACGACATATTTTTTGTTCGAAACAAAAATCAAATTCATAGCGATCGAAACATCAAATGTTTTGAGTTTATATTCAATAGTTCAGAATTATTATGCATTTTTCACGTTAAATTTGAGTTTTGTTTCGAACAAAAAATATGTCGTTGGAATCGTTACTCCGAATACTACACATATATAATTTTTTAAAATAAAAATAAAAATATTTTGAAGCCCAAAAATAACTACAGCCCCCGAGAACTCCTGAATTATGGGTAATATGAGTCATATCTGTCCGGTAACTAGTGGGATGTTGGATCAACAGATCGAAATGATAAATTTCTGGCTCTTTTCCTTTTGTCTGGGTCTCCCCCCCCCCCTCGCTCTCTCTCTATATATATATATATATATGTTTAGGTTTCTGTAATGATAAATTTTTGGTGCTTTGAATTATTGTATCTTCTCCTCGGATGCTTGCTTATGGATCACAAACACAGTGATCCAATAATGAAAATAGTGGCATCATAATCACGTGGAATATTTATATGGTCACATGCAACTCTATATATATACCAAATCATGAACGGACCTAGCTAGGGCTTTTGACAACTTTTATGTGTTTAGGTTAATACAGATAATAATGTCTCCCATTATCATCCCTTCAACTTTCCATATTTGATAATTTGATGATCTCTCTCTCTCTCTCTCTCTCTCTCTATATATATATATATATATATATATATATAAAGTCTACCCTATATTCCCTCTTTTTGGAGACCCATCATGTGATGCACATGCAATGATGCCACTCCATACCAATATTTCTTCTTTTATTGAGGTGCATGAGAGGGACACGCGGAGCATTGAGCGACCATTCAATATTTGAGCTGTGCAATGTGTTTTATATATTTGAGCTGCAATGCCCACAAAATCATGGAACTTCTTAGAAATATCTCAGTTAATTTTCAATTTCTGATCTCAAATACCATTGGTGTTAATTTTAAGTTCGAAAAGACCAATCAAGCTATTCCAATATCTCCCAGTTATTAACTTTTAATGTTAAATTATTCTTTTTTTTTAACATTACATTCCTCTACTCCTCAAGAGCTAAAATTTTAAGAATTAAGACTTAGTCTTGATGGCTAAACATCCTAGCTTGAGATATCCACCATTGCATGGTGATTATTATGAGTCCAATTATCCAAACCCTCAACTTGTCTCTTTTTGAATCAAAATTGCTCATAAGTTCTCCTACATCCAAATTCATCCTATACTTTTATAAAAAAATTTCTTTTTTTTTTGCCCAAAGTAAACAATAAAAGTGTCTTTTTATTACCCAAAATGATTAATTTTCAATAAATTTTTTTCTAATGAAATGATCTCAAATAAAAAATAATCCCAATTCGACCCTTCTTGTTCTCTATCCCTCTCTGGAGTACACAGCTTGATACTCTGAAAGTGCAAACGCTTCTTTAATTTCTCTCTCTCTCTGTGAGATCCAAAAGTTCTTCCACAGATACGAAAGCGTTTTATCCGCTCTTTAGATTCTCTCTTGGAAACCCACTATAGTGGATGTGATCTATGAAACACCATTTTCCAGTTGCATTTACGGACCTTCGCCATTGTTGACCAGACCACTCTAAGCTTTCTTTATTTCGCCTCTCCTTTTTATTCCTTCCAATCCAAAGATATTAACTTTGTGTCCAAAGCTGCTTACTTTGGCCGCAAATTTGTGATCTTTGCCTTTCTTTTGATTTGGGGTTGGAGTCTTTACGCTTGAATTTAGGTTTATTAGGTTGATTTGGTATTGAGTATCTGCGTCTTTTCTTGCTGAATCTGTACTTTGCAGTTGAAATTGTTGAGGCGATTGGGTTTCCGGGTCCTTTTCGTTTTGGTGGATTTGGAGTTGTCTCGACTGGGTATTCTTTGATCTTGCGATTCGATTTGGAGGGCGAAGTCAATCGTGCTTCCTCGATTTGATTTATTAATTTGAAGGGTTTGATGCTTCCTTGCCAAGATGCAGCATGATCAAAGAAGGAAGGTAAGTTCAGTTGTTTCTGATCAATATACTAGTATATTTATAATCTGTAGGTCCACTAATCTGGTGTTTTGAATGAAAATCTAATTAGTTAGATGATTATGAAAGAATTGTAATTGATGTATAATCTGTAGGTCCATTAATCTGGTGTTTTGAATGAAGATCCAATTAGTTAGATGATTATGCAAGAGTTGCAATTGCTCGTGTTTATCTTAAATCTTAATTAGCATACATCAGTCTGCAAAGCTTGATGCCCGGTGGCAGCTGGGTGGGTTCCACGTTACCAAAAAGATTCTACAAAGCTTGCCAATTAGTTGTTTGAACTGCTCTTGATATTTGTTATTGTATGAAGGGTATAATTCCCCTTGGGTCTGGGTGGTATGTAAAAGTTTGTCCTCTTTCATGTCTCATCTTCTCTGTCACGTGCTTATGACCCCATTCAAATACATGTAAGGACCCAGTAGATGACTGGACTACTATTCTCTTGCTGAGTGACTCAGAATCATTTATGTGTTTGTGTATGCATGCGCATATAGGTTGTGTTTTATGGTTTTCAGTGTTTGTTTATGAACCTAAACAGTTATTCATATACGTGTTAAGATTCTGGTAGTTTGTCGACCTCAATTATAATCCAATTTTCCTAGAAGACAAAACGTTTTATGTGCTGTCACAATGTTACCATCTTAAGGTTGTAATGTGGACTTTCTAATTTATATCATTGGCATGTTCTTATTTTGTGGATTTGCTTCGCCTGCATTCATATCAGTTAAGCTTTAAGTTTTCTATCCGCAAACATTTTTGTTCTTAAACTTGGCAATAAAATTGTTTTCTGCTCTTAGAATTCATATTACTTCTCTCTCATACACACACAAACAATATTAGCAACCGATTGGTTGCATTTATGATGTTTAGGATGTAACGTTGATATGGTTTGCATCAATATGATAATGCAGTCGTTAGTGGATGTGGACTTCTTCACTGAATATGGTGAGGGTAGCAGGTACAGAATAGAGGAAGTAATTGGCAAAGGTAGCTATGGGGTTGTTTGTTCTGCGTACGACACGCATACCGGAGAAAAGGTTGCAATTAAGAAAATCAATGATATCTTTGAACACGTCTCTGATGCCACTCGCATACTTCGTGAAATTAAACTTCTTAGACTCTTGCGCCATCCAGATATTGTGGAGATCAAGCACATCTTGTTGCCTCCTTCCCGGAGGGAATTTAAGGATATTTATGTTGTCTTTGAACTTATGGAATCTGATTTACACCAGGTGATAAAAGCAAACGATGATTTAACCCCAGAACATTATCAGTTCTTTCTTTATCAGCTTCTTCGAGGCCTGAAATACATACATACAGGTGATAGTCTTTTCAGATCCTTGAATGTTTTTTTAATATACTGGTCCTTGTAATGTAAGTCCAAACCTTTCATCTAGAGGTAAAGTTGCTTGCTTGCAACCTAGATGTCACTAGTTCAAATTATAGAAACAGTCTCTTGGCAATGCAAGGGCAGGGCCCTTGTGCATCTTGCCGCACTTCCATGACCCTGCTTTCTCAGAGGGAGTCTTTTGCAATGGAGTTGTTCAACTAACTTGTCCTTGCAATATAATTAGTTTATGCACGAAACTCATGCAATTAGTTACTAATTTGTCACAATTGATCTCTGAATTTTTTTAATGTATTTTTCTTGCAGCAAATGTCTTTCATCGGGATCTGAAGCCTAAAAACATCTTAGCCAATGCCGACTGCAAACTCAAAATTTGTGACTTTGGTCTTGCAAGAGTAGCTTTTAATGATACTCCTACTGCAATATTTTGGACAGTATGTTCTATTTGTCAACTAAGCTAACTGCTTTCAGTTAAAGTTCTGTATGTAATGTGCCAATATGGTCGATGCTTTTGAAGCTGATTGTTTGAGATTTATGTTCTCATAGGATTACGTTGCAACAAGGTGGTATAGAGCTCCTGAATTATGTGGATCCTTTTTCTCTAAGGTGCGAGTTATTACCACTTTGCATTTACTTTATAGTAGCATGATCTTTCCTATTGTACTGTGTTATTGTTCTATTTAAATGCATATGAACTTAATATTTTGTATAAAATCTATTTTCATGACAATGTATCAGTTTTCTTCTGATGCATACATTTAGTCTCCTATTTAATGTCATTGAATCTATCCATTGTAATGATTAATTTATTCCAACTATTTCGCCACAACAGCTGCCTTCTTTGTTATTTATATGTTGTGATGTTGCTTCCACTTTTAATTATTATCTTGTCTAGTATTTCAGTACACACCTGCCATAGATATATGGAGCATCGGGTGTATCTTTGCAGAACTTTTAACGGGGAAGCCTCTTTTTCCTGGTAAAAACGTTGTCCATCAGTTGGATCTGATGACTGAGCTGTTGGGAACGCCTTCTTCTGAAGCTATAGCCAGGGTTTGTTTCCTGTGATTAACTTGCCTTGCGGTCTTGCATTCCTTGGTCTATGCTGTTATGTTTGCTGAATATTGGCATTGTTGAGCAGGTACGCAATGAGAAAGCTCGGAGATACTTAAGCAGCATGCGGAAGAAGAAGCCCATTCCCTTCCCGCAGAAGTTCCCTAATGCTGATCCACTTGCACTTCGGCTGCTGGAAAAGATGCTGGCATTTGAACCCAAGGATCGGCCTACTGCTGAAGAGGTGAATGTTCACGTCTCTTCATTTTCACCTTCACAGTTGTTTTCAACTTCTAATGAAGCATATCTTGCTGCAATGTTTCAGGCTCTTGCGGATCCATATTTTAAGGGTTTGGCCAAAGTTGAGAGAGAACCTTCTGCCCAACCAGTTTCCAAAATGGAATTTGAATTTGAGAGACGAAGGATAATGAAGGAAGATGTACGAGAGCTCATTTACAGAGAAACTCTTGAATACCATCCTAAAATGTTGAAAGAGTACTTAGAAGGATCAGAGCCAACAAGCTTCATGTATCCAAGGTATTGCTCGATATTCTGGATTTTAGATATTTTAATTTTAAAATGTCTATACTGTATTCTACTGTCTCATTATTTGGAAGGATCACCCTGTATCCATGGTATTTCTGTTTTATGCTTATTTCTTCAATGCAGTGCTGTTGACCATTTCAAGAAACAATTTGCTTACCTTGAGGAGCACTATGGAAATGGCACAGCTGTTACTCCCCCTGAGAGGCAACATGCATCGTTGCCCAGGTATTCCTAGTGATAATTCATTTCGATGTTGTTTTATCCCTTTTTAATAATTTTGCATAATTCTCAAAAGTCAAAAGCTGTTTAATCATGCTATTATTCATTGACTTTTGCCGTTCCGTCTCATGGGAAGATAATATTTTGTTCATGCAGGTCTTGCGTTTTATATTCAGATAGCTCAATACATAATTCAGCAGAGATCACAAAAGACCTGTCCAACTGTTGCATCACAGAAAATGAGAAGCCACGGATGGACAGGAGTTCTGGGATCCCCATGACCAGACTTCCTCTTCAAGTTCCTCAAAGTATCCAAGGTAACTGATCCTACTCCCGAAGAAGATTCATTGAGAGAGAAGGATCCATTTAGCTTTTCATGTGAAAAGAGTTTGATTAATCCCACATGAAATATTCTTTTTTGACCAGTCGAAGTTAATCATGATCCTGTCTCCAAAATTTGTTAAAACGGTATCTTTAATGGGGAAAACCTCATGGAGGCAAAGTGACGAGAATATAATCACAGGGTGGCAAAATGATGAAGAGCACTATAAAGAGGATTGCGAGATTTTTTCTTTATTTAATTGGCACTAGGTTCCTGCATATGCTCTTTTCTCAAACATCTTGTTCATTTTGAGTACTACTGTATTTTGACACAAATTGCCCTCGCTCTCTGGGGTTCAGAAGGAGTGGGAATTGCGGGGAATTGGGTGGATGGTATCTGATCTAATGACTCTTCTCGACCCCTAAAGTTGCAAGTGCGCCTTTAATTTCCTGTCTTCACTTTAAGTTGCATGATAAATCGATGACCTTTCTTATGAATGACTGGTGCAGCTGGTGCTGCAAGACCTGGGAAAGTTGTAAGTTCGGTAATGCGTTATAACAATTGTGGGGCGGCAGCTGCTGCTGAGGCTCTTGATCAGCGAAGGATTGTTAGAAATTCTGCAGTTCCAGCTCAATTTGCTGCCTCAACATATACAAGAAGAAACCCTGACTGTAAAAACAATAAAGGAGAAGACGAAGAGGTTGGAGGTTCTAATGGATTGCAGCCAAAGCCACAGTACATGGCTCGGAAAGTCGCCGCAGCTCAAGGTGGATCTGGAAGTCAATGGTATTGATTCTACTGTGTTCTTTCTGTGAACTCAACTGCTACATCCAAATTCTTCGGTAGCAGTCATCAACCACAGTCCGCAGATCATCCCAGGTCCATACGTTATGGATGGAAAATTCAAAGACCCGAGTGGTATGCTTTCATGGCAAATTAAAAGATGTGAGTAGTATGATTTCATGACTGTAACATGTTGCAGGGGGCTAAAATGTTTGAAGTTTGTTCCTCTTATCGGAGGAAATCCATCGATAAGCTGTCGCTAGGCACTAACCCAAGTGTAGAATGGGTCCTATGGTGCCAACAATTCAGGACACTAGCTTCTCTCCTGTTCTTCAATAACGGTGGCACCGTAGTTTTTTCTACTAAGTTATTTCTGTTCTTTCCTTGATTCTTTTCAAAATAGGAATTTGTGATTATTTAGTCCTCCGACTGTAACAACAATCTATGCCCTTTGTGTCAATTATCACAAGAAAACTCTTACCCATTTCTAGTTTGTGAGATTACCATTTTGACCCAGTGTTCTATCTCATATTCTCCTTCTCCTTTGCCCATTGCAACATGCTTATGATAACTAAATAGCCACACACCTAGATGAACATAAAAGAAGACTCAACTGAACCCAACCAAGCCAAATAAAGCTAAAGAAGAGGCAAAAGGCCAAGGGAAAGCTATGTCACAATCTGATTGATTAGCACCAAGAAGATATATGATATCCAGATGTTTAGGATTGAAAACAAAAACCACGAAACCTTCAAACCATCAGCCATTGCTCTGAACACCAAACAAATGTCTAACTGGGCAGTTATTATTAACCATCAAACAGTTTTGTACAGTCAAAAAGAATGTCTAGCCCCTAAAAATATATTTTCTTGTTTTGTCCTCATGAGGTGCCCAAGGTGCTCTCTGTTATTTCTGCAATCAACGAAACCTTTGCTTCACCCGCCTTCCATTCACATCACAGCCATCTAAGAATGACTCTTTTCCAGATCCAACAATAGCAGAATGCTCGCCAATCCTGGCCACGTACTGCAGGAGTTCAGATAGGACTGACTGGCAGCTGTCTTTTAGGTGCCTGAATCCATCCGTTTGCATCACAGCTGAAAAACAATGCACCGCCTCTGTCATTCTTTTTTAAAAAAAAAAAACTGCAGTCATTCAATCACCATAAAAGTACAAAAGCAAAAAGAATCCTATACAGAGAAGCACAAAGAAAGGTACACCAGCACGAACACCACTGGTAATATACGTCAACAAGAAGTTACAGTAATGACCACATAAGAGGCATATCGATCATACAAACCTTAATAAGCCCAATATAAACCACTTTAAACCAATTTTGAAGCAAAGGGATTCTTCCAAGCACACATCAGGCAGCACAAAATTTTCAGAAGCAAAGACTTGAATGAAAACTTCGACAACCACAACAGAAACACGAGGTGATGTTAACCAAAATTACCTTTCAAATTTTCAGGCATTGCAATATATTTAAGGCAAACGGCTTTCAGTTGAAAACACTGATGCTGTTCTGCTAAGGCTAAAGTTGTCGCAACAGTATTTATGGCGACATCTTCACAAAGTTTAGCCTCACAGATCAATCGGAGTCTCTCAAGTGCATAACGATCCGCTGCTGCGAGCAGATGCTGAGCAATCAGTGTACAAGCCCCTTTAGAGTTCTGACCAACAAGCTCTTCCATATCAGGTAGGGCATCCCAGTAGATAAAATGAAGTAGAGCCTAAAAACAGCCAATCCATCGAGGGAAAAAAAGGGATTAATACTATCAATGAAACTTTCCAATAGTGAAAGGAAGACTAAATCAAATAGCATATCCTGCATTGCAAATACTAAATGAAATTTTTTATATAAACAGCATCACTGATGTTCACTTAAAAGTTAAAACACTCTGCTTATTCCAAAAAATTATGGAACACAAGATCACAGCAACATCAAATGGATGCATGGTCACGCATATCTTCAGTTGACCTGCTAACAAGTCGATTAGTTTTACTTAATCATCCAAGCTTCATCTTCACCAAAGCCAAAAGGAGCCAAGATAACATCCAAACCACTAAAGTAAATATCACCAAAACTAGCTTCCTTCCATACTACAATCATATGTGCTTAAAATAATCTAGCACACAGATATATCAAACTCCGATACTAAGATGAGTACTAAAATTGGCATTTTCATACAATCATTACCACTGCTGCCAAAAGAAAGGGATATAGTTAGACCAGTTTACGTATATATATAACAGGAGCAGTGCTGCACACAGCCAACCCGAAAACATAATTTCTTGATAAGTATATCAATCAAATTGAATTTGAGATATCTGACAGCTTAAATATGATGTATTATGCTACCAAATTAACAAATATAAATCAAACGTGTATGAAATAGGAGCAGACAGGAAGATAAGCAAGAAGACAGTAAACCTTCACTGCAGTGAATAAGAAGTGTAAAGGAGCAGCGACTTGGGAGAAGATTCCAGATGTAAATTTGTGGGTAAAGCATCCTGTATTGCATTACAACCACTCACCAACAAGGGCAACCAACCAAAATGCTAATTGTTCCTACGGTAATTCACCCCATGTACAACAATTACATAACTGGTATATGGTCATCACTGAAAACTTTTTTGAAACAAAATAGAACAGTTGAGTAACACATAAATGTTTCACATCTGTAACCTTGGTTTGGGGCTGCCAAACTCAGACCCAAACGAACCCAAAGCCCAGAGAAGTATATGCAAAGTAATTCTTGAGTATTCACCATCATTTCTCTCTTTGGTCTTTCCAAATTCATCTAAGACAATCGACAGATAAGTCATAGCACAACTAGAATATAATTTGCCAACAAGATAGAGAAAACAAAGCACACAATCAAGAATCATAATGTCGGCAGAAGAATTAAATTGGGCTTTATGCTTTATACCCACACAGGAGAAATCAGTAAAGCTTTCCGAGCCTTACTGAGTGTTAACTGTAAGCTAAGCTGAGCAAATACTATGCAAGAGATTGATTCATATTTGCATACACACATGTATACGAAGTCACAAACATGAGGGAAAATGGAGAGAACCTTAAAAACTGGGTTTTCCATGTCTTCAATTTCTATGCACCCAGTGTTGTTATCTTTCATTGGACCAAAGAGTTGTGCCTTAAACACAGGGGAACGTGCTGCAAGAACCAACTTGTGAGCAGCAAAAAATTCTCCATTAACCTCAAATTTCACGTCTGTTCCCTTTCCGCTTTCTAAAAGCTCTCCAAAATGCTGACCAATGTCAGAAGGTGGAACTGTAATACTGTAAGTCTTAGGTCCCTCTGTTTGCGACCTAACGACACCAACACGACAGCGTATCAAGAGGCAATCATCTTTAAGGTAGTCTGAAGTATCTAACATACTTCTTTTGAAAAAGCGTTTGAAACCCCTGCACCATTCAATAGTTGTATCCATTAGAATACAGTGGTCATTCACAATAACTCATGTTTCGAAACTATAAAATACAAACCAAAATCAAGATGGCAGATTGAGTGCACTGCAACTACAAAAAAGAGGAATATTCAGTTGATATAAAAACTTGAGTATCAGATAATTTGACATCAAAGATACCAAAGAAGCACACAGGAGAGCACCCACATATACTAGATTAACAGACAGCCCTTGGAAGCAAGGAAGGAAACAAATCAGGATCGTTAAACCCAAAACATAATAAACTAAAATAACTATGATTAACAGACAGTAACAAAACCGAACAGAAAACCGTCAACATCCAGACAAACAGAGACACAAGAAGGCGAACTTCACATCAAAATATCACTCGTCTAATCTTTCAAAAGTTCAACTGTTTCTTCAAACTGAAAATACCCCAAACAGTGGGGAGCTTCTGACCAAACTTTCCATTTGATGCTTGCCAACTTCTCTTCCCGGAAAAAACTAAAATCTCTGTATGCTCAGCAAATGGCAAAAGGATTGAAAAGATATGTCATAATCCCCAAGAAGGCGAACATGAAGTAACATATGGTGACTATTTCATAATTCCACTTGCACGCACAATGCCAACAAACAACAATCTTCGTTCTTTAAAACACAACAGTAAACCACTAGCACGTACAAGCGAACAACTGTTACTGTGTTACATGATTCCCCCGCTAGGACCCTTACCAATGTTGATGTCCAAACAACCGGGTGGGAGGGCAGGGGGAAGCATCCCTGGGGGAACCCAAGATTTTCCAAATACATTGCCAAGCTAGGCAACCATGGAAGCAATTCAGATCATTTTATCACTCCTTCCATTTGGAGCATGCTCAAGTTTGATTCAGAAAGCATGTATCCCCCACAGAGCATACGATATCAAAACAGCAAAAAACTGTGTTCAATACGATTTACTCAACATTATTATTAACCTTAAAGTTAACATAAGATCACCCAGTATCCTTCTGGTCCAAAATTACTAGTTTCCCTATACTAATCCATAAAAAATCCAAAAATTAATAATTCGAACAAAAGTAATCGAGACTCTAAATAGCTCATAAATGATATGTGTTAGCGCAGTTTGGTTATGCAGATTCACGCTTCTGATGCAGTATATTAAATTACACTCAGCATGCGAACACCAAACAAAACAAAGAAAACTCACCACATGCTTCCCCTGTATTTAAGGGAGTAAGGCCCGCTCTCAAGCGCCCTTCCAAAATGACTATGCACCTTGTGTCTGTTCTTTCCACTCAGGTCCACGAGTGTGAGCTCAAAGAGCGCCCTCACGTCTGTGCCATCGCTGGCTAGGGCAATGAACAGAGAAACATACGACGCATTATCCTCGGGACTCTTACCGTCAGGGTAAAAGTAGATGGCCCACTCATAACCGCCAACAACGAAGGTCTCGGACTGGACGTACTTCCCGATCCCCATACCCTTGTTGAGCGAATAGCCCGTGATTCTGAACTCATGGTTTCCGTTTATGGTCTCCGTACGAGACGTAGATGACGAGATTGTTAAGTCCCTGCAAGCTTCAACTGTGCCCATTGAACACCCAATTTTGGATGGCAAGATCTAATTTTTTCCAATCGGGGTATCGTTATTGCCGCTAAATTGGAAGTGGATTTGGTGGAGAATCGAGAATCAACAATTGGGTACAATTAGGGTTTTGGGGGTGACGATAATGACAACAACTCGTCGACTAGAGCTTAAAATTGGGTTCTGTGAATAGTTGCAATGGTATTCTCCTACCTACGGCAGAGTAGCAAGGCGGTTAATTGCTGGTTGTGGTGGTTCACGCCGGGAGGGTCTCCCGGTGATGGAGAATGGTTCGAAATCGTGAAACTGAAAGAGTTGGAGACGAGCTGGATACGTATAGCAAAATTTATTGGGTAGCGGAGAGGGCCCGCTCTAGCTACCTCATCGTCCACTTTAATTTTTATTTTTTTTTTTATCTATTTCTTTCCATAACTTTTTGTGAGTTTATTGTTTTTTGCAAGTTTGTGTTCAATAATTAAATTATATGAGGTGTGTCTTTGGCATTCTTATTTCTTGTAAAATGTTACAAGGGTTTATACCTAGAACCCTACAACTCTTAAAAAATGGATGATTTTTGGTACTCCATCACTCCATCTACTTGGTAGATCATTCATTAGAGTATAACCTTGTGGCGATCAATGGTGAATCATCATATCCTCGTAATTATACTATGCCAACGAGTTTACAACCTAGTGCTATTATAGTTGTTTGTGCAAATTAGGTCAATTCAAATTTAACCAAATAAATGTTTACTTTTTCATTTTATACCATATATGCTGATTGGATTATATTCGATTAGCAAGTTGTATTCTAAACCTGTTTACGGATGACTTATTTATGAGCCAAATTTTAAGAAATTATCCTCTAATCGGTTTGAAACACCATCAGAAATTCCCTAATACCTTAGTACAATTTGAACTTCCCCAATCCTAAACCACAAACACACAACAAAAAATTGATTTAAATTGAAGCTTAGTCGTTAGAAGACAGTAATTTTTCAAACAAATAAAGTGAGTTAGAGAACTTAGTATCAAAGACACAATAAAGGATTTATTTATATAATTTCGTTTGGCTGATAATTTTGCCAATAATATATAAACTATTTTAGAAATGCTACCAACGAAATGGTTGCATGACAAACAGGTAGCATACATGTTAATAAATATTATTTATCAAATGAATCCAAAAATAAAAAGGATGGTGACTATTTACACCCCATACTTAACTAAACTCATCATATTTTAAAGAAACTCCAACCTAAAATATAACATTTCTGAGTTCACTTCAATTTTAATTTTTTCTAAAACATACCATCTACACCCCTTAACCCTAGCCGGAAAATCAGATCTCAGTCGTAGTTTGCATCCTCAGCCAGTCAGCCGTAGCAATTTCTAGTTTGCAACCAATCTCATAGACTTCCTCAGCAACCTGGGTATCAATAGCCTTCAAAGCAACTAATGCGTTACTCTGTACCTAAATTGGGCCCCTCTACTGCCCCTCCCCCTTATCACACTCAAATCCTTCTCAAACACCACCACTGCAAATCCCTTCCATTTAGCCGCCATAGCAAAAAACCAACCCACAATCCCAACCCCAACAACCAATATCCTCAAATTCTTATTCTCTGACATATTTGATTGATTCCCATTTGATTCAATGGTAGTGGGTGCATCTGTTACAGCCGCTCTAATATGTCTCTGCTTCTCCAAGAGTATATATTATTTACTGCAAGTGGTTCTAATATATCTCTACTTCTCCAGGTTTGCATCCTCGGCCAATGCCGTTGGGTTCCGGTCATTGGAGAGTTTTAGGGTTTAGAAGAGGGTTTTTTGAATGTTTTGGGGAAGAAGGAGGAGGAGGGGAAACGAGATGTGGTAGGGTCCATTGGGATTTTATTAGATTGAAGTTTTTTTTAATTTTTGAGGTGTACTTAGTTAATTCGGGGTGTAATTAGTCTTCACCAATAAAAAGTGCCTTATTTTCATTTTATTATATTGAGATTTGAGACCCATCATTCTAATTTGTCATTACTTAGAGATTTAATTGTATTTTAAAATTCAATAATAAGGAAAAAAAAAAATTTCAATAATAAGACCACGCCCATTTGCAGAAGAATCCAGTTCCACAACAGAATCCTACATTCGGAGAGCTAAATCCGTTCACTTTCGCATCTCCCTTCACTTTCGCATCTCGAAAAAGTCTTCCGATGCTTTAGCATGTTGTTTCGCAGAACCTATCTCTCCCTCTCTCGCTCCACTCTCTCTACGCTCCTCGGCCCACTTAATCATTGTCCGTACCCGAAAACCCATCATCATCGTCATCTCCGATTCCTCTCCACCTCCAGAATGGGCGACACCCATAAATCCCGTTCAATTCCCGCAATCGACAAAGCACCCAAACCCGACTTGCTTCGCGCCCTCGAGTCCTCCATTGGTTCATCGTTCCGGACCGACCCTGTTTGCCCCGACCCGAACCCGCTCATCATCGTCATTTCTGGCCCTAGCGGGGTTGGCAAGGACGCGGTCATCAAGAAGCTCAGGGAAGTCCGCGAAAATCTCCATTTCGTTGTGACTGCCACCAGCCGCGGAATGCGGCCTGGGGAAGTTGACGGCAGGGACTATTATTTCGTGACGAAGGAGGAGTTTTTGTCGATGGTAGAGCGGAACGAGTTGTTGGAGTACGCGCTTGTGTATGGTGATTACAAGGGAATACCTAAAAAGCAGATCAGGGAGTACATGGGGAAAGGGTATGATATTGTGTTGAGGGTGGATATTCAGGGGGCGGAGACTTTGCGGCGGATTCTGGGGAATTCGGCTGTGTTCGTTTTTCTCGTTGCGGAGAATGAGCTGAAGATGGTGGAGAGGTTGATTGAGAGAAAGACGGAGAACAAGGAAGAATTGCTTGTGAGGATTGCCACAGCGAGAGAGGAGGTGAAACATGTCAGGAATTTTGACTATGTTGTAGTGAATGCAGACGGAAAGCTTGATGATGCTGTAAAGTTGGTGGATAGTATTATTGATGCGGAGAAGGCTAAGGTTTGGCAGAGGAATGTGGCTATTTGATTTTTTGGGGCTTTCAATTTTCTTCATTGAGGTATTTGTTGTATTTATCGCATTTTATTGCCTTTTCATTAAATAATTTGCTCCAAGGTTAGTGCAGCTATCGTTGCGCATACAGTCATCAACATGAATTTCTTATGCTGTGAGGTTTCTTGGTGGTCGTATGTGTGGTTTTGATGTAATGTAGAGTTTCCTAGGTCTCGTCATTGAGCATGTTTTCTTGAGTATATTTAGAATCAGAAAACATAAGAAGCGGGTGGGCTGTATCACTTGAATTTCTTATGCTGTGATGTTACAAATGTGGTTGCCTATGAGTTTACTTGGTGGTGGTATGTGTCGTTTTGAGGTAATGTAAAGTTTCGTAGGTCTTGTCATCGAGCATGTTTTGATGAGTATATTTAGAATCAGGGAACCTAAGAAGCAGGTAGGAATATCACTAGCTGAGCTTCACATAGCCTTGGCTCCATTCATTTATCAAACAAGCTTCCATTTAGGCTTCGGCTAAGCTCGTTGTTCATTCACTAAACGAATTGAGCTTGAGCTAAGCTCTTAGAGAATAGCTTAAGTCGCCTCATTTGACTGTGTTTATCTACAGCTTACTTGTATCCTTGTTTAGCTGGTTCCTGTAAGTTTCACATTGTAGGTTTTATGAAGCATGGTTATAAATACATGATAGGGTTGCAAACCGTGGGGCTATAAGCTTATATCTTTTAATGGCGTGTTTTTTAATAACTCGTGAAAACACATTTTGAAATATTGTGACACCAGTATAAGAATATTTTAAAAGAGAGATTAAATATTCTTCTGGTTTTTGGAAAATATATTACATCTGTTTCAATTCCTTTTTCGTTTTGAAAACATATAGAATGGTTTTTCCCTATAGTTTCGAATGGAAAATAAATATTGACGAGCACCAAAGAACAAGAAATGAAATCTATTATGTCAGGAAAAATCATTTTCCTCTATGTAGCGTGGTCCACTATACCAAGAAACAAAAGAGCGGTTGCCATCTAATCTAATACAGCGAAATAACAGTATACGTAACTAGCCATCTAATATACTATCAGTGAAATAACTATGGGTTTTTCTATCTAGCCTTCCTATTTCTAATCTACTATCAGCGAAATAACATTTTCTTTTCTAATTGGGTGGACCCTGTTGGTGCCCGTTAATAACGCTTTCAATTTTGTCTTCTCAGAAAGCAGAACAATTAAGATGAGACCCTTCTCCTTTAAGCCCCTTTGTTTCTCCCTTTCAGACAGTTTAAGTGATTAACAAACGAATTGAGGAGGAAACTAGTTCATCCCATCCTTTGCTAACAGTTGCAGCCTTCCAAACTTTCAACTCATAATCAATCCAGTTAGCCGCTATTGTACCCATTAACATCTTTTGTCTATGAAGTAAGATCTCAGTTCCTTTTGGTATAAACAAGAGCTCAAAATTTTCCTTTGTAACTTGGTTTCATGTTGAATACCTCTTGTTGTTCATAGAAACATGGAAAGAGAAGCGGCATGTCTTTGCCTGTCTAAAAGATTTTGTCACCTGGTAACATCTACATCTAGTTTAATTTATTAACATCCTGATGGATTGTATGTATAACTTTCTCAGATCATACCCTATATCCTTCTCAGTTGGCCAGGTCCCTGCTCCAGTGGTTGCATGAGGTTTTATCTTTGAGGCCTTGGAATTTGGAAAAGTCATGGTCCTTTTTTCTATTATATTTTTTTGATTCGTGTTATTTAGAAGTTCCTTTTTTCTAGTTTTTCCTTGTGCATATTGCGCAATTGCTTCTTCTGCTCTTTTGAGACTTCCTTATAAATATTGTTCTATTTTGCTGGTCATTTGCTGGTTTGGCATTCGGATCAAAAGGTCCAGAATGAATGCATTTTTATCAATTATGTCCTCACTGAAGGTGGCTGCCGCTATCCCTTTCCTGTCTTGTCATAGTCATTTGTTTTTCATTTGGACAACAGAAGTGATGGACATGAATTGTCTCCCTCGCGGTATTTTTAGATTTCTTGGGACATGCTCTAAGCGTGCTACCTTTTGTTCTGGGAGCTCTTAGCTATAATTGATTGTATGTGTTTTTAGCCGCCTGTAATCAGCCGTATGGTTTTTCATACCAGCTATCTTTATCTCTGTAGGAAAATATGCTGGAAGTAAGATCAAGATGGACATGGAGTATTGAGTTGTTTTGTATACCCGGCGCCTTGCTAGTTTGCGGTGGTATGTGTTGGTACCAACATTTTGCCAGTCTTAACAAAAGTTATGGCATCATGCAAGAGTTGATAAACGGATATGATTTATTTTTGTCAATGTCTGAAGTTGCTGGATATCAAATTTAAAAGGATTCATATCACCATTTTTTAATCTATGTGGATAGGTAGATGCTGGGAACCTTGATCCAATGACTCGGTATAATAGGCTTTCACCTTGGAAACAAACAGCCGGGTTCATTCGTTTGGTAGAGAGTATGGCTGATAGATAGAGTATACGCTACTTTTGTGTGTCGTGGGAGCGGGGTTGGCTTCAACTATTAGGCTGTGTTTAACATTCGGGATTGGATAGCGGTAAATTTAATGCATTACTAGTCAAGTGAAAACCAACAAAAACATCTTTGACATATTGGCAACCTTCTATCTCTAACATCGCTGGCTGTCCTAGTTACAAAATAATGCCTGAGACCGTAAAAAGGCCAGGGGAGAAAAATAACGGGAATATCAACGACGGAAGAAGTTCAAGTCCCAACGACGCATCAAGCCATCCATGATATGGTTTGTTGGGCTCTGAACGACCATCACCGTTGCTTTTGTTTCACCAGACAAATCTGCATCTGATGAGCTCTGGACGCTAGCTGAGGTATCACTACGAGAAGAGGCCCCTGCGCTTTCTGTATCCACTGTGGATGGAGTGTCACGTACAGGCTCTGCAGAGGACACACTTGTATCGTGGGATAGGTGCTGGGGTGCCAAATTGCCGCTTCTAATAGCTGAACTAGACGAAGTTTCTGCATTCGAAGGCCCAAAACGCTCCGTTGAAGTCGAAGTGGAATCTGTCGTTAGGGGACCATGATTTCCTAAATTATCAGTTCGAGAAGACTCGAGAGAATTAGTGCTAACACCAGCTGGTTGATCTTGAGGACGTGACATCTCCAAGTCCTTTAATGACTCGAGTACTGCTTCCATTAGCATCTGAAACAATTTGACAGGTGAAATGCTAATTAAAATTTTTTTCAATGCAGAAATAATCTTTATTCAGGCCATCAACAACATGAAACCCAAATGGGAAATATACAATAAGAACAATTACATAAGCCTAGGAAAAAGAAAAACATCAAGTATCACAAGGCCAATATCAAAAGTTTTCAACTTTTTCCTTTCAAAAAATTGGTTGGCACTGGACATATGAAGATATGAAATGGCAAGGCAATAACTTACCCTTTCTTCCTCCTCCGCACTACAAGGAAAACCCGTTAAGTCATCGAGCTGATATTCCACAAACTGATCATCATTCATTGTGGTAGGAACATGTGGGCCAAAGGGATCACCATTAGATAAGTCAAAACTAATCATATTGGATGATGACGGGCAATGCTTATCATCAGTTTCTTCATCCTGCAGTGAAATTTCATCCAATGTGAGTGGATTTTCAACTCCTCTTTTGATTTATTTCCGATATAACACGAGAAGTAGGTCATCTTGACATCCCTGGATGCTAATTGCACTTGATGGGTGTAAAAGATCTACTAGTTAGGATGATAACTCCTTTTGTGAGCGTTTCAAGGTGGAGAGAAGACGATGAGAGCATGTATGGCCCATATGCTAAGTTAGGATGATCAGTTCTTTTGTGAGCATTTCAAGGTGGAGAATAGGGACAATGAGAGCATGTATGGACCATATGCCAAGTTGAGTGGACCAGATGATCATTATGACAGTGTACCTAGTATTTTCTATGGAGAAGAGATTGAGTTGAAAATTCTCGGACTTAATTAAAGGGATCCATCCATGACCCATGCAAATGATTTCATTTCCATTTCACATGAAGGACCAAGGTTAAGAAAGGTATGCCATGATTGGAAAAGAGTCAAATGTTAGAACGGCATGAACATACCTCAGCTCCAGATTGGTCATCTTTAGATGGGATATCAGCAGGAACCTGCAAAGTGTTGGAAACAATGAACAGAAAGCCTCAGAAGTATAATTGGCAACTTTTCAAATCACTCAAGTGGACCTGGTTCTCCAGACCACTTCAGGGGCTTTGCAATGCAATGGTAGCTTTTCAGTTCATTACATAATTAATCTTCTTTAAAGTGGTTGAATATACTACTATTTGAAATTAATTAATTAAATTTCTGAATGGAAGTAATCAGAAAGGACGTGAAGACTCTTATAGGACTAGTTGAGGATGTAGATTTTGATAGGAACTAATAGCAAAAAAGAATTCATGAAATGAATTCTTGCCATTTCTCAAATGGTTTCAAGCAGCATGCCTACCCCAAAATTGTTTCCTGTAAAGGCTCTGATGATGATAAAACAGGTTTTCAGCCCAATAATTTATGCAGTATGATATTTTGACAACCAAGAAAGAAACTAAGCAACAATTAACCTCCATCCGACTCATCGGTCTCCTTGAACGAACTTGTTTAATGGCATCTGCTGTGCTGCTTGTTTGTGTTGCTGTAAATATCGATAAGTGAATTTGGAAATCAACAAAAAGATCTCCAAGAAAAGACAATCTGATTGAAATTAGAAGTACAGAGTAAGATATGTAAGGTACAAGAGTCTTGCCTCCAAGTGTAGCCGAAGAACCTGCATCAAAGCCTACCTCACGAATGGCACTCCAACTGCCCTGAAGGTTGGAACATTCACAACATTGAAGATTCATGGATATGAAAGTCTAGCATATCTAACAAACTCAAAGACAAAAAACACATATGAAGTTTACCTTACCAGAGTAATCATCCACCGTCTCAAAAAAAGAACCTCCCACCTCATCCTCGGGAGGTTGCAAAATATTGTGGAAAAAAATATTTATGGAATCAAAGTAGAATTGTGGACGTGGAGAGTTATGATCTCCCTCAAATTTAATGATATTCTTGTCCCCCTGTGGTGTACATGAATAAAAAAAAAAGCATCATAAAATGCCTGAAATGCCAGACAGCAACAAGTTAGAAGAGCTTCTAACTGCAACTTTGAGTGCAAGAGCTTTATATGCTTGTTGTTCACTTGAAATTATTTTCTTAATCAAAATCAGTAGAAATAAGATTCGACAAGTGTTTCACCAATGCAAAACATTCTGTCGGAATCTTTATATAAAATCAATTGAGTTTTCTGAAATCATAAGCAAGAAATTGTTGACAATAAGTAAATCAAAATCATCCAGTAAAACCAAGGGTAGAGGGATTCCTGATGCAGCGGGCCCCACCCCACAGAGGTCCTCCCTCTCGAGGGCGTGGGCTGTCAACCCGAGCCCATCGCAACCCCTCCTGGGCCATGGGCCTAGGGCATAGCCCAACCACATCAGGCCTGCAGACCATACACTCCAACCCATCTGGATGCATTTCTGCAAGCCAAGGTTGTTGATGCTGGGAGTCGAACCCCAGCATCCTTTAACACTAAGGCGCTGAGCCTTAGTGCCAACCATCAAGCTGCAGCGCCTTAGTGTTAAAGGATGCTGGGGTTCGACTCCCAGCATCAACAACCTTGGCTTGCAGAAATGCATCCAGATGGGTTGGAGTGTATGGTCTGCAGGCCTGATGTGGTTGGGCTATGCCCTAGGCCCATGGCCCAGGAGGGGTTGCGATGGGCTCGGGTTGACAGCCCACGCCCTCGAGAGGGAGGACCTCTGTGGGGTGGGGCCCGCTGCATCAATTCCTGAATATTTTTTACATGAATATTTCCATGTTCAACCACACTTGAAAAGACTTACCATATAAGCCTCGAATATTCGATCTGAGTGATGAGGGTGAATAAAATCATCATCCATGGCATGCCCCAATAACACTGGAACGAAGCATGACTTTGCCACCTACAATAAGAAATAGTCAATGGATTTACCTTCAATATCAATAGCAAACAGTAATAAAATTAAAAATAATAAAATCAATGCCATAACAGATCACCGATGGAAATTCATTTCACAATTTAACCAGTGATTTTTTTAAAAAAAATCCCAAATCTGTTTCTCCACATACATGTATCCCTTTATTCAGGTGCCTTTACTTTCAGGCCTCATGCCCGAAAGCCAGTGATCAGTAGAGACTAATGGTAACTACAAGAAGCATTAGATCAAGTTGCATGCAGCGTCAAGAATTGAAGAATATGTCTTTCTTGTAACAGAACAAGGAAAACACAAGGCAAAGCAAAAAAATTAGTTCACCACCTAATCAATTACTTTGAAGTTGGTCTGTTCCTTATAGTGGTTATCAGGCACTCCTTAGAAGGACCATATCAGAAAATTTAAGGTTTTATATATTCCATGTGACAAACAAACACAAATAAGTACTACAAAATACATGCTTCCATGAATTCTACAAGCTGGGAAGTGTAACATTTGCCTTGTTGTCAGTGGCTGTTTTTTCTTGCCCATGAATGTGCCACAGCTCTTTTAATCTAAAAATAAATATTGCTTTATCTAGACATATTTGGAATGATTTTAGGTTTTATTAGTGAACAATGTTTAACAAGTAATTCATGCCCTAAGAAGAGCATGTCTCATATGAATAGTATACAGTCAGTAAATTAAATTAATTGGATATTGATAACGATAAGTGAACATATGACACAGTGATAGAGTTGTAGGCTTGCAGCGGTGCAACCTAGAGGTTACACGTTGAATTTTTGAAAATAGCCTTTCCACATATTATGTGGGAGTAACATGCGTACATCCTTCATGTCCCTGACCCCGTCCACAAAGGGAGTCTTGTGCACGGGAGTTGTTTGCCACGACAACTAAAGAAATCTAAGATATATTTGAAGTCTTACTCTAACCAAGTAAGGTAACAACGGAGATGCCCAGATAACTGACATTTAGAAATCAGCCAGAAAATTTCTTAGTACAATCCAAATTTTATTTATTAAACTTCTAATGAAAATTGGCAAATTCTGAATGTGTACATTCTTCATCACAAAATATTCAGCCAAAGTAAAAAATTTGACACCCATATAAATACATTCTAGGTCTTACCTTAACAGCATTCAAGTCCGTTATGTCAAATTTTGCCTTTTTCTGGATAGCTTTTCGCATATATTGGATTGCAAATTTTACCTGAAACAAGCAACACCATATAAACTTGGCTAAACATGTAAACTACCAAAGCTTGAATTGAGGTTGGGTAAGTGATATTTTCCTAATTTGAGCTTGGAATCCATGCCACAGCCACACACAAGTTCACAAGCAAAGACCATAATCAATAAACCCAAAAGCCAATTAAACGGATGATCTGGATCTGCCCTAATGAACCATTTAATTAGACATTCATCTGATTAATGTCAATAAAGGAGCATAAGACAAAAGAAATCAGGCTCATATAAAAGGCCAACTACCTTGTGGCTGGTGCCCCCCATATATATCCAAATAACCACAACCCTCAGCTCATGCTAGGGAGGGCTGAAATTTGAGCTTACGCTGAGCCACTTGAATATAACTTGCGGATGGCTCACTTGCAGTCTTGCCCCATTAGATTTAGACCCTAGGATAAACCAATCAAAGTTACAGCAAGGGTATCTTTATTTTCTTGCAGTTTTCCTGTGGAGAAGGGGATTGTTTGACATAAAGTAAAGATGCAAATACGGACCTCCTTCTTTGCATCTCATTATCAATTACTAACAGTTAGTGTCATTTTCTTTTCTTTTCAAATGAAAGTAACAGTTGATGTTAATTATTCATATAAAGTCATGTATGAGTAACTTTTTGTTACACCAAACTTTGTTCCATTGATCTTCTAAATGTTCATCTGTTTAAATTGGTTATATTTTAAGGACAATGACCAACAGAAGACACAAAAATAGAAAAATTTAGGAACTGATTTTACTCACAGTAAACTTGGGCAATCGCACTTTGAAGGTATCTACAAGTTCCATCACCAGGTCAACTAAATCAGAAAAGGGACTATCAAGTACCATTCCAGCAATTGAAGGATCTTCAGCCCCATACATTAAGCTGTGGAAGACAACAATATTATTGTAAGTGGAGATAAACAGTAAATTCCCGCGGTCAGTCCTGACAAAAACATAAACTTCTTTACCAGAGAGGAAAACAGCAAAGGTACAACATATGCAAAGTACAAAAGACCATAGTTCATTCAAATGTTAAGACTTTCATCATCGTCATCGTTGACTAATCATGATCAGTTTGGACTTAGAGAGCACTTGACTTTACTTGGGTGTGAGACCGAGCAACCCTAGGTGTAATGCTTACATTATCTTTTATTTTCTTTGTTTCTTCTATTTTCCCTACCATTTCAGATCTGATTCTACTGTTTTAAGCCCTACTTTTGAACTCTTTCAAACCATAATCATCCAAAATCCTTTATTTAACCCTAATTGATTAACATCCGTAGTAAGAACCCTTTAATACAAGGTTGGCGAAAGCTGTCGTACGTCACTTCTATTTACAACTTCATGCAAAGCTTAAAGGAAGCCAGCAAGTTCACGAAGAGAACCTCGTGACAGCGCCCATTGAGCGACCCCATAAACCAATCATAGAGACATTGCCATCTGCCCGCAAATAATCAACCACAGCCCTCAAATCATCTTTCTGCAAAACGGCAAAGATGTTTATTGAAAAGTAGAATATACCATCGCGAAATCAATGAACTGAAGCGACAAAACTAAAACAGAATTTTTGGAGAACAAACTAAACTACAAACTGTCAAGGCTTCTAAATTATGGAAATTTTAAGAACTATAAGATATCATATCATACATATATAAGGTTGAAAAGTTTTATAAAATGAAAACCTCATGTGGTTTACAAGGATAGAACAAAAGCAACATACATAATTTGATGAGTCACAAGTTTCTTAAAGATGTGGATGGAATGATACTTAAGGGCATGGACTCATTGTGACTACTCGAAACTGTAGCTTTTTGATAGGAAGGGAGGGCAAAGAAGAATTCATGTGATAGATTCTCTTCTGATATTGATTCAGGTGGCCGACCCCAACATTGTTTGGGATAAAGGCTTTGTTGATGGTGATGATGACAAGTTTACTTACTACACCATCAGACAGCTTCATTGACCCAGAAAGAGGAAGAAAAAAAAAGACGTCGGAGGTAACACTTACTTCATTCCATCCTAACGTGACATGCTCCCCACCTGAGAGTCCAGAGCCCGAGAAATCAAGAGTAAAAACCGTGATGTTTGAAGGCAGCAATATAGTGGCTGCTTCACTACCATCAGCCCTGCAACCACTGCAAATATCAAGATATCGCCAGTCAGTTATTTTACAAAAATAAGATTAGAAGGCATTATGAAATTAGATAAGACCATTATAATTCATTTTTATTTGTTTCTTTTTTGGCACTATTTTTCACTCAAGACGGAGTCAGCCGCAAGATCCTTCTTTACCTAAAGTAATAATTAGGGAATTGTTTCCTAACTTATACACGCTCGCTTCTCTAAAGGAGGATTCCATTGTCAATTACACCAGCCTTCTGCTGGTGGTATCTCATGGAACATTAGTTTCTTCCGAGATGTGCAAAACTGGGAAGTGGAGATTTTCACAAATTTCTGGAGCTTTCTTTATAACGCAAAAATTAATCCCACGGTTGATGACAAAATCTGTTGGAAGCCAGCAAATAACAACTTGTTCTCTGTGAATTCCTTTTATAAGGAGCTTCTAACGGATAAGCTGCATCTTGGTAATTCTCGCTTTCCCTGGCAGTGGATTTGGAAGTCTAAGGCTCCTCCTAAAGTTGTTTTCTTTTGTTGGGAGGTTGTATGGAGTAGAATTTTAACCACGGACAACATGCAAAGGAGAGGCTACTAACTGGGGAATAGATGTTGTTTATGTAAGGCGCAGCAGGAATCAATTGTTATCTTCCCTTGCATTGGCCCTGGTCCGCAAAAATTTGGGCAAATGCTTTGATACAAACTCTTCAAGGGATAAGAAATTGATAGCCTGGAAGTCAATAGGCAGGAACAAGCATCAAAGGAACTTTATTCAGCTGGTCCCAATGTCTGTGATGTTGATGATTTGGATTGAAAGGAATAATAGAGTCTTCAACAACAAGGAATGCTCCATAGATAGCTGGTTTGAGTGCTTTAAGTTTTGGAGTTTTGTCTTCCTCAGGGAATGTTTTCGATCGTATAAATCTCTCATCCATATAATCTATTTGGGCTGCACGCCCCTTGGTGCTTTAATAAAATATTTTCCAATAAACAAAGTAACAAACAGCGATAGAACAACACAGATTCCCTCAATCCCTTTCAGGAAGCTTATCGATGTTCAGGCTAGCAGTGGGATACAAGAAAGCGATGAATACTCACATGCTTCTGGAGGAAATCAAATCATCCTTGGCCACCTTTACTCTTACCATTAAATTACCGGCGAAAATTATAGCCTAATCTTATAATATGAAAACTACAGATGTAAAAAGATAAATATGCAAAAATATCAGAAAGTGGAATATGATGAAAATAAAACTTGACATCTACCAGAGCAGAGAATCTGTATAAAACAACATTACTGACCCTGCTTACTCAAAACTTTCCAGTTACCTGTTACCATGGCAATATATCACACAGGGGAGGGCCTTTCCTTCGGGACTAGCGATAGGCACATAATGGCTGCAACGAAGAACATCTCCACGACTGTTTTTAACCTGTAAATGTTTAAACTCCAAGCATATAAGCTTATTCACTAACGGAATACACGGCTGTATAGGTATAACGAAAATATCACCCTTGAAGGGTGAGCAAACCAAATTCGCATTCCATTACCATGGTTGCATGAGTTGCAGGCAATTTTCATGACAGATCAGCACCATTGTTTCTAAGTTATTTATAACAAGGTTGATCAATTTCCTGAGTGAAAAAGTGAACGAAATCCGAAATCTTACCTCCAGATCCTTCCTTTGGTACCACTTTCCTTTCAGTGTAAACTCTTGGTCCAACAAATCAAGTTTTGGATCATATTCAGCTCTGCAGTACAAACATGGATGACCAATCATCTCTCAAATCAACTAAGAAAGTCCTCTAAATCATCACCAATTTCCTTTAATAGGACTTTGGGTATATTCACATTCATCATTCTTACAACACAAGATGTCTTATAAAACATAAATTTTGAATTGATAATTGAGATCATAATTCCTAACATTAACACATAAACCAACTACAAGTTTTAGCAAAAGTCAAAAAAAGGTTTTAAATAGATTTTTATCATATTCAAAGGTACATTATGCACCTGTGGTCATGTAACACAACAGACAACACGATTGACAAAATTTTCAAATTCTGACTATGACAGTAAAACATTGCTTTCACCGTACCAGATCAACTATCAAAGCTGACCATCAAAAAAGTTTAATTCACTATCTACATCTTCATCATGAAAGATACAAAAAGTAATAACAAAATCAACTACAAAAAGAGGCGTAAGCCTCACATGCCATCCCATCAAACCTCTCCTTGAAGTTCAGTACTCAACCACCAAATAGAAACACATCTTCACCATCCTTTCAGAAAGAGAGGAAGGGATGCTACACGTGTACTAAAACTAACGAGACGTTTCCTTGATCCATCATCAACACTATTGATGAATTTGATGATATCAAACAATTTAAACCCAGCATAGTTACAACAACAACTCGTCGGTTACAGAGGCATCTGAAAACAATCTTAATTCCAGATCTCGTGATCCACTTATAACCTTCATATTAGGTTTAATTACTAGAAGGGTTTTCAATTTCTTGACTTCCATTAAAAAAAAAAAAAAACACCAAATTCCCTTTTCCCACCGTTTCCCAGTCACCAAACAGACTAATCATAGAAAACAAACGAAGCAGTTTAAGGAAAAGATAAAACTTTTAAATACAAAAAAGGAAAGTACCCAGAAGTTAAACTCGTAAAATTCTCACCTGGGAGGACGTATGATAAAGTTTACGAGCTGCTCCATACCAAATTCACGACGATATTAACTACTTTGATCTGTTTCCCTCCGTATTTTTCGCAGCTCTCTTTGTACAAACAGTATTATATTTTATAATTATACTGCAACAGATAAGAAACAGAAGCAATTGAAAGAGACCATAGATGAGGATCCTCTGTATGCGGGAGATGATTTATTCTAAAAACATAGCAGTAGCAGAAGAAAAGGAACGAAAAAAGAACCGACCTTGGAATGGTGGTTGTAGTTGTAGATGACTATATGTTCATGTCTCCTATTTATGTTGGGTTTGCTTGAAAACAAAACAAAAGGAAGTTTGTTTTTTGTTCCCCAACGGATGTCTGTGGCTCTTGCCACGTGCGAAAGCTCATGCAAGTGTCCTGGCACGTGTGTGCTTGTTAGGGTTGGGCCTGCGGATTAGTGGGATCCAGTTGGAATTGGGCCCAATTCTTATGAGTTCATCATTATTTCTTTTTCTTTTGGGCGAGAAAAAAAAAATCAACTCAAATGTAGGGTAAGCTTGTAAGGTTTTTTTTTTTTTTTCCCCTTTTCAATAAATTATGTTTTCATTATTATTATTATAATTAGCATAGTACACTTGAACTTGCTTCCTTTACCTTAAGCTTCGTTCAAATATTTAAGGAATAGATATTGATGACATTCAAAATTGTCTTTTGTCTTGATGATGTTCAAAACTATCTTCGATCTTGATGACGTATCAGGTGATAGGATTGATGTCAGATGTTATCTTCGTTGTTTATGAGGATGGCCTGCAAATGATAACATATAAGGTAAAAGGATTTCAAAGGTGTGCTTGGGAAACGTAGAGAACTGTTCTTTCGGCTCCTAAGATGACTAGACAACCCACACAAGTAATTTGACCACATTTGATTTGAATTTCCATGTATGCCAACTTATGCATTAATGATCTTTGCTAGTGCCCTTGGACACCTATTTTTCTTTTTAAATATCTATTTTCTAATGGGTATTTGTTTAGTCATTGTGTCAAGTGTTTCCAAAGTCAAAGTGACCAGAAACTCCAATAAAGAGACCAAAAACTATTTTCCGCCACTCACATAGCATCCCCTATCTAGATATGAAAAGCCAAGAGACCTTTTTTCTATGCAACATCGTTTCATAAGCAAGACTTCCTCACCAGAAACAACTCGCTGCCTCCCTGGGCGTCTCTCATTTTTTCCAATCAAAGCAAGTCCTGCAAGACCCACATTCTGGTTGCTGTTCTAAGGTATTCTCAGACGGTTCCCAGGTAAGTCCTTTGAAGATAATAAATGTGGGGTTGGCGAAAAATTCAATCTTTTTTCGTATCTGAGGTAGTGGTTATATTCCAATGTGTAGTGTGGATTAGTACTGTATGGAGTTCCTTTATTCTTCCCTCTTTCCTGGCTTGAAAGCATCAGTTGACAGACTAAGCAAATAGTTTTCCTTGTGATCGAATCAGAGGACATTTTGATCTTCGAATAGGATGTTCATTAGAGCTAAAGTTTAAACTAAAGACCTGGCCATGGTTAGAGAGTAGGCCCAAAAAATGATCTGCTTATTCCCTTTACCATGGATCGTAAACTAAGAATTTTTATTTTCTATTTCTCCTGCCATGGTTGACATTTGAAAATTACATGAATTATAATTAAAGAAAACAAGGCTTTGAGTTTTAACTTCAAAATTCACCTGCAAGTGGGACATATAAAAAAAAAACAAGAAGGTGGTGTGAAGTAGACATGCTTAAAATGATTAAGGCAGCTGACCATATTTTTTTGTACCTTACTGATTCCTCTTTGTGGGAGCTCAGATCAAATAAAACACCATTTGGTCAACTAATATAACGAATCTTCTGGCCAGGTTATCTGAATGATATTTTCATTTTGGAATAATTTCCCCATGATTTGGCTAAGAATTTTTATTTTGTCTGCAATTAGAGGAAAAATAAAGATGTGTATTGTTTATAACTTTCTAGAAGTACAGTAGATAATGCTTCTGTCAATGCTGCTTATTGTGACTCGCGCAAACAGATTGAACCTAGATGATTTACTTGGTTGCCTGTTATACGATGTTGTTTTCCTTAGTTTGTTAAATAGTCTGTTGGTGTTGATTTGTTAATCACGTGCTTGACAGGCATAGTTAATTTTATTAATCTAACTTTTCACCATGATGTATATAAACTCTCGTGTTCTCTTTTGTAATTTAAGTTCAATTCAATGAATGAGAAATTACTGAGAGTTTTCCAGATTCTCTCAACTAGTTTTCCGTCATTTTCTATCACATTTTCCTGCAATCCAAACAACCTCCAATTCTGAAATCCTTTGTTGCTTTTCCTATCATGGAGGGATTCATCATTTAATTATGCTGATGGACCAAAGTTATTGAACATTGAATTTACAGCTCATAGAATTTGTGTTTATGTCGCATTCAGTGATATGTTATGGATTAGCCACACTTGTGTTTTTAACTTTTCAGAGTGGAGTAGCAGAAAAATGGCACAGATTTTGGCACCCTCTGCGCAATGGCAGATGAGAATGCCAAAGCTTTCAGGCAACCCAAGTCCTATGACATCAAAGATGTGGGGCTCTCTGTTATTGAAACAGAAAAAGAAGGGACCAGCTAAAACCTCCGCTAATTTTAGAGTGTTTGCACTTCAATCTGAAAACAATACCATCAATCGGATCGAGGATCTTTTAAACTTGGACGTCTCCCCGTACACTGACAAGATCATTGCTGAGTATATCTGGTACATAGCCTTCTTTACTAATGTATATGTAGGAATTCTAAGCTTTTGAGAGTATAGTAAAAAGTGAATATTGGCCTCTTCCAGTTATATCATAATGATCTTACCCAAAAAAAATTTTGTAACAGGATTGGTGGGAGTGGGATTGATTTGCGTAGCAAGTCAAGGGTAAGCACTTGTTAATGATATAGATTAGTGGAAATCATATATGTCACTTTCGATTTAAATTTGCTTCTTTTCATGTTTTTTAAGCCTTTTTCTCCTTTTTAATTGGAAAATAACATTCCAGACGATTTCGAAACCAGTTGAACATCCATCTGAACTTCCCAAGTGGAATTATGATGGATCGAGTACTGGACAAGCACCTGGTGAAGACAGTGAAGTTATTCTATAGTAAGATCCTATGCAGAAACCATATTTTTTTTTGTACTTGTTTGTTATAATTTAACGATCTGATTGAAACATTTATCCAGCCCCCAAGCAATTTTTAAGGATCCTTTCCGTGGTGGTAACAATATATTGGTAAGTGTCATCTAAGATGCTAATCATTACACTTTTGTAATATTAAACTTCCGTTTCCAGATTGATCTTTATATATCATGTAATTTTATTGATCTTATTCTGTTCGCTTGCAAAGGTAATTTGTGATACATACACACCAGCAGGAGAGCCCATCCCGACAAATAAACGTTACCGGGCTGCTCAGATTTTCAGTAAGCAGAAGGTTGTAGATGAGCTACCATGGTATCTTCTTTTTCATCACTGTCTTAAATTTTGAATTTTTTTTTTAACTTCACAATTAAAGGAATGAGCTTTGTGTGTGAGAACATTCACACAATTATCTTTCATACACTTGGCCTACTTGTATATGTACTGATTTGTGCAAAAGGAAGTTGTAGCTGTATACAACAGTGGATCATAATTTATCACTACTGTAGCCATTGATATAAGCTCTTTCACTCTTTGTGATGTGGATTAGTGTGGAACCTATATTTAGACGGAAAATGTGCTAACCTCTTCTAATCACTCAACTCAGGTTTGGGATAGAGCAAGAATACACCTTACTTCAGCAAAATGTGAAATGGCCCTTGGGTTGGCCCGTTGGAGGCTATCCTGGTCCTCAAGTAATCTTTCTGCCTTAGATGAAGCTAACTTTCTGTGTTTCTTAAAGATGATAATAATACACATTTGTGGCTTATGTAGGGTCCTTATTACTGTGGAGCTGGAGCCGATAAGTCTTTTGGTCGTGATATATCTGATGCTCATTACAAGGCTTGCTTATATGCAGGAATTAACATTAGTGGAACCAATGGGGAGGTTATGCCTGGCCAGGTTTACCTCTCACCTTGAGCAATTCTAAAGCTCTGAGAACTTCAAGCATCATTGTGGCCATTTGTGTTTTCGTTCACTATGTAATGTTCATATTATACAGTGGGAGTTTCAAGTGGGTCCCAGTGTGGGCATTGAAGCTGGAGATCACATCTGGTGTGCGAGATACCTTCTCGAGGTAAACTTTCTCCATCTACCCATTGATGGCTGAAACAAACCTATTGGGAGGGATAAATGTTGACATGTAGGACACATCTCCATGTAATCCATACAATATGTCTTTGTTATCCTGATCAAGCTCTCCTAAACCCGATCCTTTCTTATTTCTGTACAATTCCAATGTGACGGTCAGGATATATTCATTTCAGTTGAGGTAGGTGTTTTAATGGCACTAACTTGCATACAATTGTCTATCCTATGTTCCGATAGAGAATCACCGAACAAGCTGGTGTGGTCCTTTCACTTGATCCGAAGCCAATAGAGGTATGAAGATACCAATGCTCGAATTTTTCTCTGCAATAATAATGTTTATATGTATATATAAACATGTATTTCTCTTGCTTGTTTGTATCAATAGGGTGATTGGAATGGTGCTGGATGCCACACCAACTACAGGTACAGTAGATGTTTCTGAAGCATGCTAAATAACAAGCAGCAGCACAATTTGACAGTACTCAGGATAACTGAATTTTTGTTGGTATTGCAGTACAAAGAGCATGAGAGAAGATGGAGGCTTTGAAGTGATAAAGAAGGCAATCTTGAACCTATCGCTTCGCCATAAAGAGCACATTAGTGCCTACGGGGAAGGAAATGAGAGAAGGTTGACTGGAAAGCATGAAACTGCAAGCATCGATACATTTTCTTGGGTATGCTTTTCGATAACCCTAGAAACTTCTAAGTTTGTGAACAAAGACAACAGACAGAAATATGAGAAACAATAAGTTCTTTATATGAAATTTTACCGGTAATGCATACATACGATTGCAGGGAGTGGCTAATCGTGGTTGTTCAATCCGTGTGGGTCGTGAGACAGAGAAGCAAGGCAAAGGTACTACAATCAACATAATCATATCAGTTTAAATAGTATCTTGACGTTGAAGATGCCATTGAACTTATTCTGATATTGCATCGCGGCAAGACCACAATAATTCATTGCTTTTCTTGAGTATTTATTGAATCTTATTTCATCGATCTGAGTAATTATTATTTTTAATCATTATAAGCCATATGGAGCCTTGATGTTTCTTTTTATTATGTTAGGTTACTTGGAAGACCGACGCCCGGCATCAAATATGGACCCATATGTTGTGACCTCATTACTGGCAGAAACTACCTTGCTATGGGAACCTACTCTTGAAGCTGAAGCTCTTGCTGCTCAGAAGCTGTCCTTGCAGGTCTAAATTTGATCGGTCGGAGAAAGGATGAAGCATTAGGAAAGGCAATTAGTTATTCGATATCCAAAGGAATGCTGGTTCCCTTTTCCTTGTAGTTCTTTGGGGAAGATTCCTGTAAATAAATGTCCCATTGAGAGTAAATTTTCTGATGGAATACATCCTTTGGAATAAAATCTGTTCACAATTAGTTTCAGCTTATCATTTAAAGTGATATTGAATTGCTGCTACTATGGAAAGTAGACTCTTTTCCATTTCTGAAGCAGTTCATGGAAAATCTCGTTGTCCTCTTTATGTCAACATCCATATTGTTCTGATCTACACCAAAGCAGAACAAGAGGAACCTGGACTTAACAGAGTAATTGATAGAAAGGAGAAACTTTGTTCTTGCTTTGTTTGGTTTGCAGGAAAAGTTATATTCTGGCAAGAAAGTTACTACTTGGACAGATCCGCAGAAAAACAAGCCCCGTTGATTACACTTCATTTGGATTCCTTCCCCCTTGTACAATGCAAGACAACAAGGGGTAATGCAACTTTGCATATATATTTTCTCCCAATCTCAGACCCAGTTCAGATGTTTTGCACATCTGTTTCAGAGCATTATAGCCATGGCTTTTTATACCAACCAAAAAGTAACCACTGTCCTCTTAGTACTCAATCTTGTTCTTTACTTCATCATAATCACAATTGCTGCATGGGCAGTGAATCATGGAATCCAAAGATCTCGCGAAACAGGTAATGCAGATAGTTCATAAAATCTGTATTGGATAGCTGAGTTCTTCAAACAGTAGTTTCAGTCCTTAACATTTCTCATGTGTGATTGCAGCATCAGCTTTATCAGTCCCTCTTCAAATCTTTCCAATCTACTTCCCATTCGGGAACATGTCGACCGGATTCTTCGTCATTTACACCCTCCTTGCTGGTGTTGTAGGCATGGCAACCTCGCATACCGGACTAGAACATGTTAGGCTATGGGATATTTCTGAGATACATGATGCAGCTGCCTCTTCAATGGTGACTTGGTCACTCACTCTGCTTGCTATGGGGTGCATAATCTGCTAATTTCTCAAATTCCCATTCAATTTTTAAAACTTCCTAGTCCCACTTAAGCATAATATTTTTTATTTTTTTTTTGAGAAAAAAAACAACTTCATTAAGAAGAAACAGAGGTACAATCAAGAGCCAAAACCGACCCAATGAAGTCTGGAGGATCTCCAACCCATTGTCTAGTCTCAAAATTCAAGGCCCGTTTGGCTAAAATATCAGCTGCGCGATTTGCATTACGCTTGACATGATGAGGGAACACATTACAGAATAAAGGAAACAGCTCCTTGGCCCTATTAATGCATAAACCGGATTCAGATAGATCACTAACTTGGCTATTTAATCCTGAGATGGCTAGCAAAGAGTCTCCCTCAACGATGATAGACTGGAAGTTGAAGTCCTGCGCAAGAATGAGGGCTTCCTTGGCAGCTAGACACTCCGCGAAAAGAGGGTTCGAAGGACCTGCAATACACTTGGATCGAGAGACAATATGAGATCCATACACTTAAGCATAATATATTTATGCACTTGTTGTGATTGCAGATTGGCTTGTAAAGAGATCAATCTAGGCTACACAAACTCAAATTTGGTAAGTCCAACTTCTCTGTATTATATATAACAACAATTCAAGCCAAAACATATATATTGTGCAAGAATAGGTGTTAGAAAATCCTGCCCAAACACTACAAACTAATATTGTTCGTCAAAGGTCAACACGACTTTATTCTTCTCGGACCGTCCCCATTCATTTAGTTTATGTTAATCCAATGTAGGTGACATTCATTTGTACTTATGGGCTGGGTTATGTCAGACCAAATGCCCGCACAGTTTTGTTATTCTCGGACCGTCGTCATTGGTTTTGAAGTCTTAACAGTTGGAAAGACTTGTATACAACGATGTGTTTTGTTGAGGTTGCGGTAACAAGTTTGCTCTAAGAGAAGTCGATATGATTCAAACTGGACATTTTATAGTGGATGAATACTCTCTTATAAGACTATTAAAAAATTATCCAAATAACCGAATTTATCGATTAGCTAACCGAACGGTCAATTATTTTCCAAAAACTTTAGTGAGAATCGATTGAATAATTGAAATAACCAACCAATAGTTTAATTAAATTCTTGTTAAAAACCGTTAAAAAAAATCGATCATAACTTACCGTTTACCCATATTCTCCGGTTTAGGGATATTGATTGCCCATCTCCACCCTTAAAAAAAAGAAAAAGCGGAACAACCGGACCCTTTCTTATTAGATTTCCCTTCTTCTCGCCCGCATGAAAAACCCGAAAAATTGCAATCCTGCGCTCATGAACTGCACGTACTGTGCGGGACCAACGGTCACTTTTCGTTTTGTTTTATCGAGTAAATGTAATCTCCAAACCCTAAATCCTCTCAATTTCCCCCAACTTTGCACTCAAAACGGACTGAATTCCACACCACTACTTTCATTCACCAGACCCTCTTATGTCTTGGTAAAGAAGAGGTGTCTCGTAGTCGGAGCTTCGGTGGACAATAATGTCGGAGACGGAGGCTGGGTGAACCGTTTGCCGACGGGTGGTTTACTGGCTGATAGGGTTTTTAGACTGATTTCCGGTGCCACTGCCAGTCCCATTGGGCAGTTCATATCATCTCCAACTACGTTTTTGCATGCTGTGGATCCAAGAATCAAATTGGTCTGTTTATGTTCTTTTCTGGGACAAAGTTTGGTTTCGTAACTTTATTATATGAGTTGAATTTGGTTATTTGGATTTATTGGTTATGCAGGTATGGCTTTTGGCTCTAGTTCTTTTACCTGCTCGGTCACACATAGTGATGCGTTTTGGACTGGTAATTTATACGGCCATTCTGTCAATGTGGATTCTTCCCTCTCGTGTGTGGATGGTAAGAATACTACTTTAAATTTCAAAATATGTAATTGGTTATATTTTGAGAGTGTTGGGTCTCATCTCACAACTTTCTGACAGATTTAGTTGAATCTTTTTGTTTTTGACTTAATGTAGTACTGTAATTGAATTCTTTTGTTTCAAGTCAGTTGATAGGTCATCTAGGATAATTTAACTGCTGTGGATATGTTGTCATGGCTCTTCTCTGGTATTTTAGGCCAGCTTCAACCTTTCTATAATGTAATGGAGAAAGCATGCTTCTATTTTGGTTATAAATTATTATGCCTTTCATCCCAAGTTCTCTGTACTGCTTCTTTTAAGTTGTAATGCCTTTTTTCAATGTTTTAAATTATTATGCAATACGTTTCAATGGCATAAGAGTTTTTAAATACTTTATCCAGAATTTTATTACTTCTTTTGGTTGAAGTTAGTGGAAGCATGATATTTTTTATAGACATGAACTTAATCCTCCCGCCCAACCCCCTGCAAATATCGACGTGAAGGTGTGACACAATGGAAAGTATAAAGAAGCAAGAGATGCGCAGCAGGTGTAACCAGAGGAAATGGTAATCTCCGATCAAGGAAATAACCGATGAAGCATCCTGTAATAATAATAAAAGAGTATAGTAAACGGCTAAACGCTTTTCCTTTTGGAAAGAGAAGCAATGAGCTAGAGCCTAGAAGACTGGTACTACTATTTGCTGAACATTCAATTCTCTTGTAGGATCAACTGGGAAGAGTATCATTGCTTTCTGGAATTCTGTTTATAATGTTGGGGCTAGGAACAGATGGCATACAGTTACCTGTCCAGCCAAGAGCTCCACCGGCGGCTATCATTGGATTGCCTAATATTCCCACTTCTTTGGAAGGTTATTCATATGTACTTATGAAGCTAGGGCCATTACAATTTACAAGGAAGGGCTTGTCAGTGGCAAGCACGGCTGCATGCTTAACCTTCACAGTAGGTTAATTTTCCTCAGTTTCATTATTGCCTTTGTTAATTTGTATCAATGAAAAGAAATTTCCTACACACTTCTGTTCTACTGCATTGGATGCATCATGCATAATCTCAGACTGTCATGCATCTGTGCCTCTCACAAAAAAGGAAAAAATGTCAACATGGAGAGATTCAACAGAAAGTATTGTCCCGAATCAGTGATGAATTCATAGAATATGTTGCATGTGCATGCATCTGTCTCCACATTGCAGACTAAACTAGCCATAATTTGTTTAAAAAAGCAAATAAACTTTTTGCTATTCTGAGAATGAAGCCTCTGTTTGTGAAAGATTTTCCAAAGCGCAAGTCTCTGTTTGGCAACAACAACTCCAGAACAACTTGCATTTGCTTTGCGGTGGTTTATGCTTCCTTTGACTGGAATGGGTGTTCCAGTGGCCGAAATTGTTCTTACGCTGTTGCTCTCATTGAGGTTTATCAATCTTGTGTTTGATGAGGTAAGTGGAGATGGTTGGTTCATTTTGCCATAAATGAATCGTAACTACTTGAAAGATATGTAATCATTTGTATTTCTGTTTGTGGTTGATCTGTGACAATTAACAAGCATAATGTCCTGACAGGTCCGTAATGTTGCTTTGGGGATTGTATCTCGTAGGATACATTGGCAGCAATTGACCGTGATGGAAACAATCGAAGGTAAGGTTCGGATAGCAACTTATGTGCAAATTTGGTTGATCTCTAGCACCCTTGACTTTGGCGTCAGGGTTGTTTCTTACAATAGTCCCAAAGGAGATAGCTATCTAAATTTTAACGTTACCGTTAATGCTTCTTCTCTCTCCCTCTCTCTGTCTCTGTCTTTGTATATCTCTCTCGGGTTCATGTCTTGCATAATTTTGTTTGAGATCTAAATATCTTTCCTTTTGATGGATGGTTAGGCAAGGTTTTTAATGATTTCATCCTTGCGTTCCTTGTGCATCTTGCATAATGCATACCTATATTCTAATGCATTTCTTTCATTTTTATATAATTTATGTCCTCACTCATGTCTTCACCACTGCGCCCCCCCCCCCCCCCCCCCCCCTTCTGATCTTCTTCTTGATTTATGCAGTTTTTGCTGCCTACATTCGTCGGATCTTTAAAAATATTTTCAGCCATGCAGAGCAGATATCTCAGGTTTGTACACCAACTGGATTTCTATGCCTTTTCTTCTGCCTATTTGGTCATTAGATTTGATGTTTGTGTTGAAGTGATAAATTTGATTCACTTATGTGGTCTTCACTTTGACAAGTTAGCATTTTAAGTCCTTTTTTTTTTCCAATGAGCACTCATAGCGATTGATATTATTGCTAGTGTTGGTCTGCTTTGTCCAAAGTTTCTTAAAATGTTGCTAATTTCATTGATTTTCTTGAAGGCTATGATTGTAAGGGGTTTTAGAGGAGACTGCAACACGCATAAAATTTATTTCTCGTCCGACTCATCAGCTGGGATGGCAGATTTCATTTCCCTATTATGCCTGATTGGTGTTATAGGCGCTGCTGTGTTGTCCAATTCTGTCCTCGTCTGATATGCATTTCATCCCTTTGTAAGGAATTGCGTTTTTTCCCTTATTTCTTATTCGTGTATGGAAAGAAACTTCTTGTGTGACTTATTCCACTTAACCTGTATGGTTCATTTTTCAGATGGAAAAGTGTCATTCTATGGTGCACAAGTAATCTGCAATTCAGAGAGACGTTTATGCATTCTTGCAAAAGCAAATCCGTATCCTGATGAGGATCTACCAATTTAGAATAAACTTCAAGTAAAAGATTATCTTGTGTGCATTGCAAGCAATGGAGCATCATAGAGTTCATTCTCCGATTATGATTGTCCCCACAACCTCTCTCAGCATTGTAAAGTTTCATTTGCTAACAGTTTCCATATTAGTTTGTACACTTTACGTGTAAACTTCAAGTTAGCTGAAACCCCAAACATCAAGTGCAGGTTTCTGCATATAGTTTTATTTTATGAATATTTAAAGGAAATCCATTTTTTTTTTCCATGTTTATATATTACAATTGGGGTAAATTCACATAAGATCAAAACCACCAGAGGATATTTGATATTTATACACAATCATCTAACACAGCAGCCGCATAAGCCAATTACGCACCAAAATTGTCAAGATCAATACATGACTGGCCCAACACTAGTATAGCAAATAGAGGCCCATAACTTGAAGCCTAAAGCCTATGTCTACCAAAGCAGTTTCATCATCTAGTAACAGAGATCAAATATGAAGTATGGCATGAAGCAACAATACAAGTGATCTCAAACACATGCTGGAGATGAGCAATGGATGGGAAGCAGTAGATGCACTGCGGCCGTGACGGCCTCCTCCGGGCAGGATTGCACAAGCAGGACAGGTACTCCTAGTCCTTCCTCCACCTTCTCTTCTGCGATGGCCATGACCACCACCACCACCGCCTCCTTTGGCAATCACCGAGGTAAGCAGAAATGTCAAAATGATGAGCAGAGCGACAAACTTAGTATTTGCAAAGGGAAGCTTCATTTGGTCCTCTCGAGAAATATATTGAGTGAAGTAACACACTTTCTACAAGAAAAGAAAAAAAACACCAGAACACCAAGTAAAGTTGATAGAATTCTAACACTAGAAAGGGAATATGTTCATGATCAATGGGAAAATTTTTAAAAAATCAATCATACAAAAAAGACAAACAATTTACATGGTTCGGACAATCTTGCCTACGTCCTCGGACGACAATGATAAATTTCATTGATGAACTTTTATGGTCTTCACAATAAAAACATTTAGAGTGAGTTTAAGGTTTATGAACAACGAACCAAAATATCATAAAAGAACATAGGCAATTCAGTAAGAGAAGTGATAATTTCAACTTGTCATACTTCAATAGTTCCAATTCCAACATCAACCTGAGGTCAAACTTATAAACCCCAAAAAAACACACTAAGACAAACAAAAACAAGCCACAAGTTAAAGTGAAATAACTAATTGTTAATTATAGATATGAAAGAAGCATAAACCCTAGAAACACTCCACTAATAATCCCCACTCCAACACCCAACAGAAGTAGAATGGAAAACAGAGGTGGGTCTGTCGAAATTACTTGCAAAATCTTCTTAAACAGTTGAAAAAGATTGGATTTTGATTAGTAAACGACCACCAAGGAGCAGTTTAAAGCTCATAGAAAAGAACCCATGAACAAACAAGCGTGAATAGGAAGTTTCATGAAACAAACAGCTTCAAAGTTTTCAAGAAGTACTCTTAATGTAGAAGAAAAGAAAGTTACCATAGAACAAAAGAATGGAGAAAACATGGAATACTCACCCGAGGTAGGCGAGCAAATGAGCAATTTGTGAATCAAGGGTTTTGTGTTTGGGCTTTTATTCACTCTTTGAAAGCGTGTGTGAGCACTATTTATATTATAAGTTCTATGACTTTACAGAAAATACATGGTAAATCTTTCCATATCGATTGATCGATGTCGCAAGATTGCTATGTCGTTCCCGCAAGATTGCTATGTCAGCGTCAGCTTATATCAAAAACCCATCGATATCGCAAGATTGCAATGTCAGCGAAAGTGGGCGGCTGGGAGCATACATGGGACATGGCCAGAAAGTCAGACTGAGACGGGCCCAAGGTGGTCATGATTCTAGTGAGAGAGTGAGTGAGGATCATTCCCAGAAAATAAAAATACGTGCAGGCCAAGTTAGACGGGCTGGACTGAGCCGAGTTTTGATAAACTCTAGGCTCCGCTCGTCGTATTTTTAGTAGGTTCGAGCTCGGCCTGAGCTAATTCATACAACTACCAAAAGATCACAAAATCTAAAGCATCATTCATTAGATCGTCAAAGATGTACGCAAACCTCCATTGATACAAAAACTAAAGAGATCAGACAATATGAATCTGCATCAATAACTGCTGTTATGAAACATAAGCTTTTGCTGGTTTAGATCCATGTAATGTAAGGGAACATATTCTTCACCTCTTAGACAACAACCAACATTCAACTTCTCACATACCCTTGGCTTAAGAATTAAGTTCGTAAGGGTCCTAATAACAGGAGTTAATCATTGTTCGTAAATGCTTAGATTGCATGCTTGAACAACCTAATTGAGTATTAATACTTTAGAAATCTAATATAACCCTTTGAGAATTTGCTTGCCTTGGACGATTACGTAAAGGAATGGCTTACATTGCAACTCATTTGCCCCCTCTTTTGTTTCTATGTTCAGGAACCATTCATGTCTTTTATCTCAAACACCATTGCTAGACTTGGCCATCTTATGCTGCCGTGCCTCCTCTCACTCTGATAGCCGCGAAAATGTCGTGGGATTCAGCAGATCTTCCTCTTCCCAACCATGGCATCAATACTATCCTCTCTTTTTTTTCTTTTTTTTTCACTTTGATACCGTTTATGCACCAAATATCAATGTAAAGCAAACCAAATGAACTCTCAGGAGAATAGCAAGATGTACAAATGGATCATAGCCACAGAATTCTAATACTGAAGTTGCAGGGAGTGGCTCTGAGCCTTCATGACAAACATCGCAATCAATCAATGAAACCTCGACCAACATCAAGCAGTACTCAATAATATGATTCAGAGAGAGAGACGATCTGGACAAAGGTCTTCTTCAGTCAAAACAACTAAGACCTAAGGAGCAACTAACAACACAATCGAACTACAAAAATTAACCTGCAGTGATGTCTGCCCTCGCTCCGGATAGTTTACCAAGACAGTTTCTTTCCACCTTCTCGCAAAATCTCATAGGCAAGCTTGTATTTTTCTAGGGATGATGTGCCGGTCTCTATGTATTTACAGGCTGTTTCCCTTAGACTCCACAGCATCGAGGTCTTGAGTTCTTGAATGCCAACCCCTGATTGAGCATCACGTACAACACCATACTCGGCACTCCTTGTCCACCGACTCAATATGTAGCGCGATGGTATTTCCCTTATGTCCAACAGGCTGAATACTCGCAAAACATGTCTACAAAGGACACCTTCAAATTCAAACATTTGACAGCTACAACTGACATTCAGATTGGATGCACTAAATGTAACAGCATGTTTCTCATTCTCATTATCACACCTCGGAACTGCGTATCTGCTGACAGTCCCTTCCTCATAAGCCTTTATTCCGAGATAGCCATAGCTTTGTAAAAGTTCATTTTGAAAGATTTTGAACACAGTAAGTGTATAGAGCCTTCTACATTGTTCCTCAACAGGTTCCTTCGTTTGAAGGTACGCCTGCAAGTTAAAACAGTTAAAATCCTCTTTCCTTTCCTCTTCACGACGTTGCTCGAGAGCTTGTTCATATTGATAGATAAACTCATCCAACGGTGTCTGGGCATTCACTAAAGTACCAAAGAAAGATTCAACACTTTCATTCATTGGGATGCCAGCAAAAAAGGTTCCCATTAAATACAATGGAACCCAGCTTTCACGCCTCTCATACATTTCTTTTAGCCAGACATTCTCCTTCAATCCATATTTGTTTATCAGCCCATTCCACATGGTATTGAATTCAGCATTTGTTCGACTCTGAAGGATGCACCTCTCATATTCATACCCAAAGTCATTAGTCATCGACCTCAAAAGCTCCCGTTCCTGTGCCCTGATCTGCCACAATGAAAAACGGTGACGAGTCCCAGGAAAAACCTGGGCGATAGCTAGCTGAATGGACATGTCTTGATCAGCTATAATCGACTTTGGCCGGCACCCTGACATTGCCCTAAGCCATGTCTGAAACAACCAAGTGAAAGACTCCCTTGATTCATCAGAAACAAGAGCACACCCAAGAAGCACTGGCTGTCTGTGGTGATTAACTCCAACAAAAGTAGCAAAGGGTACCAGATATTCACCTTTTCTATATGAAGTATCAAAAACAATTGCATCACCAAACTGACTGCATGAAAATCTAGACCTGCCATCTGCCCAGAAAACACTCCTGCAACTACCATCGTGTACGTCGACTGAATAAAAAAATCCTGTATCTTTTGCTTGTTTAGTCTGGAAATAATCAAAAAGCACTTGGTACCAATCACTTCCAATGTTGTTTTCTCAATCACTTGTGATAAGGTTGCTGCTTCGGACGTCTACTAGATCCATAGAGTCCAATCCCCCATTAACCTCCTCAACGAGTTTCTTTGAAGCCTTCAAACTTTTTTTACCAGTTCCCCATTGTGTATGAAAATCATGATTATGATCTTTCTGAAGACGGTCCACCACCCACCTCCCAGAGTCTTGTCTCTTGATCCTCATAAATGCCCCACAGCCAACTCTTGAAGGATGTTGAAACCCTTCCTTTGAGCACACAAATCTCCGGGACGTAATTGAGCCATCAAGCTTTGAACGAAACAACTGACCAATTCGAACCCTGAAGCCATTATTTTCAGCATACACTTGATAAAACTGATATGCCTCATCAGCTGAACTGAACTCCAGACCTGCAGATGGTTCAGCCTTGGTTTGTCCTTCTTGACCTCCAATTTTTAGGCGTTTCATGTTAATGACACCTGATGGACATGGCTGTCCATCATCAACTTCTGTGACCAATTTGACCTTCGACCTGCGGGAGACACTAACTGAAGATTTTTTAGCAACAGGAGGAGAATTTTCCCCCAAAAGCCCCAATTCATGATTATGATCCCTATGGATTTGGTCAATAACCCACTCGCCAGAATCACGCCTTTGCACCCTAATGAATGCTGGACAACCCATCCTTGAATTGAGCTGGAACCCCTCCTTGGAGCACACAAATCTCCTTGAAGAAACTGACCCATTAGTTCGTGACCGGTACAACTGACCAGTGCGAACTTTGAATCCAATACGGGTTGCATATGAAGTGTAAAATTCGCGAGCATCATCGGCCGAATCAAACGCCAACCCAACGTATGGCTCAAATCTAGACTCCCCTTCGTCCTCTCCATTAACATTATTGTTTACACGTACAATACCTAGGGGATATGCTTTAACAGTCATGGTGTTCGAACACTCTCCGCCATTAAGATCAGTATCTGAACTGTGTTGAAAATACAACCAAAACAAAACATTCATTAGAAATACGGGAAAAGGTATGCTGCAATTTCAAGCTTCCTTGCAGTAGCAGATAAGATAAAGAAAATCAAAAATTTTCATCAAGGGCAATCAATCCGATTTCATTATCCATGCCAAATGGCATGCAAAGTCTGATTTTATGTGCAATTCCAGCAGTGCATTTGCTAATAAACAGATGTCAGCAAAACAAAATAACGAAAACATGGACTGAGTTACACACTTGCAGTATCCGAAAGCCAATTAAACGCTAAACGTTTTTTTCCCAGCTGAACTTAACTGAAGTTTTTCAACAAGAATGACAGAATTAAAATTTCGAAACCTCCAAATCGGTCTTGTTTTCCACAGCTACCAAGCAGAATTAAGATCAATGAAGAAACCCGAAAGAGAAAACCAAAAATTCACGAGAACGAATCCATCAAGCACGAGCAACATACACAAATCCACCACAGCTAGAAAAAAAATTCAATCAAAATCCTAAAATGCGAATCCTTAAACGATCTTCAAAGAAAACAAAAAAATTAGGGTTTTGTCTTCCGGTTACCTCCTGAAGAGACTGGAAACCGATTCGAAACCCATTATCAAGGACCCGAGATCGGAGGGCTCTGCTGCAGTATTGAGAGGACCGGCCGATCGGGTAATTTATTGGATTAGCTAAAACAGATTCATCCCTTTTTGGCGGGAATATAAGGAGATTCAGGGAGCGAGAAAATACGGTAATTGAGAGGACTGAGTTCGTCTTTCAAGGGTTCATCGAAATACGAAGGAGGAGGAGCTGGGTTTCTCTAATCATCTCCCTGATATATCTTCCTCTCTCTCACTTCTTGCTCATGCTCGGCCTTGTTTGGCTTTAGGGGAAAAAAATCAGTTTCAGAAGAAGAAAAAAAAAACATTTTGGATTGCCAATGGCCGCCATGTTGAAACCATTGTTATTAAAACCGGACCGGTCCGATTGGTAATATAACATATATATATATATATAATATTATCTACTTTAAATCAAATGTCCACACATATTTATCCTTCTTTATGGGTGAGCGTCATTAATATTTAGGAAAACGCAGCCTACAATATGAAAGCAATTGAATTTTACTTATAAATTACTCTGCTATTACTCTGCTATGTTATACAGACTGATGTGAGATTCAGTCTCGACACTGTCATCAACAAACACTTCTTGCTCCCCCAAAATTCACGAGTTTCAAACCCATACCCAACACCACAATATCACCGCGAACACAGTTTTATTTGGCATAGATCAGATGTAAACATTAAAAACCTTAAAGCTCCATCAAGCTCGGTACCGTATCATAGATCGTTTGCAGTAAAAAAAAATACACAATTCTTAAGTCTTGACTTCAGAAATGGCATACAAATGAGGTAGATGAGAAAATTCAGGGTCCGCGAGCTGGAGCAAAGCAGAAACAACCCGGGGACTGGTCGTCGGTTACCATCCCTCCTCCCTTGCTTGTATCAATAGCTTCTAACATTCTTACCACTTCATCCATTTCAGGACGTTTTTCTGCATTTCCATCCCAGCACTTTCGCATGATATTCGACAAAGAAGTTGGACAACATCTGGGGATCTCTGGCCGTAAATTCTGCAAACAAAACAATGGCGTGTGAAAATTATTGATCTAGATGCCACCTTCAATGGGCACGTACAATATTACCTAACACGTAATTACCATATAAGTTATTAACAAAATTCAACTTCAGTATCATGCACAGTGTCAGAATATTGAATTGAGATGGAATTGCACCGCCGTTCATAACAAAGATCTCGAGAAATTCATGATTCTTTTGCTTCCGTCATCTGAATACGTCCATCCTTTTAATGGAATAGCCGAATAGGTATTAAAAATGGTGATATTTCCTAAAGAATTCCTGCATTGACGGATGTCCAGGGTTCGAGTCTGCTTATCTAATGATTTCATACATGCAAACACCCAAATCTAATTTCACTCATAATTACCTAGAATAATTGAAATCAAAAAGAAAAAGATAAGTATCATCCTCATTCCTCCATGATCAGCCACTACTTACAACCGATAATGTAACCACTTTAGGTCTTTCAACTTTTAATATTGCATATCTATACGTCCACAAATAATTTACTGCAACCAATATGCATAGGAAAAAAACTTGTAGAAACGAGCAAGCAGATCCAGAACAGAGCGACGTTATTTACTGAAATAAGCAGAATTAGCATGAAGACTTACCTGTCGAACAACAGCAGATGATATATCGGCAAAGCTGAGGTCAGGATAAGGCATATCACAACAATAAATTTCCCATAAGCATATGCCAAAGCTGTAGACATCGCATCTTCTATTATACGGCTTACCATCAAGAACCTACATAATGTATATTATTAGAGCCTACCCCGCTGTGTGAGATTAACATCCAACAGCAAGTCTCCCATTCAAATATTACTGGGATTGTCGGGAGGATTTACAGGACGGGAGATGCAAAATATGTAGTCCCAAGTCTAGCAAGACTAAAGGGGTGTGGAAAAAAAAGAATCAAATATCTTCGTTTACAGTGATCACCAATCTCACGGGTAAAAAAAGAATAATTTCTCTGTTTGCACTGACACGTAATTAATTTACAGGATCTAGCTTAAATACAACAGTGCTTTATGTTTCTGTATACTTTTATTTAAGAGTCCATACTCAAGTATCATCTCTTCTTTTCGGAACAGTACCCGTGCACAATTGCTCTGTTTTCTATTCCCTTAAATCCTTTCATATTTACCATAACTCAATTCCACTTCTACTACTAAAACAAAAGGAGATAATAAATAATATATGACAGGAGTTAAAACATAAAGGACCAGTACCTCTGGTGCCATATATCCAAGGGTACCAGTTTCACCGGTCATGTCTCTTGGATTCTGAGCCTCAACACGAGCAACGCCAAAGTCAGCAATCTTCAAAGTTCTGTGAGCATCTAGCAACATGTTTTCAGTTTTGACATCACGGTGCACAATCTTCTTTGAATGCAAATAGTTGAGACTGCAAATTGGAACAAGAAGGATAATCTTAGTTGATAAAATTTTATGCAAAAATCTTTTTCAAACCAAGATTCACAGAGAAAAAAAACAGTTACCCACTAGAGAGATCCAAGGCAAGTTGGACCACAACTTTATAAGCAAGTTTCTTTCGCCTATTTCTTATCAAGTACTGTTTCAGTGTCCCACCAGGGAGATATTCTACGACAACGCAACATGCTTTCGAAGGGATGGAGCTGTCAACATCATTCTTTGAAGGAATTTTAAGATTTGAAGTTCCCATTGATGCTCCAACAAACTGTGACGGAAAGTTTTAAAAACTGTAAAGATCATATGTCTAGTAGAATGAAATTAGAGGAAAGAGACTTCATTTTGTAATTCTTAATAATCACGCAGCTTAAACTTGCACGCCCCAAAACTCCCACTTTTAACATCAACTTATGTTAATAGAAATAATATAAACAAAAAAAGAAGTGAAAGAATGAAATTGTACTTTTGTGACATTAGGATGGTCAAGCTTGTGCCAAACAGCGACTTCCTGCCGAAATGATGCCCTGAGAGCAGCGGTTTCAGCAGTTGTGGCAATTCCATCCTCCCCCCAATCCAACAGCTTCACTAAAAACACAGTAGAGAAAAAGAAATCAATTCCAGTACGTCTGATAAATTACGATATTCTAGAGAAGGACCCAATTTGTTCAAGACAAATGGGCTCTCCACTCATTAGTCAGTTGTCTTATGCATGTAAAAAATTTATATGCAATGCATGGGTAAGGGCCGCAAGGCTTTGTGCAACTGCCCTTTATCAAATCCCACTTACGCTGCATCAACCTATATATCCAAACGAAACCAAGAGACTTAGACATCATATTCATGTTTACTTCTTCTTGCGACTTTGTACCTAGAATGAAGTGCTGGGTACATAACTGAACAAACAAGATAAACAACTAAGCTATTTTGTACAACCTTGAGTGAAGCCAGTTAAATTCAATTGGATAAATGACTAGATTGAATTTTATCACAAGTTTGGTCTCTATAAACGTGTACAGATACTTTTACACCATAAAACGCTAAAAGCGAATAAGCAATGCCATTTTCAGGATTAGCAGTGAAACAAGTTAAAAAAAGTTGGGAGACACCCTCTCCCCTATGATAAAGGAAGATTATCCGCCACAAGTTAGTATTCACATACTCATATACCAAAAGTTAGAATACATTAACAGCGAGCATTAAGATTTAAATCCCACCAAAATAAGATGACAAAGGAAAACAGACCCTTTCTAATAGCTTGACAAAACCATACAATTCAGAAAACTTGCAAATTTTATTTTTTGCTCTTGGAATCAAGCTGCACAATAAACACTTACAAATAAGAATATAAAGAGACAATTACCTGCAACATCTTGGTTATCATAGGTGCCACGATAAACCGTCCCATAAGTCCCGTGCGCAATAACATACCTTATATCCAACTTAGCTAAATCAATCTCCCACTCTTCCTTGGGCCGGTTTTCAATGTTCTTCGACCAAACCCTACTCAGGTGCTTCTCCAGCTGAACATCCAAGCTTTTGAGATCAATTTTATCAGCTCGAAAAAACATGTCTTTGTTACTGATACCCCCTGAACCTTTCTCAATTGATTTCACAGAACCCTCTGGCTTATTCAATTCATTCGGAGCCTTAACAACCCCAACATCCTCGCTTGTTTTTGAATCCATCATAAAGAACCCAAATAGAAATCCAGAAATGTTGGGAAAAAAATAGCAAAACCCAGAAAAATAAGACTATTCTCTTAGAGAGCCATGATCACCTGAAAGATTGAGATTTCCATTTGTGCTGTTGTCGAATTTGATCGAAAAATATAAATGGGTTTGAATTGAATGATCAAAACAGCAAAAGTTGTAAACCACTTTGGCAATCGACCACAAGTTATTGTCAGATCAAACACCAACCAAATAAGTCTAATAAAATAGGAAAGAAAAGAAAAGAAAAGACAAATGTGATCCCAATAGGAACGCAGTTTCACCTACCTGAAATCGGTTTCAATTCGTCATGATTGATCTTATAACTCAAAATCAATATTTGTAATTATAAAACAACACAATTATTGATTCAATATTCAAGAAAAAAAAAACCATTCAACAGTTCAAAGGCCCAGAAACCCCGTCACCAACCACTTTCATTCGTCTAAAATTTCATACACCCCAAAAAAAGAAAACCCTAAGAAAACGACCCAAGTCCCACCTTTTATCTGACCAAAGACCAATGAGGCAGGGAAAAATTCAACCTTCAAAAGTAAAGGAAATACCCAGAAACCGCACGCGTGCAAGCAAAGCCCCCCAATCCAGAAACCAAAATCCCAAACCAATAAAAATAAAAATAAAAACAAATAGAGAGACGAAAAAATTGATCTTTTTGTTTCTTTGAATCCTGTTGAATGGCAAACAACAGAGAGGGGGAGATGAAAGAGACGCGCGGAGAGGCTTAAAATAAGGAATTTTTTTTAAAGGTCGAAAGAGAAAGATAGCGAAAGAGAGAACGAGTCAAACAACGAGTTACAATTCCCAATCCCGAACGGCAAGGAGAGGGGAGGAGCCCCGCCCCCAAACAAATTTAGTACGACAAACATTACGGAACTCTGTCCTCCAAATAAATTACCTGTACTTTTGGCAATTGACCATTCTGTCCTTACCTACGATAATATTATTAAAAAATGTAATAATAAAATTCGGAATATAAAAAAAAAACTAATAATACTTTCAACTTTTTTTTTTAATATAATCATATAAAAAATATTACTATTATCTACAAGATAATTAATTTAGAAATATTATATTTTGGGAGTTCCAAATTCTAATCTTATAAACCATCACTATTGTAGTTTTAGGTCTAACCAAATAACTTAGATTAAAATTAATTTAAGATTTAACGATATATGATTTAGGATTTAGGGTTGTTTAATCAATTTTAATTTAAAATATTTTAGGATTTATGAGCTGAAAAATAAAGGTATTTATATAAACTCCAATAAAAACATCTATGCATACCACTTTTACAGGCCCGAAATCCAACGACAGGTGCAGTATATGATTCTCCATATGTATGGCCCTCACTTTATTATGCTTTATTACAATCATTTTATTTCGAGATCGTAAAATCTGTAAGAATGGTTCGTACGTGAGAAAGTTTATATATAAATGTGTTCTATAGGTTGATATGATTTTACACTGTATACGTAATTAGGGCATATTTTCGAAAATAAACTCTAAGGAATGTCTTTGTGAATAATTTTTCTCAAAAACCTATTTTAAAAATAAAGAATAAATAAATAAATAAACTTTTTGTGGGGATTATCCATTTTAGGTATTTTTCCCAACTTTTATCTGGAAAATACCTTGACATGTTATGATGGATAAATCACCCAAGGACAAGGACAAGGACAAGACATTTCAAACAACAAAGATCCTTTGTAAAGATCTGATAATCATACCACATAAATTAAAAGTTTAAAATGTTTTATTGTGAGGGCATTACCTGGATATGAATGTATTTCCTCAGAATTGGAATCACCAACCAACAATCTCTCTCTCTATGTACATATATGATGAGAAATTATCCTTTACGCACTTAAAATACGTACCATTATTTAAGGATGCAAATGAGTGAAATGATAAATAGGGTAATTATTTTGGATCTCACATATTTCAAATCAATGGTGAAAATATATGTACGTATTTTAAGTGTACAAATTAGATGCGCATAGAATAATTCATCTATACACAATAACTTATTTCTTGTGTTGAACATTTGCAGCTTTGGTACTCTCCTTTTCTTATGGGTATTTTAGGGTTTATAGATAATTTGAAGGGGTAGTAACTACTAATAGTTTAATATACAGAAAAAACGAAGCTAATGGGTTTGCAAGGGAAGGTAATATCACTAATATCTATACTATAGTCTACACAATTTAGAGTATATGTATACGACTCAAAGTCAACCATTCTGCCGGTATGTCTATATGCTATTTATAGAGATAAGACTAAAAGTCTAAAGCAAATAAGAGTCTAACAAAAATAGGCCATGCAATTTTATTTTATTTTTTGAAAATAGGCCATGCAATTTAATAACAAATCAAGAGCTTCTAATACTAATTGAGAATATCCAGTTGACGGGGACTTAGCCCAAAGCCATGTGTCTGCATGGAGTTAATTGAACTTTACATCACTGAAAGATCATCATTGTTTCAACTCAGTCACCCAATGTCAGATTGTTTCAACTCAGTCACCCATTTTCAAATTTGTTTCAATTTCATCACCCTGGGCAGATTTCCACAAATCTGGGCAGTCAACCTTGCCTACATGGCATTTTGACTCTTACGTGTAATATGAGTTAGAATAAAAAAAATCAAAATTAAAAACCAAAAAAACCCTAACCCAACTCACATCACATATCCCTCATGCACGATTTGCGCCGATCCTCTTCTTGGCCCTCAAAAATCTCGCTTTGAGCAATCACCCAACTCTCCTCTTCTTAGCCCATCAACCTTGCAAAATTCATCTCCCTTGAACGAAAGCTCTTGCTACTGATAAGTGATGATTCTGATGTTCTCTTTTATTATTTTTCAAATTTACTTTAATTTTTAGGTTTATTTGAGTTTGTAAGAAATTTGGGTATTAGGTTTAATTTTTAGGTTTTATTACTGTTCTCTTTATGGTATTGATTGTTTTGTGTTTGTTTGCTTGTTAATATGCAGTTTAGTTGTTAGAAAATGACTCAGTCTGAGGTTGTTGATTATTCTCTTGATGATGAGGATGACGACATCCTTGATGCGTATATGACGAATTTGGAAAAGAATGATGGTTCTGTTGATGTTAACGTAGGCAATGGACATGGAGGGAATGAGGATGGTAGTGATGGCAATGGAGATGATTTCAGTGGTAGTGATGGCAGTGATGACAATGTTGAACTTTATGATAGCGGAGATGATGGTCGCAGTGGTGCTTACGGCATTGGTGGTGATATTGGCAGCGATGAAGACCTCAATTTGGAGTACGAATCAGAGAATGAGGACATCTTGTTGTATGAAGATGATAGTGAAGATGGAATTAGGAGACGTAGGGTAGCAAATCCAAAGTTCAATCCTAAGGTTACTTCAGAAGAGTCGATATTTGAACTTGGAATGGAGTTTACCGATCTAAAAGAGTTTAAGAATGCTGTCAAGAGTTATGCAGTTGATGGTGGCTATCAGATACAATTGGCGAGGAATGAGAAGACAAGGTGCCAAGCAAAGTGCAATGAGGGTTGCCCGTGGATGATATGGTGTTCCCAAATCAAAGGGGAGAGTACTTTTCAAATCAAGACTTATGTTAAAAGACATATGTGTAACAGAAGACTTGAAAACAGACAAGCTGATAGCACGTGGTTATCAATGAGGTTGGTAGACAAGATAAGGGGAGAACCAAAGATAAGTGCTGCAGATTTGGTGACATATGCAAAGGAACACATGTCTCTGGCAATTTCAAGGACACATGCATATAGAGCAAAGAAGAAAGCCCTAGAAATCATTGAAGGGAAGCATAAAGAACAATACGGTAAGCTGAGAAGTTACATGTCTGAGGTTCTAAGGACCAACATTGGTAGCACATGCAACTTACTAGCGAATAGGGATAGACCAGAGGACCCTGCAGTTTTCAAGCGGGTGTATATTTGCTTGGCTCCCTTGAAAAGTGGATTCCTTGCAGGATGTAGGCCTTTAATTGGTCTAGACGGGTGTTTTTTGAAAACAATTTATGGTGGTCAATTACTTACTGCAGTGGCACATGACGGCGCTAATGGGATTTTTCCCATAGCATGGGCGGTTGTTGAAAGGGAGAATGGAGATTCATGGGAATGGTTCTTAAGAAAGCTATTACTGGATATTGGAGGGTTTGATAGAAGGAGATAGTGCTTCATTTCTGATAGGCAAAAGGTATTACATTTGACACTCTCTTTTAATGTTATTCATTCTATATTAATGTACTTACGTTATATATGCCGTATTATTTTGTAGGGTTTGGTGTCAACCATTGACAAGCTCGAAAGAGAAATGGGCCATGGTATAGAGCACAGATTCTGTGTAAGGCATATTTATGCCAACTTCAGTAAAAATTGGCCAGGAGCTCAATATAGGAAATTGGTCTTTACTTGCGCAAAGGCTACAACAATGCAAGAGTTCCTATCACAGATGCAGAAGGTGAAAGAGTTAGATGAGGGGGCTTGGAAGTATTTGAATGATATCATTCCGTGTTTGTGGACTAGGGCAACTTTCTCCACATTCAGCAAGAACGACTCCATTGTGAATAACATGTCAGAGAGCTTTAATGCTAAGATAGTTCAAATCAGAGGCAAACCAATTATCACAATGTTAGAAGAGTTAAGGGCCGATGCAATGGATAGGCATGTTAGACTGCGGATAGAGATGGAGAGGAAAGAAGGGAAACTCGTTCCAGTAGTGCATGATAGATTAGTAAAAGAGTTCAAGAAAAGTAGGTTGTGGACAGCAAAATGGTCAGGGGATTCAGAACAGTCAGTGTTTCAGGTATGTAATTATCACCTGCATATATTTGGCCTTTACTTATTATTTGTTGTATCAGGTGACTAACCACATAATTTGTTGTATCAGGTTAGCAAAAAACCAGAGCAATACATTGTCAATGTGAAACAAGCATCATGTACATGTAAGTCATGGGACTTGTCTGGCATACCATGCACTCATGCTGTGGCTGCGATTGGATGGCTTCACAAAGATCCGGAAGACTATGTGCATCAAGCATATACAAGGGAAACATATTTTAGGGTGTACCAACACAACGTGGAACCAACAAATGGAGAGAACTTATGGATTGCTACTGGTGGTGATACCATCATACCTCCTCCAATGAAAGTACTACTTGGAAGACCAACGAAAAAAGAGAAGGAGAGAACATGATGAGCCTAAGACAAGCAGTCGACTGAGAAGAAGGTATCCAAAGATAAAATGTGGTAAATGTGGAGAAGTAGGTCACAATAGAAGAGGATGTCATAATCCTGCAATATCTGAGGTAACTTCTTTAAAATGCAAGTCATGATATATTTGCACAATATTCTGTTACTAACAGTATCAATTCTAATTTGACAGCATGCCAATGTGAATGTTAACGCTGAAATGGAAAGCGCTGCTGGAAGAGGGGGTGTTAGGGGCAGGGGTCATGGTAGAGATGGTAGAAGGGTTGGTCCAATGAGAGGGGGTGGCAGTGGTAGGGGTTCTACTACATCTACTGCAGCATTTGATGGATCAACCAGCCCTGGAAAAAGGACAAAATCGAATGCTAGGAGGATGCCAAACATTGTTTCTACAATTCAGGGTGCAACTAGCAGCTCTAGGTACACCGCCATGTTAAATGCAACTCAAGAGTCCGTCACAAGAGCAAGGAAGTAGTCATAATGTTAGGGTCGTGCTAACTAGATTAGTAGATGTTTTGGAACTGGATATTTTTGCATCTGCCTATGTATTTGCAGCTGGTTATCTTTTCAACAAAATGATGCTTTTGTTTTTTGTTGTTTTGAATTGGTGCTTCATAGGCATGGTGGAAGAGTATGTTTTGGTTTAGAAATTCTTCCGCCTATTTTGGTTTAGAATTAGAAATTGTAGGTGTTTATGTAAATATTCAAATTTGGAATGAATTTGATCTTTTTAGTGACTAATATAGAAGTTTGTTACGTTTCTGTACAGATCTGATATATGCAGGGATTTTTATTTTTTACTGTCCAGGTGGCATTTGCCAAATTTTTTTTTTTAAACTTTCCAAGTGGCATTTGTCATTCTAACTCATATTACACGTAAGAGTCAAAATGCCATGTAGGCAAGGTTGACTGCCCATATTTGTGGAAATCTGCCCAGGGTGATGAAATTGAAACAAATTTGAAAATGGGTGACTGAGTTGAAACAATCTGACATTGGGTGACTGAGTTGAAACAATGATGATCTTTCAGTGATGTAAAGTTCAATTAACTCTGCCTGCATGGTATTATTCTAAGTGAAAAAACCGATTTCATGACCTTCAGAGTCCATACGGACTGCCCGAAAATATTCATCATTATGCTCCCTATCTCCCGAGTCCCAAACATACGTACACCCTAGGAGTGCAACTCGAGAAGATTGCGACCTCGCGAGTCATACCGATAGGTCACGTCATTTCAAAGAGTTTAAAGAAGCTCTATGGAGAATATCCAATCAGCTTGAAGGCAAGGAAACAAAAGAAATTAGCCATGAGTTAAGAGTGAAGAACACTAATTTGTACAATATAGATCCATAATGAACCCGAGTGGAGAAACCAATTTGTCCCATCATCAAAAGATCATAGATTCAAGTGGGGAGGCGAGACTTTGTTTTGAAATAAAACCGTGATGGCCAAGCCCAAAGCGGACAATACCTTAAGCATGGTTCATGTCCAAAGATTGATGAAGGGCGGGCTTCCAAGATTCAGCCTTTGATCATAAGAAAACCTTGCACCACACTTATTTATAAAGTTAATTGAATTGTTTTTTGCTGCTTGCAATTGAGCCTCAACCAGATTTGTTGGCCCATCAAAGAAGCCCATGTTATTGTGATTGAGACTTTCGAGCCCATTTTTATATATGGGCTGACCCTATAGCTCTAGCTCTTCGATGATTTCCTACGCAATAGAATACAGAAGACACTTTGAACTTTGAAGCAATTCCCGGTATTTGGTCTCAGTCTCTCTGGAACTTTTGGGGTTTTTACCCTATAAATAACGATTTTGATTACTTATGTTTTATAATTAATTGCATCATGAACATGTATGTCATTTGTCACAGTATATATGCTAACAATATAAATTGGAATCAATCACAACATTTGAAACAGTTTATATGCTAGCATTTGAAATAGCCTCTTAAAAACTATCGTATTAGTCAAAACAAATTCAAGGTTCAGAAAGTAATTTGAAACACAATAATCATTTGCTCAAACAAATCACGACAAAGAATGTCTCAACTATCATAGTTGCTGACATGGACACCTAGTATACTCATCGCCGGAAGTGAGCTTCATGACGAGGTAGATCTAAGTTTTCGTCACCATGACCTCATGGGTTTTAAGGATGTTCAGGTGGTGGTGAAGGCGACGCATGGCGGAGACTTTTGCAAGTAATGTGAGACTTCGTGGATGGACCCAACGATAGGATACTCTTGTCGATTATTTTGATGGCCATTAGAGTGTTATCAACGATGGAGCACATCAAATGAACCTTGGCGACGAAGCTACCTTGGCCTAACTTGATACTTGTTGGGGAACGTGGAGGGGTTGGTGGAGGTGGAGGTGGCGGTGGATGTGTGAGTTGTGAGGTTTGGATGGCATATAGAATGAACTCATAGAAATCTTAGTTGACTTCGTATTCTATCCCTGAACGACATTTGGAAAAGAAGAGAGAACCCTAAGATTTATTAGGCATTCATATCAACAACTGAGATAACTGGATTTTCTTTATTGAGATCCGTATGATTTCTGGAAAAACAAAAGGTAAATGCAATAATAGTATAATACTGCAAGCTAGTGTCATACATTATTACATAGAGGCAGAGCACTTTATTTATTTCACGAGCAAGTCATGTATTCCACCCCTAGATATAGTTTATATTCAATGCCACATTTTATATTTTTTTACAGTAACCCATTTGGGAATCCCCACAATTTTATTCATCTAATTTTTTAAATTTTAATTCGTTAAATATTTTTCTTCTACTACCCAATAAATAGAAAATAAATTAAAAGGCAATTTTTTTTTATTATTTATACTTTTTTCGTTAAAGTAAAAGCGCAATATATATATTAAAAAAAAAACAGGGCAGAGCCGGAGAGGGACAGCTGGTGAAGGGTGTGTGGGGCTTCGTGGTGTTTTATTTCTACGAGAAAATCAAAAACCCACAGTTCACAGTCGACCCCTCCTTTCCCGCTTCTTCTTGAATCTAATCTTCTACTCACTCTCACCCAAAAAATTATAGAGAGGGAAAATCCCAGAAAGATACAAAAGGGATAAAGTGCTAAAACTAGTGGGTTTGGTTTGGGGTATGAGCTATGCGAACCTGGTCCTCTGAAGATGGACACACCAGAGAAGACCCAGATCGGCAATCCTCTCTCTAAATTTGAGGTGCTACACTGACTCTCTCTACTGATCCGGGTGACCCATTTTGTTTCCTTTTTTGCTTGAATTGGGTTGTATTCTGATTTTCTTTTTGGCTGCTATGCTTTGATGCATGTGCTTGATTTGGGTTCTTGTGTGAGTTGATATTCTTGGTATTTTGGTGAGGATCGGTTTCTGTTTGGTGAATTGTGTGAATGAAAATGAGTAGGCGTTTTTTCTAGCTCGTTGTAATTCAGATCTCCATATTAACTTTAGGCCTTTTTTGCTTGATGTATTTTTTATGTTCAATTATAAGGGACCAATTTTTGATCCCAAGTCGATGAAGCTTTTGACATATTTCATTCAAGATGATGCGAATTAACATGTTGCTACATGCGAGTCTGAAATTTCATCTTAAAAGTCCTAAACTTTGAGTCTGTAACGAAGCTTGATATTGTCGACATTAACTTTCCCTAGATTAATACATCCGTTAAATGTTTGTGGGAACTTTTATCCTTAATTGCTTCAGCAATCTCTGGTTTTGTTCAAAAGTTGCTCTCTTTGCCTAGTGATAACAATGTTTTGGTGCTGGAGGGAATCTGTTTGTTTGTATACTGTTTTTTAACCCATTTTTTGTGTACATGATATTCTTCTTTTTTTGCATCTCTCTGGATGCTTCTCTAAGGTTCTTTTGTTATATCTGCAGGATTCCCCGGTCTTTAATTATATCAACAGTCTTTCTCCTATCAAGCCAGTCAAGTCCACACATATTACCCAGTCGTTCAACTCAATTACATTTGCTTCCCCACCATCTGTTTTCACTTCACCCCACGTCAGTTCTCACAAAGAATCTAGATTCCTGAAAAGGTGAACAGGTTAATTTTCTGACTTTGCTATTTGTTTAGTTGTGCCTTTATGTTAATCAGTCTTTTTATTTTCAGGCATAACTGCCTGGATTTACCCCCAGATCTACCCAAACCTGATTTTTCATCTGATAACGGGAAGAAAATATGTACAAGTGAGGTTGTTGTGGATGCAGCTCGGCTTTATGATAATTCAGCTGATTTACATGAAAATTTTAAGGCAGTGGTCTCCATTGGAGGAGCTTCTGTCGAGCAGTCTAGTGAACATTCAAGGTTTTCAATTAAGCTGCCTAGCACTGTAAAGTATGACTGTGGTAGCCCCCACTCTAACCCAACACCTCGTTGTGGTACCAGGACAGATTCTGCATCAGAGTTGGCTGGCCCCTCAGCATCACTTGTACCACTTGTTCAGGGGGCCTTTGAGCAGGGTTCCTTAGAGTGTGAAGCAGGCCTAGAAAATATGTGCCAGACTGAAAAAAGGAATGAAGGGACAGGATGTGACTGGGAGAGTTTGATTTCTGAGGCTGCTGACCTATGGATTTTCAATTCTCCAGGTGATACTGATGCCTTCAAGGGGCTCATGGGAAGACCAATGGATCCTGGAACAATATTTCATACTTCTCTTGTTTCACACTACTCACGGGATGGCCTTAACAATGCACATAAAATGCAACTAGTTGATCCAGTTGGTTTTAGTGAACATCAACAAACAGAAGATCCTTCCTCTATAATTGGAGAAACTGTTGATTTGAAAGATATAAACCAGGGCAGTCACGACAATGATAATCTTGATCAAAGCATGACTAGCGATACAGATATAAATGTTGACAATCAGGTGTGAACATGAAACTTCTTTCAATGATTAACCTCTGCTGCATAATGTGAACTCCTGTGGCTGTAGAATGTAGATATCATTAAGACATAATTTTGCAGTTTTTGTGTTGAATATCCATATTACGTTGTTTTATTTTACTGTCAAAATGATTGCAGTTTTTTACAATGATAAAATAAAAAAATTGTTCAAAGTAGGGAATATTTGAGTAAAATTATGTCGGGAATAGTTTGGGATTGGCTTTCTTGCACTGTTTTTTTTGTTAATCATAAAATATCGATTGTTGTTTCAGATTTGAGCTAACCTAGCAGAAATTCATATGTTGCGTCGGATTTGTGGCAATACTAGGAAAGATAAGATTAGAAACGAGGTAATTAGATCTAAAGTAGTAGTAACACCAATAGAAAATAAGATGAGGGAAAACCATCTAAGATGGTTTGAGCTTATCCAACATAGGGAAAGTAGCGTAGTAGTAAGAAAAATAGAAAAGATCTACATAGGGGATAGTAAAAAGAGAAAAGGGAGGCCGAAAAAGACCGAGGTAATAAGGAAAGACATGAGTGGTTTAGGATTAGTGGAGAGAGTAGCCCAAAATAGGAACGAATGGTGAAGAATCATCCATTGCTTGGATTCAAATTGATTTTCTCGTGTGGATCATGTAGCCTACCCCAATTTATTGGGATAAAGCCAATGATGATGATGGTCTCCTGTCCGTGTTAAGACTTGCTTTCCTTACTTGTTGATACTTAAATTGCAATATTCTTTTCCTTCTTTTAGCATTCAAATCTCTCTTTGTATATTTAATAACACAAGAAACACCTTTCCTAGAATGACAGCACTGAAATGGTTTTTAATTATGTTTGTCTAGAATGTTCCTAGTTTGCATCGCGGCGTACGAAGACGCTGCTTAGATTTTGAGACAATAGCTGCTCACCGGAAGAAGCTAGGGGATAGTTCAAAAAGTAGTTCTTTATTATCAGTGTCTGATGAGATGATTAACTCTAAAGATAAGCATCTGGTGCCTGTGAAACCTGGTAATGATTCATGGCGCGTTCTACCCAGAATTGGTTTGCACTTAAATGCGCTTGCAATAACTTCAAAGGAAAACAATAGCATCAAGCATGAAATTTTGCCTTCTGGCAGTCAACAACTTAGATTGTCTGGATCCACTGCCTCATTTCAGTCCCCTACAACAGTTCAACCACCTGTTGATGAACCTTTGACTTCAGCTTCAACTGAAAGAGATATTGTTCCGTCTGAAAATGGTGCTCAGCTTACAGAGGATGCTTCTGTGGCCACCTCATATTTAGTTAGTGAAGAGTTCAATCACATTAGCCCAAGAAAGAAAAGGCGTGTTAACATAACTATTTCTCTCCAATCTATTCATTTTGTGATATTTCATTTGCGCCTTCTAACATTGAGCTGTGGATTTCACCAGGCGTAGAACAGAACACGCTGGAGAAAGTGATGCTTGCAAGCGTTGTAACTGCAAGAAATCAAAATGTTTGAAACTGTAAGTTCTTATCTTTTGAATGTTGATATTAGAACAGAAATTGTAGATTTCTTGTGTTTGATGTTATTTGTTTGGTCATGGGGCATAATTTCAAATGTTGTGGTCAGGATACACATAGCAATGTTGTCTTAATTTGTGAATTTATTTTAACTGTGCATTTCTAGAATCTATTCATGTAATATATTCTTTACATCCATTGCCCGCTCCACCTTTTGTCTCATTTCTTTTGTCTTCGTGAAGTGCCATCTGATGTCATGTACTTTTTACACAGCTATTGTGAATGCTTCGCTGCTGGTGTCTACTGTATAGAGCCATGTTCATGTCAAGAATGCTTCAACAAACCTATCCATGAGGACACTGTTCTTGCTACTCGCAAACAGATTGAGTCTCGCAATCCACTTGCATTTGCTCCCAAAGTTATTAAGAGTTCAGAAAGTATTCCCGAAATAAGGGTTAGGATCCGCTTTGCATAGCCCTAACTCTCTTTACTGCCCTTTAATTTCAGCTTGTTTTTAACCTTAGTTTCATTTCCACTGGCAGGATGACTCAAACAAAACACCAGCTTCGGCACGACATAAAAGAGGATGCAACTGCAAAAAATCAAATTGCCTAAAGAAATACTGCGAATGCTTCCAGGTTTTCGCCCTTGGCCAATTCTGTATGTTTTTCACATTACATAAAGGACTAATTCATGAATTGTAATTCTCTTGTGAAGGGTGGGGTTGGATGCTCCATTAACTGCAGATGTGAAGGGTGCAAGAATGCATTTGGTCGAAACGATGGTGAGTGAACTATGGAACCATTTTATCCGATAAGCTCTAAGCCTTGAACATACTTTTACATAAATTCCTGACTCTTCATCACAAAGTCATAATGAACTAACCTCTATAATCATTCAAATTATCTAATATTCTTTTTCACTTCTGGATTATAGGTTCTGCTCTCAGGGCAGGGGCTGAACAAGAAGAAGAAGAAGAGACTGAAGCATCTGAAAAGAAAGGACTGGATAAAACTTTACAGGTTGCGGAGAGTCAGAATGATGAGCAGCAGAATCCCTCTGCTCTTCCTACCACACCGTTGCACCTTAGCAGGTTAGTATCTGAACTATTTGTTGGCTAGTGCTGAGAGGCTCAGAGCCACTTCTATGACCATATCATTAACAATATTTTGCTTGCCAGACCTTTGCTTCAGCTACCATTTTCATCGAAGAGCAAACCACCACCATCCGTTATTGTTAGCGGATCAACTTCTCAATTCGTTGCTAGTACCAAAAGATATGGAAAACCTAATATTCTTCGATCTCAACCGAAGACAGAAAAACATTGCCAAACGATTCAAGAAGATGAAATCCCCGAGATTCTGCAAGGCAGCTGTTCCCCCAGCACCGGCATCAAGACTGCTTCTCCTAATAAGAAAAGAGTCACTCCTCCTTACTGCGACATGGGTTCCTCCTCCTCGCCTGGTCTAAGGAGTGGCCGGAAGTTGATATTGCAATCAATACCTTCATTTCCTTCTCTCACTCCCCAGCACTGATATGCAGTTTTTCCCCATAAAATCCAGACCATATTCCTTCAAATCTTCGCTCTTGCGTCATGTGTAATATATAGTTCATGAGTTTGTTCCTCTACTTGTATAATAAATTGACATTTTGCTGTCATAATGCCCAACATGTCTTGTAACATATAGTAAGTTGTATGTCAGTTTGCTCCTATGTTTTACTGATGGTCTTCTTTGAACTTCAGCCGTTTCTTTCAGACCTGAAAAAACAAGAATCATTGCACCTGTGACTTCATGCATCCTTCTTGACAAAACTAGGTCCCTCAAGTCAAATTGGTTAAGGGGTGGTTTGTGAAAATTGAAGACTGACTTTGGGCTTTTGTCAGGACTCAATTTTGTTATGGGTTTGGTGGGCCTACTTTACTAGTGTTTGCTTTTTATTCCTCCTTTGGGGCTTTAACCCAAGTCATACTTACGTCATACTTACGTTTGGGATCAGTTGTTAACTTAATAACGGCTGATTGGTTGAGATGGTTAACTTAACTATCATAATTCTTATCACAAACAAGATGTTGTGAGTTCAAGTCCCAAAGATGTTTCCATGACTCATTCCAAAATTCATGGTCATCTTAAAATCATTGCCAAAACACCAGAACCAGAAACATCAACACTTTCTCCCATGGCCCTTTATGGAATTATGATAGGAATATCCATTGCTCTCATTCTTCCTAAAGAGCAGGCAACTCTCCCAAATGTCTAGCTAGTACCATCATTCCTATAGATGATGAATAATGGGTTTAGATGCATGGAGAGGAATGGCCTTGTCATTTACCTATATGGCATCTCATGTAGGGACTAAAGACTTTTCAGAAACTTGTAAGGGAACTTGGGGGGTGGGCATAGCTGGCTTGCCCACAAACAGACTAAGACACAATCTGAATCTCTCTCTTTATGGGTCCATTGCAATCTACTCTTTCTATTCCTTTCAAATCTTTTAAAAGCAACAAATTAGTGATTGTGGTTGGTGGGTGCATTGCCTATTGGTCTTGGAGTAGTGTGAAATAATAAAATAATAGCTACATATATATATATGTGTGTGTGTGTCTCTCTACTTTCTTCTTACCAAATACTTTATGAGAGATGGCACATCACTGCCTCACTGGGGTGGGTGGTTTTTCTTGCTCTATTGCCTTAGAAGCATTGTAACTCTGTTGAGGAGTTAATGTCTAATAGTGCTTTGAAAATGAAATGAAATAGGCAATGCAGTTGAACTAATCAAATTGTTTTTAAAAATTTGTAGGTGTTTTTTGCTAAATAACAAGCTCCATTTTCTTTTTCCCTGATATCCCGAGTTTAGGCTTATATCGGATGTTAAAAAATGAAATTTGTATGGTGTTGTTATCAATTAAAAAAAAGAAAAAAAAATTCCGGAGGTATACCATAAAATTATTTGCATTGAGTCATTTATATATTCCAAAGTCTAATAAACAGCTATGATTTGTCCATATTTTGAAGAAACTAATGACCTAAGAACAACTTGTGTCACATGAAAAGAAAAAAGGTTTGGTGATGATTAATCCAGTGTGACCAAAAGAGTACTCCCACTTTTTGCCATACCAATTTATCATAATATGATGACTTCTTCATTAATTTTTTTAATTCGATTGACAATCGATTGGATTAGATATACGTGTACACAGTTCGATTCCAACTGTAAACATGTTTCTCAACGATATTTCAAAAAAATTAACTAAAATGTTAATGTTGTGAATTACCAATCGCAATTAAAGAAGAACAATTTTGTGATCCTAAGCAAGGGCAAATTAGTCAATTAATTGATTCCGATTTCACACTCTACAGAGTAACAAAATAGGCAGAATATAACAAAATAGGCAGAATATACTGATATACATACAAGCTGAAGAATTTGACCGTTTATCTGGATCCCAATCCCAACCAAATCAATCAAAATCTTCGAAAAGCTGTGCTTATACTCTCCATCGATTGATACGCTACGCATACGGGATTATCTTTGTCTTCTACTAATTTTTCGATAAACAAAAAAGAACGATTTTTTTACCATCCGTGTAACCTTTTACATGCTCAATATATTCTCTGAGAGTCTGTCTGGGAATCCATTTTTTTTTTACAGCGGCCGACACTGACAAAGCGAGTGTACCAAATCTGAGAATATAATGAATAAAAGAATCAGTTTGTGGGTTAGAGAGAGAAAATGGGGTGAGAGGGACGATACGCTGATGGGGGTTTAGTGTTCACAGCTGCTGATTTCAACCCACATTGCAAGTTCTCATTTTTGGTATGGGCATGATCCATATAGTCCTTAAAAGTTTCTTTTTTTTTTTCGATTTCTTTCGAGACCCATTAGCCTGGAATTCATTTGTGTTTGTTTTGTATTTTTTGGGTTGCAGTTATGATTTCTGATCGGAAACTTATCACTAGAGTCTATTTATTTGGTAAGTCCTTGTGATCTTTTATAAAATTGTTTACCGATCGCTTATAGGTTTTACTTTGTGTTAAATTTGATAGTATCTCTACTATATTCCCGTAAGGTTTTGAAAGTTTTTTCTAGTTGCCAAATGTGCTTTCTATGTAATCTGTGCTGTTAGTTTTGGATTCCTTCATGTCAAATCATTTGCTCTGAAATTTTCTTGGGTTATCGGTGAACATTGTGTAATGCTGTATATTACTTGACTCACTTCCTCAATTATGAGAAATTAGACAATTATGGTGATTTAAGTGTCTGGTTTGGTTTCTCTGCAATTTTAACTTGGGTTCTTGATGAATTGGAATAGTCAATATTGTTTAACCATAACTTTTCCGATTTCTTACTGGTTATGTGTAGTTTTGAAAGATCTGAAATTTCTTTTTTATTTCCAAGACATAGATGTCAAGGCTATTGAAGTGAGGAGCTGAAATTCTGCAAAAAGTTGAAGTGTGGTACCTCTGAGCAAGTAATATACATTAACTTATGAGATTTCTATCATTCCATTGTAGCTGATATGCACTAGCTGTAGTTGTGAAGCAGATATATGTAACTTTACTTCAAACATTTTATTCTTACTTGATCATATTTTAATGTAGTTGCAAGGAGGAGGAAGAAATCTGAGAAGGCTTCTTTTCCAACATATATCTGGGTGGTGAATTCCTATAAGTTTTTGCTCTGGCCTGGATCCACAACTTGGGATTTTAATACCGGTGTAAGGACCAGGATTTTGAAAAATCCAAACCAAGCTCTCTTGCTGGAGTTATGGCTACTTCGTTACATTCCGAGTCGAGGCGTTTGTATTCTTGGTGGTGGGATAGCCACATTAGCCCAAAGAATTCAAAATGGCTTCAGGATAATCTTAATGGTATTGATCTTTTTTCTTCTTTTTTGTATTAGGCATTGCTTTGTTAGGAGATTTCTTTATTATATTTATGAGTTTAGGTTGTTTAATAGTCCGCCGCTTTCCTTCATGAAGATAGGATACTATAACTCTATAAGTGCTACAACCTGTGGTAGGTCAAGGTGGTGCATACTAGAATAGATTTGGCTGATACTTTTCGAAATTTCTGATGCGAATTTTAGTATTTCTTACTTGCTTCACAAGGCGGAAATTAGACTATTAGTATGTCTATGTATGTGTCTGTATTGAATATCCTGTCCCGCTGACACAGATCTTGTTCGTAACAGATATGGATAGCAAAGTCAAAGCAATGATCAAGCTCATTGAGGAAGATGCAGATTCTTTCGCTAGGAGAGCAGAAATGTACTACAAGAAACGTCCAGAGCTTATGAAATTGGTTGAGGAGTTTTATAGAGCTTATCGTGCACTAGCAGAGAGGTACGATCATGCAACTGTGGAGCTCCGCCAGGCTCATCGTACCATGGCTCAAGCATTTCCGGACCAAGTACCATATGTTCTAGCTGATGAATCACCCTCAGGTTCTTCGAATCCTGAAGCTGAGCCTCAGACACCAGCAGTTCTACATGGACCACATCCCATTGGTGTATTGCTTGACAAAGAGGATTTTCATAAAGATGCCTTGGAAGATTCAGACTCTGATGTACTCAAAAGGGGTTTAAAACAGCTTAATGAGATGTTTGGGTCCGGAGTGACACCACAAAATTCAAAAATTGCAGAAGGAAGGACGAAAAGAGGGTTGAAGGTACATGAAGCAATAGACAGTGGACAAAGTTTGCAAGACAACGCCTCCGACTTATCAATTGAGAAATGGTTTCCGAACATCCAGGATTTCTCTGAGACTGATTGGGCAGTTAAAGCTGAGAATGAAGTTCAAACCATAAAGAAAGCTCTAGCAGAGGTTCATGCTGAAAAGGAAGCTGTCATTTTCCACTATCAGCAGACTTTGAAGAAGTTATCGGGCCTTGAGAGGGAACTTAATCATGCACAAAATGATGCTGGAGGACTTGATGAACGAGCAAACAGAGCTGAAATTGAAATTAAAATACTGAAGGAAGCACTTTCTAAACTAGAAGTAGAGAGGGATGCTGCTTTCCTTCAGTACAATCAATCTTTAGAAAAAATATCGAGTCTAGAGACTATGATATCTGCGGTCCAAGAGAGTACAAAAGGACTTAATGAGCGAGCTATGAAGGCAGAAGTAGAAGCTGAAACTCTTAAGCAAGAACTTTCTAGATTGGAGGCTGAGAAGGAAACTGATTTTCTCAAGTATGAGCAATGTCTTGAGATGGTGTCTCTTTTGCAGATCAGAATCTCACTTGCTGAGGAAAATGCTGGAATGCTGAATGAGCAAACTGAAAGGGCAGAAACCGAGAGTAAGGTACTGAAGCAGGCCCTTTCCGAACTGAATAAAGAAAAAGAAGCCGCAGCTCTTCGATATGAGCAGTGCTTAGAGAAAATAAGTAAGATGGAGACTGAAATTTCTCATGCGCAAGAGGATGCCAGACGAATGAACAATGAAATTCTAATGGGAGCTGCAAAACTAAAAGATGTGGAAGAGCACTGTGCTGTCTTGGATAGATCAAAGCAATCTCTTCAGGAAGAGGCAGAGAACTTGGCTCAAAAAATAGCAATGAAGGATCAAGAATGTCTTAAGAAGCAAAATGAAATGGAGAAGCTTCAGATTTCACTGCAAAATGAGCACTCGCGTTTTCAAGAAGTTGAAGCCACACTCCAAACTTTACAGAAGTTGCATTCTCAATCTCAAGAAGAGCAGAAAGCTCTGACATCAGAGCTTCAAAATAAGTTGCAAATGTTGAAAGATTTGGAGACGTGCAACCATGATCTGCAAGAAGACTTACAGCGCATCAAGGAAGAAAACCAGAGCCTGAATGAATTGAAGAGTTCTTCCTCGTATTCAATAATGAATATGCAAAGTGAAATTTCTAGCTGGAAGGAGATAAAAGAGAAACTGGAAGAGGAGGTTGCACTACAAGTGGAGCAAAGTAATGCCCTTCAACAAGAGATTTACCATGTAAAGGAGGAACTTGGTATCTTGAACCTAAGGTACCAGTCTCTAATGCAACAAGTGCAAGCAGTGGGGTTGAGTCCTGAATGCCTCGGGTCATCTGTGAAAAACTTGCAAAAGGAGAACTCAGAGCTTAGAGAAGCATGCAGAAAGGACAGTGATGAGAAGCAAGCTCTATATGACAAGGTGAGCGACAGGGACATAATCTTAGAGAAGAACACTATTCTGAAGTGCTCAGTGTCGGAATTGAATGCCATGTTGGAAGGATCAAGGGAAAAGGTCAGGGAATTGCAAGAATCCTGCCAGTTTCTCCAGGGAGAAAAATATAGTCTTGTAGCTGAGAAAGTCATCATACTCGGTCAGTTACAGATTATGGCTAAGAATATGCAGAAAATCTTTGAGAAAAATGCCTCGCTGGAGAGCTCCCTATCTGCGGCCAATGCCCAGCTTGATAATTTGAGGGTAAAGTCAAAAGGCTTGGAGGACTTCTGCCAGTTACTCCAAAATGAGAAATCCAATCTTCTTCAAGAAAGAGGCTCACTGGTTACACAGCTGGAAAATGTTGAAAAGAGATTGGGAAACCTGGAAAAGAGGTTTGCTAAACTAGAAGATAAATATGTTGATATGGAAAAGGAGAAAGTATCCACCCTTTCCCAAGTGGAGCAACTACAGGCTTCCTTTAGTGTGGAGCAAAACCAGCGTGCATGCTATATGCAGTCAAGTGAGTCCCGTTTCGCATATCTGGAAAATCATGTCCATCTGTTGCAAGAAGAAAGAAAGTCAAGGAAGGAATACTTTGAAGAAGAACTGGAGAAAGCAGTGAATGCTCAGGTTGAAATTTTCATCTTGCAGAAATTCATTGAACATTTGGAAGGAAAGAACTTCTCTCTATTGATTGAATGTCAGAAACATATTGAGGCATCCAAATTATCAAATAAATTGATATCAGAGCTAGAGAGCGAAAATCTTGAACAGCAGGTGGAATTAGAATTCTTGTCAGATGAAATTGAAAAGCTAAGAATGGCCATCCATCAGGTGTTCAGGGCTCTCCAATATGATGTAGTTCATGAACAGGAAGATAAGATTGAACTTGAGCAAATCTCCCTCCCTCATTTTTTGAATAGTATTGAGGGCCTGAAATATTCGCTATTGAGCTATGACGACGAGAAGCAGCAGCTGCTGGTTGAGAATTCATTGCTCTTAGCTATCCTGGGAGAATTGAAATTGGAGAGTGTTGAACTTCAGTCAGAGAAGAAAAATCTTGAAGGGGAGTTTGAGTTCATCACAGAGCAGCATGGGTCGCTCCAAAAAGATAAACATGAGCTTCTGGAGATCAACAGGAAGTTAAGACTGAAAGTGAGCAAGGGTGAAGAAAAGGAGGAAGAATCAAAGGCCAAATTAGAAATTATAAAAGCAGAAAATCAACATCTGAATGAAACAGTTGAGAAGTTGCACAAGGAGCTGCATAATGTCACAGATTTAAGTGATCAACTGAACCATCAAATTTTAGTGAGCGAGGATTTCTTGAAAGAGAAGGCAGTAGAACTTATGGAAGCAGAAAAGAGTCTCAAGTCCACAGTGAACATGAATACAGAATTGTGCGGAACTGTTTATGAACTGAAGAGTGAGTATGAAGAATCAAAACTAATCAATCAGATTATGGAGAAGAAGCTCCTTGAACTGTCCAAGGATAGTGCCCATCAGAAAAATGAAATTGATCACCTTCGTGCATTTAATGAAAATATGGAATATGAAGTGGGGGCATTACATTTGGAAATTAATGAACATAGAACTAGAGAACAGCACTTGAGTTCAGAGCTACAAGAGAGACGCAATGAGTTTGAGCTTTGGGAGGCTGAAGCTGCATCATTTTATTTTGATCTTCAAGCCTCCTCAATTCATGAAGTTCTGCTTGAAGATAAGGTTCATGAGCTTACGGGAGTTTGTGAAAGCCTTCAAAATGAGAGCACCACAAAAAGTGTCGAGGTAGATGAAATGAAAGAAAGAGTTGAGATCTTAGAAAATGAAGTTGGAGGACTGAAGGCCGAGTTGTCTGCTTATGTTCCTGTCATAGCTTCTTTGAGAGATAATATAGCATCTCTAGAGCACAATGCCCTTCTTCGCAGAAAGCTTTGTGCAGCAGAAAATCAAGAGCAAATGGTAATGTTCTTTCCTCCAGTACTAAGTCTAGTTCTTACTTTAATTTAGTTTCTTGAGTCAAAGGCTATTCTCCATTCCCTGACCTCCATTGACCTTCTTTTTCCTTATAACTTTTATTTTGCAACAAAAAAAAAGGCCCAGGTCTTCAGCATTGACCCAAAGTTTTTGAAGAATGACCAACTATCTACATTGTACTTCAAAAAATGAGATTCATATGACAGGGTAGTTGAATCATTTTTTTTTCTTTGTTCTTACTTTCTGACCGGCACATCAACATTACATTTGAGTTCTTCAACATGATTTAGTGTTCTATGGAAACACATAGGATAGAACAATTGTTTATGGTACAAGTAACCCTGATGACCACCCGTCCCCGGTAACAAGCGTTCAAAATTAAGGACACTTACCCTCATGGCTTGTAGAATTCCACATGCTATGTAAATTGGGTGCATGTTGATTGAATTTCTTGATGTTCTTCCAGGGTGCAGAACTGGCAGATAATGAAATAAGCTGTCAAGAACTCGAAGAGGGTCATGATGCTGTGGTAGCTGGTGGAATTTCAGATTTGTTGAAGATTCAAGCTACAATTAAAGCAGTTGAGAAGGCAATGATAGAAGAGATGGACACGCTTGCAATGCAGGAATGCATCGAGACAAACAAGAAGCTGGAAAGTACCATGCAAAAGGCAGAATCTGGTAACCCTTCACATCAAGAAAACAACATTCACTTGGAAGACAGGGGATATGGAAATGAGCTCCAGGAAGTTATTCAGTTACCGAAGACAAAATCTGAAATTTCTGAGGTCAAAAATGGGATTCTGATGAAAGATATCCTTCTTGATCAAGTATCAGATAGTTCATTGTATGGAACAAGTGACAGAGAAACTGGTGCGGGCAATGATCAGATGCTTGATCAATGGGAATCTGTTGAGCGCCATACTTTTGATGCAACAGCGAATGACCTTAAAAAGCAGCGACAGCGGGGCAAACCACCGACAGTGACCAATAAATCCCATCGATATAAAGATGTAATGCAAAGGAATGTGCATCGTTCAACAGAATTACAGGTTGAGAAGGAGCTAGGTGTTGACAAACAAGAGTTTCACACACAAAACAGGGAGCCAAATGAAGAAGGGAAGAAGGGAAAGATCCTGGAGAGACTTGCTTCCGACACTCACAAATTAGCGAGTCTTCGAATAACTGTGCAAGATCTGAAGAAGAAAATGGAGATGAAGAAGAGTAGCAAAAAGGCTGGCAGCCCCGAATATGAAAGAGTAAGTAGACAGTTGCAAGCAGTAGAAGAGGCTATCCTGCAGCTATTAACTACGAACAATCAATTGAAGAAGGATGCTGAAGAAAGTTCTACGTCCCCTGATAACTGCACTTCAGCTGGCTTAGATGAAGGTGGCAATGTTCTTGAAACCACAGTGACAGAAGAAGCTCAGAGAGGATCTGAAAAGTTACGAAGGTTACAGTTTGAGGTGCAGAGCATCCAGGATGTTTTGCTTAAACTGGATGAAAGATTTTTAGAGAGTGGAACTGGTGTGCTACTGAAAGACTTAATTTATACCAGTAAGAGCGGGCGAGGAAAGAAGACCAAGAAGAAGAAGACTTGTTTCTGTGGGTGCGCTAGACCTTCAACCGGCGACTGAAGTAAACCGTTAACAGATTAGCTTACTTTTCAACCAGCGTCGGACTGAAGTAACCCGATTACTGGATTAGCTGACTTTTAACTTGCTACAGCTTTGTTCCTTTCAAGCAGTATAATATCAGTTGTCAAAAGTTTGGCTTAGAACTATATAAGTAGGCATGATCTTGCCACAATAAGCTGTTTGCTTCAGCTTGCCTGAATCGCCTAATGTCACCTGTACCATGTTATGTATTAAATCTTGTTCAAGTTTGTTCTGAAAGTTGAGACATTCGATACCCAAACAACAAAAGCTGGAGGTCTAAAATGAACAAAGCTGCTGCTACGACCGGAGACCCCTTCTCAACTGCCTGTAAATGATGGGCAATAAAGACATGCTGCATACTGTCATTTCGTGTCTAGTTTATCTCCCAGGAAGCATTAAAAACTCAAGATTGAATGCAAGATCAAGACGTACCACACCACGAACAAATATTCAAGATAACAAAGAGGTTCCCTAATTAAACATAATGTAAACAAGTTCCCGATATCAAATATCACAATTATAAATCTCAGCTAAACAATGTGCTTTGTCGAGCAAAAACATGCAAGTACCCAAGCATAAACAAAATTCAAAACTATGATAGAGAAAAAGCACTTCGTTCAAGCTCCCACAACTTCGACAGGTTCAGCCATTGTTTCATCAGCAGGCCTGTCCAACTTCACACCAATATCTTCTGAGTAATCACCATGGACCTATATAGGAAACCAAAAATGAAAACACTGATAACAGAGCCGTGGAGCTCATAGAACCTTGTAAAGACCATGTGAAAAAATGACGGAGATGAAACAAAAGCCTCAATAGAGCAAAGTCAATGATGTGCATATTAAGCAAGAGCTCTATTGTTCAGGTAAGGTCGATTGAAATTCTAAAGCATTGGCATACTTGATAAAAAAAATTCATAAGAAAGAGAACAAGACATGCCTCCATTAACTTTCCAAGATCAAACTTGGGAGCTTTCAAGATCTTCACTTTGCGAATGAAAACATTTTGCAAAGGGTAGATGCTTGAAGTTGCCTTCTCGATCTCTTTACCAATCATCTCAGGAATGAACTTGCGAACCAATTCCTTCAGGTCACAAGAAGATGCTTGGGCTGTCATGATCTCCCTCATCTTACGACGGATCTGGCCAAACAAAAGCAGAATTGTGTATGGGAATACAATAAAACAAAGAATCCAACATTTGAAAGCCAATATGCCTTAAAACATAAGTTTCATAATTACAACAAGTTTCTGGCCGATAAATGAATCAATTGAAATACACGTCTTTGTTCAGGTATCTCAGTTTCTATATCTAGCTTCTCAAACAAATTTTGCAGAGAGTAATGCTCTGACTGTAAAAGAGTGTTCAGATATGTAACAAATTTATGAATAATACCTGTCTGATCTGACTGGACTGTGCATAGCATGTCCTCTTGACCTGATTCGGGCGCCTCTTGGTGAAACCAATGCAGAACATCCTCAGAGTGTAGCTGTCAGTGGTCTTCACATCCACATGGGCTTCAATCAAAGTTTGCCATTTTCGGACCAAGGACCTCAACTTATCAGTGGTGAAGTCCATCCCCTGGATAATTAAAAAGCACATAAAAATCTTAAATTTTCATTGAAACAGTACAGGAACGAAAAATATCAAAATCGAAACCCTCGCATCATACCCAGAAGTTGGTCAGAACATTCCTCCCTTGAACATCTTCAGCTCTCAGTCTGATCTTTCTGTAAGCGTGGTCTTCATCACCACCCTGAAGGTCAGCTAGTGATATCTCAAACACGCGATGTTTGAGTCCTTCTGAGGCAATCTGTTCAACACCAAAATAGGAATTGCAATAATGAGTCTTGCATACACACCTATCAGAATAACATTGACTACTCTCAAAAGCATCAAAAGTAAAAGAGACAACTAAAAAGGAGAAGCTTGCAATACTCAGGTGATAGAGATAAAAGGAAATCCTAACTATAAATATATCTTTCTGCTCTGAAAACAAAAGAGAATCCAACAATAAATGTACAAAAACAAACAACAATAAAGCAGAGAAAGCTATACAAAAAGATAATCCAAAATAAGGACAAATCAAGGCATTCTAAAAAAACCTTGATAAAAAGAAATGTTTATCTCGACAACTACTAAGTAACTCCAATATAACAGAGTTAAGAAGGCATGTAAACATTAATTGAGCAACAGAAAATCTATGATTTCACTAAGCAAAAGAACAGCTTGACCGTAAAATTTATGGCAACAAAACGATAAGGATAACAAAATCAATAATCCATAAGAATGACCTACATTCATAAGGACAGAATTCAAAAGAAATCATTTTAACAATAGATTTAAATAAGTTCAAAAGTTGAGACTTAACCATTCTATGATTTTCTCAATAATTAGCAGCCAACGACGGATATTTCTTTCAGTGATAACAGAGAAATTCTGGGTTGCAGCATAAAAAACTGCCACTCCGATACAAACAAACGCATACAACACAGATGTACCAATCATATACATAAGCATCCAAGCACATCAAATGTAAAGAACATTAGAAATACCTTAGTACCCTGGGTACGGGTAACAAGAGTCTTCCCGACATTCCGAGTGGTGAAGACGGAAGGACTCTTGATGTCGTACCAATCCTTCTTAGCGAAGGGGTCGGCCCTGTTTCATATATCATACCGAAAATTACAGATCTAAACCAAACCAACAAAGGAGGAGAAAATAAAATTGAAACAAAAAAATCTTGGTAACACTCACGCCTTCTTCTTTCCTCCTTTCTTTCCTTTAGAGATCCTCTTATTCTTACCGACGGCCATTGTTGAAGAAGAAAGGAGAAGCTGCGACTGCGACTGAGGAGAGGAGAATGCTGAAACCTAGTCGAGGGTTTATAAGCCACTCGAGAATTTGGGCCGGGCTTCTAATAATAAGACGTGACTTTAGAATTTATGAAATGTGGGCCTCTACCTCTCTCTGTCTTTAAAGTTGAAGCCCATGAAACTAAAAAATAAATAAGCCCACCTTTACATGCTGGGCCTTGGATGGGCCCTTAGTGGGCTGCTGATTGTTACTCTTAAACACAAATCACTATCAGAATTTTCCGGAACCCTTCCCTCGTCACTCATCGACCATGGGGAGCCCCTCCTATCAAGGATCCGTTTGGTAGAGTTTTTACTCGAAAAAAATAAACTAGTTTTAAGCTGTCAAAAATAAGTAATTGATTGTCATGTGTTTGGTAAAACTTAAATATGACATTAACTAATAAGCTGTGAGTCAAATAAGTTGTCACGTGTTTGGATGCAAGGAAAATGCCAAGTGCCAACATTGTTGAATCAATAACCACTTTTGCTTGGACCCCTCGTATCCTCTTCTATGGCGGATCCGACTTGCGTTTTTAAAACATCCAAAGTTGAAGACGCGATCTGCCCCCTCCTGGGTCTGGGTATGGATTGAGGCCCGATCTTGAGTTTGGGTTACACAAGAAATTGAGAGGGGCTTTATGGGAAGAGAAAAGCCCACGTCGTAATCTCCTCTCGCAAAATTCTGAGTCTAGTCGAGACCGCTTCGCGTCTCCGAATCTCCCGCTGTAAAAAGATTTCTTATCGAAGCTTATGATGTTATAGCATTTAAGCTCTCTTGGGTGTTTGGTACAGCGTCTTTCGCTAGCGCATAAGTTAGAGCTAGAAATAGAATGCAGGTTAATTATGTGTTACAGTAAATAAATATATGAATGAACACATGATTTGTAGGAAAAGGTGAAAAACAAAGTACAAGACGTAGCAAAACTACTCCCACAAAGTTAAAAGGCTAAAAAGATGGGGAGTAATGAAGTGATGGCCTACTCAGTACTCTCTCTATACCACCTAGTCCACCAGCAACCCCTGAAAATACTGTCAAATCAAACATCACTTCAAATCATTTCTTCCCTTTCTTTCTCCGATTCTCTTCCCCCTCTCTCTCTCTCTGAAACCCCGAAAGCCAACGAAATGGGCAAACCTGACTTGACCCCCCAAACCCTACCACCCTACGCCCTTTTGGGATTTTGAATCCATTTTGAACCCATAGCCCAGTTCCCCTTCTCAATGTCTCACCTAATTAAGAAATAAATAATATAATTCTCTGACTCCACAACAGTAAAAATATGGGTTTAATTCGTTCAAATCAAACAGTCAAGGTCTTGTGAATGAGTGAATGAATGAAGAAGAAGTAAAGTAAAAGAAAGAAAGACATATCATATGTGGAAATAGGATAGGAATTCTATAACTATAAATATCATTTCTCTCATAGTGTGATTGATGTGTGATTTGAGACTAGAAACAAAAAAATAAAGCCAAATTCTTTTGTGGGGTCTTTTTTTTTTTTTTTTACTACTCTTACTCTTATATTTTACCTTAATTGTGATAAGTGACAGAGAGAAAAAATAATATGGTAGTGTATGTATATATTTCCACAGTAACGTTAAGGTTCCGGGGACCTGGCGTCACCCCTCGTGTGTACTAAAATGACTTAAACAGTCAAATAGTTTTTTGTGTTCTTCCAAATTTCAAGTATTCCAGGCTAATGTTTAAGGTCCCTTTTTTTCTTTTTTTTTTTTGGTTCAAAATGAGTTATTTGTGTATGTAATTGTAATCGACACAATATATTTTGTGATTAGTATGATATATTTAGTCATACATAATACAAAGATGTGTGAATAAAATCATGTTTTTTAGTGTACGGTGGGACAAGCAATCACAACCTAGTTTGAATGTTCACTAGGTAATTCATCATGTTTGCGTACTAACCCACAGATTATGCATACTAGGTAAATCCATGAAAAAAAATTCATAAATTCTTGCCTTCGAAGAGGATTGAATCCCGGTGTGAGAATATGACTATTATATACCTTATCACCGGGCCAACACCATCCGGATGAATGAAGAAAAAAAAAAAAAACTAGTTTGAATTTTGAATTAGTGTCAAGTCTATTGTAGTGTCTGCTAAAAAAGAACAAGAATATTGGTGGGGTCTTCAAAATTGCAATACTACCCATATAACTTTTATCCTATGCCCTAGCGAGGGAACAAAACCAATAACGTTTTGATATATTTAAAACTTAAAAAGGGCTATTTGATGCCTTTTCAAAGAAAAAATGTCCCCTTCTTATTCAACAATCCACATGAAGGCTTAGAAATCTCTTATTCAAGGCATAGAAAACACAAAGAGGAACAACCTTATGTGCTCTTCAAGTCCCTATAAAGTCCCTATCATCCACCCAAGACAAACTTTGGCACCTACCTTTCTTCTACATTTTCATATAAAAAATAAGCTTGGCTAGTTAATATATACATAATTTTTTAAATTGTTGATGGTTTTTGAGGTGGACTTGGCCAATTTACTCTATCATTTTCAAACCCTGATTTGTTATTGTGCGAATTTGAAACATACATGAAACTGCTATGTACAAGTTGAAGGTAGGAATGAAATCCATAATCTCGGAAGAGAACATACTCTTCTGGTCTCCCCTAACGATTATATGAAGAGTTGATTCTTGTTAAGATGCCAAATGTCTCACATTGCATAGATAGTTTCACGTGATGTGGTTTATATAATCATGAGCTTACTTCCAACTACGTGATGACCCTTTTAAAGTACAACTTGTACGAGTCTTAAGCTAAGAGCTGACAACTTCTCTCTCACCTACATATTTTATTTCTTCCTCTTTGCTTCTTGTCATCCGTTGCTCTCAATTTCTTCAAAGATATAACATGGTATCGGAACTTATATTCAATCTTAGAGACTTCCACCTGTTTGGGTAGATCACCCACAAAATATACCAATTCGTAAGATAGGCCGAGTTAATTATATAAATTTATTACTTAAAAATCTAAATTTGACCATTACACCCTGTGGAACGAAATTTGAGCCATTTATAGGGGTAATTTGGGGAAATAGAAAATGAAAATCTTTGAAGGTACAATACGGAGAAAAAGTGAGGGTTGGGTACTGGGTAGAGTAATGAATGGTGTCGTATCCCTCAACGGCGAAAGAGATTGCGGGTGAAAGTAGAAAAGAGAAAAGAAAAGAAAGGAAAACAGAGAGCATCAATGTTTGCAGTAAAAGAAGAAAATCCCAAAACAAAACTGTCCTGTCTTTCTCCATTCATGTTCTCTCCTCTGTTTCCATCACATTCTGATACTCATTTTTTCAATCACATTCGACCGAGCAATTATCACCAAAAGATCTTCCCCCAACATATATTCCCACGTTAGGGTTAATATCATTTTTACACACTGAAAGATAGTAAGTGTTTTAATTTACACACCGTTGTTTAAAATGTTTGAATTTAGTCACCCAATGATAAAATTGTGTCTCGGACAGATTTTTTCATTTTGGGTAGTCAAATTGCATACGCGGCAATTAATATTTAGACAGTCAACCACATTGATTGTCCCAAAGTGAGAAAATTTGTACGAGAGACCAAGTCGAAACAATTTTATCATTGGGTGATAAAGTTGAAACATTTTAAACAACAGTATGTAAATTGAAACACTTACTATCTTTTGGTGATGTACAAAAATGATATTAACCCATTCCTACATATATATTCATCAGGCTCATGCTCTGCTTTTACTATATAGATCTTGTTTAAAGCTTTAAGCACACTACAAATCAATATTATCCGTTTTAGACCAAATGCTTACAAGACTTTATTTTTCTTGGACATTGGTTTTTAAACCTAAAAAAGTGTTGTTCGTGTGAGAGGACTTTGACATTTGCTTATACGCGACTCCTCTGTTGGGTTATGGTGGGATAAAGTCTTAACAACTCAACATTAATTAAGAAGCTAAAAAATGCAATAACTTCTGTAGCTTAATAAAGAAATACATTGTAATTAGTAATTACAGTCTCTACTTCAAATGTTTCTCATTCTCGTACTTAACTTGCATTAATTGCAAGTCAAAAAGAAGAAGAAGATTAATTAACAAAATATGAAACAGAGGAAGAGAGAGAAATCTCCCTTGGTAATCTCTCCCAGAAATCTTGCATTCCCAAAGCTCCCCTGTCGCTCACATGAAATGCAATCATATTATAAACATGGGAATGAAAGAACCCATCTGCAGAACCATCAATTACTGCACTTTGCTGCGACCAAAATAGTAATTTGCTCACAATCATGATTGATTGAAACTCTCGATTTGAACTTTTTTTCTTTCTTGTACTCTGTTTTTTAAGGCATGAATAGTTTGTTGCCACACTTGCATCGCCAAGCTTCAGGGTAGTACTCTAATGGCATACTGAATCCGGGTTGGATCGGAACGTGAACCGGCTTACAAGGGAAACAACTTCCACACTTGGATCTACACGTGGGCGGAGAAGAACCCGGCCCACCTAGTCCCTTCTGGGTCATAACCCGAGAAATTGGATCCGACCCACTTCCTCTCGCCTCCTCCTCTCTCTCCCGGAACCCGCCACCTGACAAAAGAAATACTATTACTAACTCAGACAGAGTCAACACGGAGTTAAGTATGAACTGTTGCGAGTTAGTTACTGAGTAGTGAGTCTGGCTTACCGAGTTTGGAGAACGCTGTGAGCGAGGTGGTGAAGAATAAGAAGAAAGTGAAGGCAGAGAGTAGACGGTGATGATTGTGGTAGTAATGGCGGCGGTGGCGGCACACAACGCCCATCGTCGATCGAGCTGGAGCTCCGCACTTTAGCAAGGGCCAGTAATTGTGCGTGCGTGTGTCGTGGCAGAGAAGCTTTTAAAGCATTAATGGCAGTAGCATAGAAGGCAAAAGATTGAGAGAGATAGAGAGAGGCAGAGGAGATAACGTGAAATTGTGTGTATTATTGCAATTTTTTTGGGTTTGTGAGAGAGAGAGTCCAAGTCAAAGACACAGCCCTAGAGACTAGAGAGAGAAAAAGAGAGAGGGAGGGAGCAAGAGAGATAAGGGGTTTTGTTTTACTGTTTGGCCCAATCAGACTTGGGAAGAAAGAGGCTGGGGTCATCATCTGATTCATCTCCCTGAATGATTAAGATATATAATATGGAAGGAGAGACAACTAGATGAGACTTCTTGTTTAATGTTAATTTTATTACCAAATTCAATCTACCATTGTAGGTGATGGGGGTATGTACTTGTTGGCGTTAAGACAAATTATTGGCTTTGTCTCATCAAGATGATCAAAGTTATATTTTTTCCATGTTTTTTTGATAGAAAATGTTCATCAATCAAACAAAATTACAATCATGGATAAGTAAAGCCGGAATAGAGGCGTAACCGACTCCAACATGACTGAAACAAATTCAATCGATCACTCCATTAAGACCAGGGCATCAACCACGAAGGGTGTGTAAAATCTTATAGACGGTAGAGCTGAGTAGAGATCGGATATGTTCAAAAATCTTATGGGTTTGAGGGACCAATTCACTTGATTTAGAGCAGTCGCGATCTTAAAAACATCACCCTCCAAGAAAATATGAGATAAATTATGTTCCACGGCCAGTTAAATCCCAAAACGAAATGCAATAGCCTCAAAATAGTGGAGAAATCTTACAATGTAATAAGAGTAATAAGCTAAATCCTTTTGATTTCAGTTTGTTGTCTTTCAAACATAAATTTTAAAGCTTATAAAAAAAAAGCATAAATTTTAAAACCCTTAGCCAAGCCATGTGGGATAAATAACATTCGTAACACTCTCATGTACTTATGAGTTGAGTTATATCAGACCTAATAAATGGGCAAGTAGAGACCCGTCTAACAGGCTCAAGACAATCCTTTGATATCGCGTTAAAAATCTCAACCCTACTCACATTTATGATATTGTCCGCTTTGGATTATCATGTTTCCATGGATACATCAATTACGTGCGACTTTGTTTTTCTTCAACCTTCTCACTTAATGTTTCTTGAACCCAAAAAAACCCTCATACATGTGAGAGGGGACTTATACTTATAAACTCACATCACTTATCTTAACCAATCAATACGGGACAAATAACATTCGTAACAGAACTCGACATGTAAACAAACACACATACAGTAGTGTCATGGTAGTTCCTCGTAATGCTCGTATGTCCATTAGAAAATTAGGCACCCTATAACACCAATCTGCTCTCCTTCACAATAATATATATATATATATATATTAGGCACCCTATAACACCAATCTGCTCTCCTTCACAATAATATATCTATATATATATATATAATGTTTTCTTGTACATCTCCTTGACAATAATGGAGGGTAACAATCATGCAAGTGTAGGCAGGTAGACAGCAAATATAGGGGAGCCGTGTGGGTGCGAAGGTGTGGGAGAATGGGGGTGCTGTCTCGTACATCTCAGTCAAGCCTGAAGCAGTGAAGCCTCAACCCCCCACCTTGACCTTGACCCACCATTACTGACCTAACACCTTTCTTTTTCATTTCTCTAATTACATGCCTGGCCTCGACCTTTCCTCTCCTTCCCTCAGTACGATACCCTTATTAAATTCTGTGTGGGACCAATGCTTGGCTTCCTCCTCCTGTTGTTTGACAATAACAGTTCTCATTTTATTGTGGTAAAAAGGTAAAATATAAATTGAGAGCTGCAGGAGCAGGACCAGTTTCTCTGTATAATAAGACTTGCCAGTGGATTTGGTATCTTGGCTCAGTGTTCCATTTTCATTTTCCACGGGTTCGGTTGCATTAAAGGCGAATGATCGTAAACTTGGCTCTATGCTCAGTAGATATATGGCTCGTTCAGGGTCTGGTCTGGTCTGGGTCCAATAAGGCAATCAACTAAAATATATGCGATCAATTAGGGTTCACTTTTTCAGTCATATGTTGATTACTTCATGAGGGATTGTTGAGTAGGGGAACTGGGGAAGAAAATCTTTTTTAACTGGAAGACCTATGTTTGATTCAATATCATATTAATATAAAAAAAATATTAATAAAATTACGGTTGAGAGTGGGATGGTACGATCTAAATATCTAATGGGACGATTGGTTGATATATTAAAGGGGAAATGAAGGTGAGAATTCCCTTGCTTGGTTTAGTTTTAGGATGGTGGAAATCTGAACTCATTTCACATTCGATTATCATTTGTGGAGAATAGTCCATACTCATCAAAATGATAAGAATGAATTATTCTCCACAAACGATGATCAGTTTTATTTCAAAAAAGACAATTTTATCATTATTAAAAATTAATAATAACTTTTTTGTCAAAAAAAAAAACTTCGATAATTGTATTATTACCGTTTTCATTCTCATGATTACTCTCAAATTCACACCAAATAAGATAATTCTCACTTGACACTCTCCGAACACTCGATATCACACTCACTTCATTCTACTATGAACCAAATGCTCTTGCAAAAAGATGGGATGGGATGCCACCCCGTTCATGTGCATTTGTAAGGGTATTTACATATCAACATCCCAATTATCAGTATTCAAATCGACGGCTATAAAAAGAGGTGGGACGGGGGTGTAACATGGAACGGTCCCTTTAAAATGTGACCAGTCTTTTAAACCCTAAACATATGGAGCAAACATAAAGGGCCGAGATTGAAACAGGAAGTAGGCCTAACATGGAAACAGAAGACAGTCCAAGAAAAGGACTGGTTTTCATGGATGTCTCCTAGTTAGGCCTTTGAAGATTCTTAGCATTATAAAAAAGAAGGCCTTAGTTTGAATTTGTGGGACTAGTTAGAAACAAACAGTTGCAAGGAAACAGCCATGACTACTACTTTTTCAAGCTTTTGGAGTGAAGACCACTCAATGGCTATGGTAAAACCAGAAAGTGACACTTCATACTGGAATACTGTTTATATGCTACATTGCTATAAACTATGAAGATTTGCAGAATCCCCCAATTATTGTTCTATTTTGTAATGATTCTTCATGGGTTTTTACTGTGCTTATTGTTTGTCAATTATGGGCCTAGAAAATAAAATAATGGCAAACCCACAACAACCAGTCTTTCACGTAAATGGCAAGGGGCTACAGCAAACTCTGCTGTAGCCTCTTTTGGGTCTAAATTTAAAAAACAAAAAATTATAAAGTATTCGGTTTAAAGAAATCTAACAATGCATTTTTTTCAAATTTATCACAGTCGAAATATCAAATATTTTGAGTTTATATTTGATGGTAAAGGAGGGAATGGTCAGTTAATGTCGATTTTTTATTTTGTTTTTATGACGGGAATTTAATCAATCAATTGATCATTTATTATCGGTAGATTTTTTGTTTAGTTCTTTGAAAAAATATGTAAATTTTTTTTTAAAAAATAATCAATCAATCGAATTCTGTTACATCAGTAAGTGTGTACAACCCTATCACATGATGTAGAGTTATTATATTATTTTTTATGTTAGATTTGATTATTATTTAAAAAAATATATATATCGTTGAATTTTTTGAACGAAATATGATTTTTTTTCCTTTCTAAAAAGCGACTACAGCGCTCCAGTCACTACTTGGGAATGGGATTGGGGGAGGACTTAGGCCTACCATATTTATTTATTATTATCCTGAACTTGATAAAAACTATTTTTCTATTGGTCATCATCTACCTTAAAGAAGCAGAAAAAAAAAAGAAGAAGAAAGAAATCTAGCGTAAAGCAGACTTAATGCCACGCTGTCAAAAAAATTATAGTTGATAAGGCAATAATGAAGTGCTTAAATTAATCAATCATCATCATTACAAAACCAAGATAACACGTGAGTCAGAAACCACATTAACCCCAAATTAATAATTCTTAATCTTCCACGGCCTTCTGCTTAAATGTAGTTAATCTAGTTTTTTTTTTTTTTTTTATAAATTAAAGAGGAAGGAGATGAGTAGGTTCAAACTCGAGACTTCTATGAAATACCACGCACATGAATGTCATTTGAGCTACTCGTGGTTCTCATGTAATCAATCTAGTTAAGTTATTGTGTTTAATAGGTACAACCTCAAATAAGTATGAAAACTCGTGAGTCGTTTGAGGGCAAATCTACGAATGTAGAGTTATTTACAAAGGAAGTTAAAAATTAGGATTAGTATTTAAGTTCGACTTAACTAAATTGAGTTGAACTTTTGGTCATTGAAATAGTTGACCAAATCTAACTCAATCATCAAATGTACAAACTAAATAATATAAAGTTGAAAATTCAATAATCAATTTGAACATGGTCAATTATTTCAGTTATCAAAAGTTACATTATCTCGAAACTCGGTTCGAATATAGCCCTATGTTATAGACAATAAGTGAACTCAAATATCATCTACAATTTGAATGTTAGTACATATTATTACATAATGGCAGAACATGAAGTTTTAAGGTGAAATGAAGCCGTTACTCATGAGAGATGGTTTGGTTGATAATCCATTGAGTTAGTCATATGTGTATCAAAGGTTGAGAGGGGGAAAATTAAGAGGGTTTTTGGTACGATGATTATCTTTGGGTTATGCCGTAAAACAAAGATGCAATCGGTCTACGTGGCAGCCTAGGGTGCATCGCAGCTCCTAAACAGCACCCCCGCCCAGCGAATGGACACCCGGGACTCAGACTCAGAGATAAAGAAAGTCGGAGAGAGAGAGAGAGAGAGAGAGGGGCTCGTGATTCGCGTCTCTCGGATGTGCCGCTGTTGAGTCCTCGCCGGGAATCTGACGTCATGGACACTGGAGCCACGCCGTCGCAGTCGGTACTAGACAAACCCCTCTCGCAACTAACTGAAGAAGACATTTCTCAGCTCACCCGCGAAGATTGCCGCAAATTTCTTAAAGACAAAGGTTCCTTCACTCTCTTCTTTCTTTTCCCTCCATTTTTGTTGTTCGATTTCGGAAGATTTTCTCGTTCCGGAACATTCTCCGAGTTGACAACTGTTTGTTTCCTTGTTTTGTGATGGTGGAGTGACCGTACAGGAATGCGGAGACCCTCTTGGAACAAATCGCAGGCGATCCAGCAAGTTATATCCCTCAAAGCTCTTCTCGAAGCTAACGAAGATTCCGGCGCCGGTGCCCTCTGCAGAATTCTCGGTTCTCCCATTCTAGACGCGCCGCCCGTGAGTGCCAGCGTTTTACATCTTGTGTGTGTACTGAACACTGAACAGTCCTCTGTTACCTTTTTTTTGTCTGTTCGTTGCGAGGTTAAGTTGATATGGGTTGACGATGTTGAGGGGATTTTTTGTCTTCACAGGAAACTCCACCTATGGGTTATCCGGTTAAGGAGCCGAGCAACGGTGGTTGTGCTGGTCACATTTCAGCAGCAACGGTGGACGAGGTGATTTCATATGGGCAGAAAGAATCTCCAAAATCCACCACTCCCTCGGAGGAATTGGGTTGCCCACGGACAGCTAGCGATGTTAATGTTATCAGTCCCAGGTATCCATTTGATTTTTGGCTCACTTTTGCTTGATATCTGCGCTATTCTTGTTTGTCTAATTTAAGCTCTTTAGATTTTTGTAAAAATAAGGCAACTGCAATCAACAAGTCTAAAATCTCTGGGCAATCTTGATTCAGATAAAGATATTTTGAGGACCAGTTTGCTGTTGATATTAATTCATGCAGCCATCCAGCATATTTTATTCCAAATTAACATTAGAATCTTTTATGTTCTGCTCAGTTCAATTGGTGCACAGTTTAATTGGGTTAGGGATGGGAAATTGTTTCACTTAACCGATATTTAAGGCCAAAATGTATCTTTTAATTCGTAGAGACCAACTCCTTTATCTTATTTGAATATTTGACTAAGGTATTAGAGCATGTGTTGCAGGAGTCCAAGTGTGACAAATGGTTTAGTTGGGCAGATGACAATTTTCTACTCTGGCAAGGTTAATGTGTATGATGGAGTTCCGCCAGATAAGGTAATGAAGCTTCCTTTTTTGTGGAAACATGAAGCATATATCTGATCAGCACGCTTAGCATTCATGCATCCTAATATGGATTTTCAGGCGCGGGCGGTAATGCATTTTGCAGCTAGTCCTATACCTTTGGACAATACACTGTGTAGAACTTCAGCACTGTGGTCCTTTCCATCTCATTCACATACTGCAAGTGAAAAACATGGTCCTGTTCCTACTGGTGGAACAACTCTCAATACTATACAAACAGGTAGGATTTTGTAATGGAAGGAATTACTGCTTGCTATTTTAACTGTTAGTTTACTAAAATTATGGTTCATAAGTTCATTACTTGGATCAGGTTTTTTCTGAGCTGTGATCACTGAATCTTAAATGCATGTAATGTATGCCATATTGTTTTCCAAGAACAAATGCACACTTCAACCTTTGTGTTCGAAGACTGACAACTTAGTCGATGAAAACCAATTTGTCCAAAATCCTTTGGGGACTGGAAAACTAGCAAGACTATTTCCTTTGGGGACATGAATTTCTATTACAGCTGCTACTGGGGCGAAATGATTTTCGTACCTGACTCTTCACATACCTTGCAATTGTGAGAACCTTGTGAACCAGATCTCTTTGGGATAAGGATTTCAATACCTAACTTTCCATACACCTCGCAATTGCGAGAGCCTTGTGAACCTAATCTTCTAAAATCTCTAAGGAGTAACCCTAGAAAAAAGTATTTGTTGGCTGTTTGTGCTATGATGGTTCATTTGTTTTAATCCTTTTATCAAGCGAGTGCTGCTCTTAAAAGTGCTCTTCCCTGTGCTGCTGGAAGGGAAAGCTAGGACATTGTATTCAATTAGTTCAAAGTAGTTGCCATGAAGCTAACAATCGTTGTTTATCTTTGCATTGGGTAGAAAGATGCAAAATTTACGATAGCTAATTAAGAAGAAAATGAAAATCATTCTCTTCGAGACTTCAAAGTCTTAAAATTTTCTCTTATTGATTTATTTCATTGTACTTTCATGGTTTGCCATGCATATTTTCTTTACGATTATGCTGGTGCCACCATGGTCTCTTACAGCCGTTGAAAACTTTTTAGCATGACCGTTAAGGCATAATTTGTTGGTCTTGTTCTTCTGATTGATCTTTTTACCTCTTAAACTTTGTCTACTGGCTTTAGTTCCTTTCATATGATCTCCAACTTTGTGTGCTTTGCTGTCAATGTCAAAAGCTCTAAAGCCCATTTCTTTTTCGAACTACATCAAAAGAAAATTTCCGAAAATGTTGGTCATTTGACTAAAGATCATAGGATTATACTGATAAAATAACTTCCCTGCCTATTGTGATATAATTTATTGTCTTTTATGATTCTATCCTTTTAACACTTGGTGGTTTCCCAGAAGGGCAGGGGAGCAGGGAAGTGTCATTGCAAAGGTTTCTCAAAAAGCGGAAAGACAGGTGCCATGTTTGATATCATTCACTGGATGTCACTAGTAACCTTGTTTTAGGAGTTGCTGCTAAGCCATTAACCTGAACCCATTATATTTCTCCTTGCTATTTCTTTTGGGTCATATTCTTGTTAGGGGAAGATTTAAGGGCAGGAATAATACAGGGCTCACGTCTTCTGGCTTGGAGGTGTATCTGAACCATCAGGTTGAGAAACATAGCCCAAATGGACACACAAGCCGAAGCAGCACAAGCTCTCCCCCCCAGCCTGGACGGCCATCTGCGTTCTCAGGAGACAACCAAGCGAAGGCTAGTTATTCTGTTGATCTCAATGACGGTAGGCTGTAAAGTTTCTCTCTTCCATTGAAGTTCACATGGGTGTGTGAGAGGGTGCATGTTTACGGATCTGCCTGTTGATTTTGCATGATTTAATATGTGCATATGTAGATCACAGTTTAGTACAAGATGTCAGAGAACTGATCAATGGGTTATCAATATTGTGGAAGGTATTTTTGTCTTCAGAAATCAACTGAAACAATTTTGACAGTTTCATTATGCAATGACCTTTCAACTCACTGGCCTTTCCCTTTCAACTCACTGGCCTTTCGGAACTCATACCACTGCTTCACCACCGTTATGGTCTGTTTAAATGTATGCTTCCAACAGTGAACAGTGTTATGTTTAGCATTTTAGGGAGGTTATTTTTGGTTTTAGGGTAGGAGAATTCGTCAATGTCAAGTCACTCCCTTTTGTATGGACAACTGACTGATCATCTGTATGTCTATACATCGATATGTTGTAGTAAATGTAATTACTTAAATACTCTGCAGATGTTCAAGGACGCCGAATTTGTATATGACCCACTGCTCATTTGCTGCTGGAGAATAAGGAGAGATCGATGTCTTGTAGACAATTGGCACAGCGGAGCGGGGAAGTGAAAGGAGACACCAATCTAACACGCTTCAATTACTGCTTGTCCTTTTAAATGAGTTAGCTTAGCTGCTTCCTAGCAATAAAGTTTTTTTTTCTACCTGTCTGGAGCCCTTCTTAGAGAACCTTTCTTAGCACTCGAGCTTTATCCATTTTGCCAGACTTGGAAGCCTTTATAACACATCTTTGCTTTGAGCTAGCCGGATATAGAGCAGGAAGCTGTCTGTGCTTTATGTTATGTTGTAAACGTTTGCTACATTTTAGGGATAATTGAATTTCCACTTCTCATAATAAAGTGCTGTGTTTTGTAGTCGGTTCATCAAACTTGTTATATTTTATTTATTTATTTTTGAAACGGGGGGAGGGGATTCGAATATTGGTCATTAGGGTGATACACACCAATCTTATCATTTTCAATTAGTGGCTTGGGTGTCATCAAACTTGTTATATGAGTTACAACCTTAACCAGTTTTTATAGTAAAATTCTTAGGGTTCAATCCTCCTCCGGACACATGGGTCCGATGAATTTAATTAGTACATCCAATATTAAATCTAGATTATAGGGTAAACACTACCTATGCTAAATTGTATCTACCAAGGATGAGGAGCAAACCATATTGTACGTCGTGGAAAAGTAGGCATTGGATATTGTCCCATCAACATCGCCTTACCATAAACATTACGGAATACGAAACGGTTAGCTTTTAGCTCGCCGACGGCCATGCAGTATCCTTTGTACAAGCCATTGTGGTCACGATACCAGTCATCATCTGTGAAGTAGACAGCATCAGGTTGAATCAGCTTCCCCTCCTTAGAATCGAAGGATATGGAGTCATTTATACCCAAAAACAAAGCTCGATCACCCAATGAAGCCATCTTCACCCAAACTTTTTGCTCAACATCAAGCTTAAAAAATTCAAATTGTGGCATTTTGAGATGATCGTCCTGACCAAAAAAAGTGTCAATTTGCAGCAAATACTTGATCACAAGTAACAAATCCCCTGCTGCTGCATCTGCCACCAAGTAAACCCTGATCTCTTTAAGATGGTGGTTATGTAGTGTTCTCTCGAAACCAATCTCACTCATGTCTCCTTTCTTTACAGGAAGAAGCCAATCTTGAAGCAAGTGCCAAACCTCAACAGAACCATTATTTCTGCCCAAAGCATATAGTTTTTCCTCATGACATGTGATATCAACATAAGGTCCGTGCTCGCAGCCATCAAGTTTAGTCCAAGAACTAACTCCACTTTTATAAAAACCTAGCTTGCTGCGTCCATTGTTGCCATGGTACATTAATATAACAAAAAAGCACGTACCTTGTCTGCTGTGATTAGATGCGTCTGATGATAGTATTGCTTTGCCGAAGTAATGCTCAGGTCCACAAGAAGCAATAGCATGATCAGGTATTTCCAAGGGAGAACCAATTCGATGAAGTTGCACTCTGTTTCTTGTAAAAGGATTCAAGAGGAATGCATCAACGTACCTGTCTATATATATTAGCCAACCGTAAGAAGAACCAAAGCAGACAGACTTCTTGTTCTTGTCCATCATCTCTACAACCTCAACCGCTTCACTGCACTGATAAAGAAATTTTCTTCGAGATTCAATATTTTACAAAAGCCAAATAGTTCGTTCACATATAGGAGCCACGGAACTTCACGGGATAGCGTGGAGGATGCAGAACGTTTTATGTATATCGTTATCATCCTGTTCCACCATGAACAAACAGCTTTGGCACGACATAGATCAGCAATAGACGAGAGCTTGAAGATACGATAGAGAATATCCTGATCTAGATGAGCCCAATCACGCAAAGGGTTCGAATTGTATATCCCCCACTCCATAATAAGAGAAAAGGAGAGAAGGGAGTCGGATTCTATACATATATAAAAAGGAGAGAATATCCTAATTAAAAGGCAACAATTATTGAAATCTTTCTATACATATATAAAAACAAAAGCCTCACCACTGTTTTACTGCATCCACGTCGGATTCTAAGATCCATATATGTTTGCCACATAGGTTTTGTTTTTAAAAAAATAAAAATAAACTCCTTCAACGCCAGATTCTATAATAAATACATGAGTGACACCCAACGGTTCCAATCTTCAACGAAATCGAAAGAACTTATCCCATATTAAATAGTGCTCAATTAAATCCTGGTATATCCAAACAGAATTTTTTTGTTCAGCCACTTGCATACAAAATTCATAATTTTTTCCCTGGGGTTTTCTACAATGGAGGAGAAGTTTCCCCTATTGAGTTTTATGAAGCCCAGTTCTTTTTTACCTTAAGAAAATTCATAATGGTTTTCTTCTGCGTTGCTTTCTGAGCCTACAGATATTCTCTTGACTGCCCATATAGTGTGTGAATGACCCACAACGGTGTCTCCGTGTCTTAATTGTGTTTACTGCGAGGCCGGTGTGACCATCCAAACCACCACCTCTCATCTCTCTCAACCTACATTTCAAAATATTGCACAATATATATAGAGCTGCATGGTATTGTTCATTTTACATATTGCACCAAAAACTTTTACTGTTAAATGTATTTGCATATTGTGAAATATTATTGCCCAATTTATTTGGAATTCAATTGCTTGGTATCTGAACAGCCGAAGAAGCTTTCTTCTGATTTGGAATCTGAGTAGATGCATGTAGAAAAGACTGAGCCATAATGTCGCACAACTGGTAAGTATAGAGCTACCTTTTTTGGTTGCTTAGAAGTCACTTGAGCAGTTTGGGAGAATTAATTGTGATCTTCCTCAACCTTTGAACTAGCATTTAAGGAAGGGGTCATTTGCCTTACGGAGTTTCTTAACTACATCGAGTCTTTGACTTCTTCAGCAAGTGTTCATTATGGTTGTAGTGTGAGTCTTTGGCTTCTTAACAAAGTGGATTTTCTGATTGCCCCTAATGAGAATTCGAAGCTCAGAACGTCGATTTGTATATGCACGGAGCATGATGATCCACCAGAACCTAAAGCCAACTGGAAAATCTCTTCAAATTACGCTCTCGCCAAAATCTGCTACTATGGTACATGTCTTCTGTACAGAATCCTTCTCTGCCACCTCTTTGCTATATAGTATCTGTAGCACAACTGCCTCCCTCCCTACTCTTGATCTACTAATGTTTGATTTAACAAAGTGGATTTTCTGATTGTCCAGTTGTTCTTACTCAAGAGTGAGGACAACTGGACAAGCTCAGAGGTTTTGGCGTATACTGAATAATAGTTAATTTGCTTGATCCTTGTGTGCCTTCTGTGGTATATTTGACATAAGCTGCTTCAATTTTTACTGGCAGCCATCTACATGCCTGCATCCTCTTATGTTTCACGTTCTTTTACATGAAATGCAGTCACTGTAGTTCACGTTCTGCAAATCTCACAGAAGTTGGATTTGAGTTGTGACAGAGGCCATCTTTCCATCACCAAACATAACATTTACCCATACGCAAGCATAAGCTAGAAAGGACTAAAATATAGGTTTCTCGTATTATGTGACAATATTTGCCAAACCTATGAAAGCAGAAACATGAAATATCTGTCTTTTCTACAATACTACAAATACATATCAAACAAAATTCTAAGCTGCGTTGTCACAACCTGATCCTCTAGTTAATCCTTTGCATCCGCAATGCCCCCTGGAGTTATCTGAAACACGTGTTTCCGGTAAGGAAATCAATGCCAAATCTGAAACTTTAGTGACCATTGCATATGACTACAATTGCAAGGCTGATGTAGAAATAAAAAGCAAGTAAAAGATGTAAAACTATGTAGTAGTACAAAAAAGGATATAGCTTCAGCCTCTGGCAGATTTGGAGCATCAAAGACCTTACAGACACGCTGTTCACCTTTGCCTTTCCTGAACATGAGCCTGATTGTGGCTGCATGCGCCAGGACATGACCTCCTGCTGGCTTCTTAGGATCTGATATGAACACTCCTCCACCTGGGTCAGCTATAACTGCAAGCAACAAGCCAATAATATGGTTCACTAATAAACCTCTGTATTGCCATACCAATTATAATTAAATCCATTACTCAGAATTCAATGAATTCCACTCGCAAGGTACTCATAAACATCACTTCAAAACATGGAAGATAATTTATTTTTTTCCCTTTTGGAGTGGAGGGGGATCATTAGGTGTTGAGACAAGAAAAACAAAATTGTAATCCAGGCTTCCTAGATAAGATAAATTTACGATCAAATGCTTCCTCGATTATCTTATAATAAAAAATGTACCTTGATTAGTCATATAAACTGCAACATTAAATTCCTCTGCAATCTTTATCATTCTGGACAGCATCTGTGCCAATTTTTGCTGCACATGGAAACCAGAAATGTCTTGAAGATGCAGTAAAAAGGTCATATATTAGCACACTAATAAGTTAAATAAGTTAACCTGGCGGTCTGCAAGCTCTCCTCTTCCTGTGAAATCCACTCGAAAGAGAGCAATCACTGAATCCACAATCTGAAAGGACAACGCACAGAAATGAAACCCCAGTGTCTAGTAATAACAGCAGTACAGCATCACATTCATAGGACAATTCTATTAGAAACAGATTACCAGAAGTCTAAATGGTTCTTCAGACATTTTTGCAGCCAACCCAAGCAGGAGATTATACTGATGTTCATACGTGTAGGCACGAGCGTAGATGATCTTTCAAATTCAGAAGAGACATGTAAGTCTAAGATTTCTTTCCATAGTTGCTGATATTGAGAACATTATGCTTACATTGTCAAGGACAGCACCTGGATCCATGCCAAATCTTTCAGCGATTGGTACAATGCGATCAGGTCGACTGCAAGTGAGTGTCGTTAAGGAAGAAAAATACGCATGCACTATCATAAACAAATCTCGTGTGATATTCAATGGAACATCAAAGAGGTTATTTAAAGATAAAGTTTGATAAACACAAAGGATACAAAGTTCCTTCAGTATCGATGTAAGCAACTTTTCCATTCCCTCCCCGCATGTTTGTGGGAAGCTGCATGAGAAGCCAGAATGTTCATTACCACATATTGCTACTGCACATGAATGGGGGTGTTAACACCACTAGTAATCTTTGGTACACTGAGCACCAGAAGTGAGAGAAACAGTGCAAATCATAGAAATTTTAGCATTCAATTCACATCAAAAAAATTTAGAAGACAGAAATAGTCGGGGTGACATAAAAAGAGAACAAATCATCTGCTGCAATACTTTAAAGGAAAACAATCAGCAATCAGAACCAACATGCTTTAGGTCTTTAATCACAGAATCCAGACATGTTGCATAGTTAAATATTCCAATGCTGTTTGAATTTCTTCAAAATTTTCATGAAAAGAATAACTTATACATGAAACAAATCCAATAGATTTTAGCAGCAACATATAGACACACCATATATAATATATCATAGAATTAATTCAATGGTCATGATGAAGGTGAAAAACGAACCTGTGTAGACACACAGAGTGTATGTGCAAGCTGCGTTTTACCAGACCTGAACAAGTATGGAGACGATAAGCAAAGAAGTTATACATATATTTGAAATTAGTAAGCAAACAGTACATATGCATTTAGGAGGAAATGAGCTTTTATTTTCACCGGAATTCCCCAAATGCTTCTGTAATAGCCAGAGTTTCAATCCCACCTTCATTAATTATACAAACACGTCATCAACTACAGGATGAAAAATGAATATGGAGTTGTAGACAGAAATGGACATCTCATAGTGAAACATTACCGCCTAAGAGTTCATCAAGGGCTTGGCTTCCAGTTGTGATGCGAACCACCGACTTCCTCTATAAGTGAGAACAAGAATTTGCCTTCAGATTCATCATAAAATATAAGTACACAAAACATGTTTATAAAGTTGATGCATGCAGCATCCTGTTTACATCACAAATAGCATTTGTGACCTATGGACTCGACGAGTGTTTTTATTTAAGATAAACAATGAAAATGCTGAATAACTTGTAACTTACTCTGATCAGAGCATCACTTCCGGTTATATAACCAAAATTCTGGACAAAAAAAGAGGGGAAAAAAATTTCATCAAAGACAGAGGGCCAAGGTTAATAAGATTGATAGTTATAGTATAGATCTTAGTTCATTGGTAAAGTGGAACATACAACTATCTTCTCGGCAGCTTCACATATCTTATCGACTTTGGCGTCAGATAGTCCTTTGATCCCAGTCAAGTTCTGCATACATCAATATCAAAATAATCAGAGCACAAAATCTCTCCCGAAGTAACAGATCTGAATTTTCTAACTTTTTTACCTTCTTTGTGTGCATCATCAAGCCATTGCAGGAAAAGATCCCAGCATCTTGGAGTTTCTTCACGTCTCCAGCATTGATTCCATGGGAGATCACTGCACGTACGATAGAGCAACAGATGTCAAGAATAACATAATAATCGATAGAAATCAGGATCTGATATTGCAAACGTACAAAGCTGTTGAAACTTAACAAAAATGGTTATTCAGCGGTGACATTTTTAGGTTAACTAGGGTTATTCACTTAAAATCTACGTGCAAAATTGATCTCTACTAATTCTCGTACAATTTGGATTTGATCAACTGTCTTCTCATTCAAAATCTAAGGGATGTCAAAGTAAAGAGCAAACGAATTCAGATCCACTGGATTTTGATGCTCAAGAACCGAATGAAAAGTGAATTCAACAGTCTCTCTTGTGATAAATCGTTTATAAGAAATTGGATAAACGAGAGAAGGCGAACAACTACAATGAAACAGAAACGAAGTACCTCGTAAAGTGATTAACTAATAGAAGGCAATCAAGAAGAAATTAAACTACGACTAAACAATCGGACAGAGAATGAATAGGAAAGAAAGCGAACTAATCGCCAGTCATTAAATCAAAGAGAAATGACAGAGATAAAGAGAAAAGAACACATAGGAACCGAGAATCAAATAGCATGAACAGAAACAGCGAGAAATTGACATAATACATGCATATAGAGAGAAACTGAGTTATGTTTCAGTATCAACACACAATCAAAGCGAAATCCAACACGATAACATCGTCTGCCAAAAAAAATCGAGAACATAAAACTAGTGCTGCTTACGCTTGTCGATCGCTTCAAACAAGTCCTCTTCATCGTCGATTTCTTCTCGTTCGACGAGCTGTAACTGGCTTTGCTCTTCAGCTCTGCGCGCCATCGGATTGATAGTTAGAAGAAGCTTTGTGATCGAATTGTAACCGAGAGAATCAAGAGCTTGACATTCTGAAACTTACTTGAGAGTAGCTATCATCTTTGCTTAGTGAAGACGAAACCTCCCAAACAGAACGTGATTTTGCGCGTTTGTGTGTGAGAGAGAGATTTGAAATGAAAATGTAGCACCGAGTCTGTGAATCGGCTAAATTTAAAGGGCGGGAATCGGGACGATTCAGGTTGCTTAAATTGGGCCAAATATTGGTTCAGATCCGTGTTTGGGTCTGTTCTAGAGTGTGTTAATAAGGACTTCGCTCTGATGAAGTGGGCTTTTTGGAGTTCTAATGGGCTTCAAATCTTACTACTAAATAAGTTTGCAGGCTTTTTCTCCTTCTTATTAGCCCAACAACCCTGAAACATTGGATAATGCATATGGAGTGTTGATACTTGATAATGGAGATATATCAGAAACAGACCGGTTTTCTCCTTCTTACTACTTGATTGCTTTCCTATATATTGTTAGAGAAGTTTGATACATACATTGTGCTGTAAGTTCGATAAAAAAATTTTGGTTGGTCGACGCCACGTCAAACGGTTGCCAGACAATACACTTTTATGCTTGGGCAACGGTGAGAAAGATGAAGTTCTTTGGGTTGTTTTGTAATTCTCATAATCACTTTATAATGTCATTGGTTAGATCCAATGTATGAGATTAAATATCTGTAAATAATATGTTTTACATGTGTCCGCATGCAATAAAACATATATGGTACGGACATTCCAAAAAGGCAGGATAAATTACTTTGAAAGCATACTTAAATTTCCGACCATTTGTCTTGGCCAGTCAAAGTCAGACATTTACAACCAAAAAAGGTAGGAGAAACTTCACACCAATATACACGTCTTTTGAGCTGTATATATATATATATATATATGGACAATGCTAGAAACCCCCAAAATTTGACCCAAAAAATCTCTCAAATCTATGTGGTATTAAAATAACCATTGATTAAAAACACACATATAGGTCCCACTTCACATTAAATGGGGGTCTTTTGGGGTCACTTTTTAGGGATCTCAAGCATTATTCTATATAGAGGACAACAAAACACAATTAACATAAAATAGATTACCCACCAAGAAAGAAGAAAAAAAGACTAGTTCATTAATGAAAGAATACAAAATGGAAATTAATAGAATTTAGAAATGAACAATCTAATAGGCTGATTTTTTCTAGTCATTCTAGTTATGGGGACAGGATTATTTGATGGGGGAGAGACCTAGCTTTGAAAATAAACGAATTTGAATCATCAAGATGTTCTGATCACGTTGACCGAAAGGACTCATCCGACGGTCGTTCTGATCACGTTGACCGAAAGGACTCATCCGACGGTCATCATCATCTTGACGAATTCATCGTAATTAACCTGGCCATCACCGTCCAAATCGGCCTCCCTAATCATCTGCTCCACCTCTTCGTCTGTTAATTTCTCACCCATATTGATCATCACATGCCTCAACTGCGTTCATAGACACAGTAAACATATGTTACAAGTTTAATTTCTTTTAATTAGGATCTAGATTCATAAAAACACTTAAATAAGATAAAATAATTAAGTAAGAATAATGTGTGATTCAAATACATGGATCCCCTGTTTCTTAAAATATAGTAAGTGTTCATTGCACATACAGCTGTAATATACTAATATTCTCCTATAAATTAATATGAACAAGGTGAAACACATCATATATATATACACACACACACGACATGTCGATGATGGTGTTGACCCGCTGCTAAGGTGCATGCTAGCCATATTCTTCTACCAGATTTCAATTCTCTTCAGATACATGAGTTCACACATGGTTATTCATGAATTTGCTTGGTATGGATAGTTTGTGGGCTAGCATGCAAACCCGAAGAGTTTTACCCTTGTGCATGTAGGTCCCACCGTAAAAAACCCTCATAAACATAAAATTTTCGTAATCACCTAATTAATTAGCTGCCACTGCCAGTACATAAAGGATACTATTTTAAAAAGAATGAAATATTCAAGTTTATTAATAAAATAAAATTTTTTAAAAAAATTACCTCATTAGGTGAAATGTAACCATTTTGGTCCTTGTCAAACACTTTGAATGCCTCTTTGATTTCCTCCTCTACATCAGTCTCCTGAATATGTACAAAAATAAACATAAACAGATTCACTTTCAAGTACAATTACTCATAATTAAAATCAAACTACTTAGTTTGATCATAACATATATACACACACACTGATATATACCTTAATTTTCTTGGCCATCAAGTTCAAGAACTCATTGAACTCAATAGTCCCATTCCCATCGGCATCAACCTCGCTAATCATGTCAATCAGTTCTTCTTCTGTTGGGTTTTGATCCAGTGACCTTATCACTGTTGCCAGTTCTTCAATTGTAATGCAACCTACACACATTAATTAGTTAAACAGGCAACCTATACATATAAAACTAAAACATATATATTGTTGCGCAATTAAAAGAGCTAGAAGCAAAAGAAACTGACCGTCTCCGTCCTTATCAAAGAGGCAAAAGGCTTCTCTGAACTCAACAATCTGTTCGTCACTCAGACCATTTGCCATGATGTGCGCTGTGTTTCCTAGAAGCCTCCAACCACTATAGCTAGCTAGAGAGAGAGAGAGTAATATGTTGAGTATAGCTCAATCTTAGCTGGGTATATGTAGGATTCCAATGTGGTCAATGCAGGGTTCAATTTATTTTAATTTACTTGCAATAGATTATTACATTATAATCAAATTAACCATATGACTTGATTTGGGGTTTATTGTATATATTGGTCTTATTGTGTGAAGAATCAAAATCCCTTCTTTTGGATCACGACTTTTTTACTCTCATTTATTTTTTAGGTAACAATGCATGAATCTATCATGTTAAGGGATAAAATCCCACATCGGTTACCGAGGGATCTTGTGTCCAGCATATAAGCTGGTGCAGGTCTTCAATTTAGAGTCCAGCATTTTCCATGTGGATGGGTTGGGAACTGCCACAGCCCAAAGGGCTGAGATGATGGGGAGGCTGGCTCTGGTTGTGCCATCGTGAGATTTTTTACACGGTATCGGAGCAGGTGTGCGCTCGTCCCCGATAAGAAGTCCACTCGTTGGCCTTGGGCAAAGCCCAGTCCACGAGTGCGGGGGAGTGTTAAGGGATAAAATCCCACATCGGTTACTGAGGGATCTTGTGTCCAGCATATAAGCTGGTGCAGGTCTTCAACTTAGAGTCCAGCATTTTCCATGTGGATGGGCTGGGAACTGCCACAGCCCAAAGGGCTGAGATGGTGGGGAGGCTGGCTCTGGTTGTGCCATCGTGGGATTTTCTACATATCAGTTTGTATGATCTGACAACAAATAAGATTGAGACAAAGTTCATGTGGGAACAGACTTAAAAGTGGGACAAGCTCACGAAATCAAGATTTCATAAAAAAAAAATCTCTAGTGATTGGTTCGAAAACTACCAACCTCGTGTACCATATATCTACCTATCAGTACTGACAACAAATAAGATTGAGACAAAGTTCATGCGAGAAGGGACTTAGAAGTGGGATAAACTCACGGAATCAAGATTTCACAAAAAAAGATCTCTAGTGATTGGTTCAAAAACTCCCAACCTCGAGTACCATATATCTTAAATACGGATAGATAGCCAACTAAGTTATCCCAAGTGTTATCTCTGCATGCGGCGCAATGGGGAGTTCTAATTGGCCTTCAAAAAGCTTGAGAGCTTGGGTTCCGTAAGGTCATGTTGAAGGTGGATTCTCAAGTAGTAGTTAATCTTTTAAATAAAGAGATTGTCACTACAAATGCTCACTCTCATTTGCTTATGCGCATTAAACGTCTTCTTTGTTAAGATTGAGTCATTCATGTGAGACACGTTTATCGTGAGACTAATTTTTGTGCGGATAATTTAGCCAACCTTGAGTTCGACTTGGCCCAAAGAGTTCAATTATTTTTTTATCCTCTTTTTGTAACTATTCTCTTTTTATGGGATGATATTATAAGAGTATCCCATCCCAAATTGTGTCCAATTTAATAATACTCTATTCTCATTCTAAAAAAAATTATTACAAAGATGGTATTTGGTATGGGGAGGTGTGCACTCTTTTTCAACCCCAATAGGCACGCTGATCCCTTCCTCGCACGAAATAAGACTTGATAAGGGCAAATGTAATGGTGAATTGGTATTGGGTCAACAAAGATGTTGTCTTTTGCTGATGTGGCTGTATTGTAAAATGTGTTTTGCTTATGTGGTTGTATTGAGATAAATGTTTTGCTGATGTGAATGTATTGATATTTGATGTTTTGGTGTAGTTTTGTTGTGGATAATATAGAGGAATGGAATGTTGTTGGGTTGGGTGGAAAGAGAAAGTGTGTGGGAAGAAAAAGTGTATAGAAATTTGTGTTTTGTTGATGTGGCTGTATTAGAATACGTGTTTGACTTGACTTTTTGTGTAATAGAGGTGAGACCGGGCCAACAAAAATATTGGCCCAGTAAGTTGTTTCTCATTGCATTTGCCCTAACAACAACACATTTTTAGGTTTTCAACGCGTTTTGCCCACACACGTCACCTACTCTACTGTAAGTTCTCTGAAAGTTTTGCAATTGGTTTAAAATTATATAATCTATAATTTAAATCAAATTGTATGATTTTTTATTCATCATTAAATATGAAATTGTATACTCTAAAAGATTATGAAGCTCTCAAATCTCATACGTTAATTTATTTTTTTTTTTATTTATAATTTGAGAAATCTCTAACGTTAATGTATTTTTATTTTTTTTATTGATAACTTGAGAAATCTCTAATTGAACGACCACTTTGTGATTTTTGGGCTAGATTCAAACCATGAGCCGTACATCAGACACATTTTCTTCATTACAAAAGCAATGGACAAAAGGTTTTCGATAATTTATGACTCATTAAATGATGAATTTAATGTGCTTTTCTGTCAAACACGGTTTCTCTCTTGCTTCAATAAGAGGGAGTGTGCAAGTCTTCGTCAGATGGTCAAATCCATATATATTAAAAACTGAAATATATGTCGCCAGTAGGGAAGCCCGGGGCCTGCTGTAATAAAATTACAACAGACACCATTATAATATGCTTTTTTGACATTAAAAGTTTTTATTTTTATTTTTAAAAATCATAAATATGTAGTGTTCATCGCAACGAACACAACGATATATTTTTTGTTAGAAACAAAAATCAAATTCAACATGAAAAAGACACGACAATTCTAGGCCATCGGATATAAACTCAAACTATTCAATGTTTTGATCACGATGAATTTGATTTTTGTTTCAAACAAAAAATATACCGTTGAATTCGTTATGAAAATACTACATATTTATGATTTTTAAAAATAAAAATAAAATTTTTTACTATCTATAAAATACATTACAGCGGGACCTGCTGTAGTAATTTTATTACAGCAGGTCCCGGGCACCCTCGGCAGTAGTCGATAGGGAAAAAAAATTTCTAAAAAATAAAAATGTGTGTTATTTGCATAATAATTAGATTTCAACTTTATAATATAACTATATATGTTAAAAAAATATTATTGTATATAATACTTGTGAAGATATAAAATATCTGTAAATAAACTCCACTACGTAGCATGGCAAATTAGTCTAGTTGAGCCAGACAATTACTTTTGTCTCGGAATTGCTGGTTCTAGGAAAAAAAATAATATGGAAGCAGTCTTTATTTTTGTTGACATTGCACGAGCTCCTCACTAGTTTTTATATAATATCCGTACTTTGTTCAAATATTAGTGGATTGAAACTAGTAGAAGCTATATTGTATTTCAAATTTTCACTTTGTCTAATCATGCGCTACAGCAGAAAGAGTAGAGGTTAGACGCCTAAATTGGGCCGAGAGACCGTCTTTATGTATGACACGGTCATGGACTTTCTATAGGGTCATGGTCACAGTTCCGCGTGGACTTTCAAGCCCTCAAAAAACCGTCCCTTAATATGCAGGAAACCGTCCCAGACGCAAGTCTTCGACAGCGCTATTCAGATCGACTCTAGCTTGGGCTTCCGTTGTTGATGGGCCCATGCTATTTTTTGCCATTACACCTATCACTGTTAACCCTAATTCTCACGTACAGTTTGGTTCTTGTCTTGAGAAGGCTTATTCGTGGTTTTCTAGTGGAATCGACCGGTAGTGCATGCCAGGTATGCGGACCGCGGGATGGCGCCGAGAAGGGATCAAGAGATGGCGGTGGGAGTGGATTGTCCATAATTAAATACTACTTTGGGCTTGTCCAGTTATAAGCCCAATAAGGTCAACAACCGATACCCATACTGCGGTCCGGTTGTTGAGCCCAATACATTACTTTGGTAATGGATCCACAGTTCGTTGAGTCCTAAGATCTTTTTATGTGGGCTGACACATTAAAACCAGTTTTAAGCTTCAATTCTTATTGTGTTCTGGCCCACTCAAAGAAGGCCTCCTCCTTTCTTGTGTGTTTAAGGTTTAAGCAACTGTCTCAACCTTCGCCAGAGTGGCAGAGTGTACAAGATTCATGGTCGTATCACAGTTAAGAGTCATCGAGTGGTTGGAACTTGGAACACAGATGTGCCTGTTTCTGTTTGGCAGAGATTCATTTTCACTGACTCCATAAAAGACAAAAGGCAAACAATGAGAGAAAAAGAGTAAAAGACAGCCAGCTTTCATACACAACCGGAAAACCCAATTCGACAGCGAATAAAAGTTCTCTTTTTTTCCTGCTCATTCCATCGTAAAAGGTACACAAAAAGACAAAGAATTGTCATCCCGTTTTTCTCGATCTCATATTCCTTTGTCCTTTGATGGAAGATAGCTAAGTTCAAATGATTATGGGGCCATGGAGATTTATGGGTCGTCGTTATTTTACTCTCTGACGGTGTCAATTTATTGATACAACTTTCTTCCATTCTGATATTTTTCAAAGAAAACAAAATTGTAAGAACAAATTCATAGGGCTTTTAGTGTGGGGACGAAGATGCAATCGGGTAGGTCCGAATCCGCGGGCCCGATTACCCTGCGACTTCAGTCTTTGTCATCGTCTGATATGAGAGGTAAGCATAGGATACAGGCGGAGTTGAAGCGGCTAGAACAAGAGGCTAGATTCTTACAGGTCAGTTCATTGTCTGCTTTTCTTAAAGCGAAATTTTTTTTGTTTGAGCTATTCAGTCTTGTTTTAGTTTATTATCTTATCAGTTTCGGCTGTTTATGGATGGAATTCGTTGGTCTCGAAGGGGATCTTTAAGGTTTAAGTGCATTTGTTCATGGATATGGGAAGACAAGAGTGATTAGACCTTTGTTGGTCTTCAATTTTGGATTTGGAATTGCAAATTTTGACTTCAAACATGTGAATTCTGTTAGATATAGAGCATTGATGTTGAAAAAAAATCCACATCTTTGATTAACTAAATGTCAAACTCTCTGCTAGTGACTAGGTTGTGTTGAAATAAACTGGTGTCGGAGTCTCGGAGACATGTTTGGCACTTTGGCCCTATCCAGCTATCCTGCTGGATTTACCACTTAATGGTCTTTTTATAATAATGTGTAATTCTGAGGAGCCTTTACGCCCACTTAATCTGATAACTGATTAATGTTGTCTTGATTGTTCCTCAATGATTTACTCTTGGAAGTTACAGGCTTTTCGTTTCACTGTGTGTGTCATCTTACATCCTATGAGCAGAAAAAAGAGGGTGTTATCTCTTGAAGACTTGAGACTTGAGAGTTTTTTTCCCCCTATAAAAAGACTTGAGGCTTTCCATCTTAAATGAATTTGGCCCTTCGATCTGAGGTTGTTTGAAATTTGTCTGTGCTTTTAGTTTTAGTGGTTATGTTGCCGGTATTAAGAAAGAGAATAGAATACGTTCGTGTATAGGCTTTTTCCCTTTTCGGATAACTATTTCTCATTGGAATCTGTGGGTGGCAAATTTCCCAATCATGCAAGAGTTTGTCACCAAGGCTTGTGATTTACCATCCAGGATTATGAAAAATGAAATTCAAATTAACTTGTCTTTCCCTACTATTTCAAACTACCAGCAATGAGTGCAACCATTGTGATACATCAGTACGAGTCATTGATCTCAGTTCTTTTAAGTTTTTACGCCATTTTTCTGATGTCTTCTAGTTGATATTTGAAGGGTACTGTTTCTTTAAATTCTTGAGGGTCTTAATTCAGTAAACGACGGGAAACTGTGAATATTGTAAATAAAACACAAATATCAAAGACCGCAAATTACATCATTTTCAAAAGGCTAAGAGAAAACCAGTGTTCAGGAAATAGAATGTCAGGGCTTTAAACTCAGAGGAGATAGGTCTAGCATCATTGGCTGGTGGACATATTAAAGAATAGCTTTTAATGTGCGCTGCAGGAAGCTATTAAAATAAACTATGTTGTTAGCTTAAATTTACGGACTCTCAATTTTACCCTGTATTCCAAGAGTGTATTGTTCTTGTGGAGAAGTTGGGTAGCTGTTTTATCATTGTTCCTGCCCCCATTGGAGACACTTTTGATCTTTTAAGTCCTGGGAAATTGGGAATTAGGAAAATGTTGGATAAACAGAGTGAAAATCCATTCAGGGAGACGTTTGCACCCTTGCCATTGACCCGTGGTACTGCTCTCCAAACGTAACCATAAGGACAAAGTTTGCATCTTCCTGTGTCTTGTTCGCGCTGCTATTGTTTATTGGGGGTTCTCCACAAGCATCTCTTTAAAATGTTTGTGCCGGTACCCAAATAATATTTAATGCATGTTATACAACTACAGGAGCTATTCCTTGTGTGCAATGGAAGATGTCTCCATAGACAACTGTAAGTGAGTGGGCTAAAATCTTAGAACAATTTATGCATGGCGAAGAGAGGGCAGTCGGGAAGACACCTGATTGGATCTCATATTTGGGACTGGAGTAGGATCACATATTTTGATGCCATGGAAAATCGTTCTTCTTGCATCAAGTATTAGAGAGAGATCTTTATTGGAACTGATCTTCGATTTAATAGTTCGTCAGTACCCTTCAAATTGAGGACAACCTGCTAGTCTAGTGATCTGAACTCTGGAGTTTGCCTCCGGGCTTTAGATTATGATACAACTATCTCTCCATCTCGGTTCCTTCTGCTACAGATTGTCGATTAAGCTTATGTTTAGTTCCGTATTGATTCTCTTAAATTTAACTGTATGTGCAGGAAGAGCTTGAAAAGTTAGAGAAAATGGAGGCAGCATCAACTGCATGCAAAGAGTATGTATGAAAAATTATGTCAAGTATTTGGAGTGTTCAGTTTTATGGTAATAATTATTATTACATTTGTTTTTTTGGATGGCAGGATGCTGACTAATGTTGAAAGTAGACCAGACCCATTACTCCCAGTGTAATTCACTACTGCCTCGGTTAATTATTTTCCTGCAAATTCAAAATGTCCTTTTGTAAATAAATTCTAATTTCCGAATTATTGTGCTTTTAACAGGACAAATGGACCCATAAATCCATTTTGGGATAGATGGTTTGAAGGCCCCCAAGAATCAAAGGGTTGCAGGTGCGGGGGCAGGTGCTGGATACTCTGATAATATTCAATCAAGCCTAGCTGAAATCATTGAGAAAAATATTCACACAGAAGTTCCAATAGAGAGCCACTGGCATTCGATGTAATGCTCCATTGTGCAAAAAGTTTTACAATTTTCTAGCAAAATTTTTTTTCCTCATTGACAAATGTTTAATGAAATGCTTCAATTCACAGAACATACAAATTCTTCAGGACAAATAGAAATGTCAAAAAGAATCTACAGATTTGATGAAGAGTAGCATCACTCGCACACTAAAAAGGTACAGAAAAGATGCTACCATTTCATCCTCTCTTTTTTTCAAGCATCTGAAAAAGGGGAAAAAAAAAACAAAAAACGCAGTATTAGTTACTTGATCACACAATCAGCTTGGGGCTTTCCCAGTAACTCGCTGAGCGATCCACCCTAGACCATCATAGAGCCCTTCACCGTTAATTGCACAGCAGGCTTGAATGTGCCAATCGTGATTCTTGATGCTGTGTAGAGAAAGGGCATCAGTAATTTCAGCTGGGCTCATCGCATCCTTGAGGTCTTGTTTATTTGCAAAAACAAGTATAACAGAGTGTTGAAGATCCTCATGTCCAAGCAACCTGAAAAGTTCCTCCTTCATAATGCCAATCCTGGCCCTATCAGTGCTGTCTATCACTGCAATAACAGCATGAGTTCCACGGTAATATGTTGCCCATGATGTCCTCAGCCTTTCTTGACCACCAAGGTCCCAGACCTAATAAAATTAGCAGATAACCATGTAATATTATTGATACATATCCATGGGTTGCCTTCAAAAAGAAAAGAGGGAAAAGGGCAAAAGAGGGTGAGGGCACAAGGTCATTGCTACCACAGTAACGCACAAGTGAACTTGGCACAACCAAGTTAGTCATTCAAATCGTGCAACACAATTTCTTAAAGACATGATCTAACCAAGAATTCAACCAAACAAGTGCACACATCTTTATCTGGAAAGGGAAGCCTCCCAACTACAATTGCAGTAGGCAAGGATTTGACTGCAGGCAAGAATCTGAGTGCAACTATTAAACCGAAAATAATCCATAAAAGCTCACTAAATAGAAAAACCAAAACGCTGAGATGAATATATCCATGTCATATATTAAAATCCAAGAAAATGCCCTGATTTGAATTGCCCTCCAGACCAAAAGGCAACAGGTTAAAACCCTCTATCTTTGACCATCTAAGTAGATATACCACTCCCCCAAAAGCCTCAAAAACCTTTATCATTCATTTCCTAATCCATGAGATCCAAAAAATGGAGAGAAAGATACTAGCATTTCATACGGTCAAGTACGAAAATTCCAGGCTTCAAGTTCCATTTCAACAGGATTCAACCACACCCATAACACTTCCAAAATGTGTAAAAGTCAAATCCCATAACTTTCATGTCTGAAAAACGAATGAGGTGGTTCACTGACCGCACAAATCTTTTCATATAAAGCATTGGTACTCCAAGAAAGCCTATTTCAGATATCTAAAGAGAGGAAGCCTTTGCTTGTCCGATTTATAATGCCCTATGCTAAGGCCTGCCTTGGAAGATTTTGAAGATGAGGGATCAAAATCTTACACCCTCTGCACACCTTTGGCAAGAAGACAACAAAATATGAGCTAAAAAAACTAAAAAGTGTTGATAATATCACATAGAATAGACATAGTGAAGATCCTCATATTTCTAAATACAAGGAAATTCTTCATCGGTTTTGCATTTGTTCTTTTCCCTAAAATCCCTACTGATTCATAAAATAATTGTAATTTGAAGAAGATAAATCATCTTTTCTCTGAGAAGAGAAAGGATCAGCATACACTCTTAATCCATTTGCCTCCTGCTAACTACAAAAATCCCCAAAAAAAATTGCATACACAGAGGGTACTAACTTTCAACAAGAAATAAAACCTTGAGAAAACAAGGAACAAAAAATAAAATAGAGGGAAGTTCAAAGTTTCCACCGCACCTCGAATCGAATGTTCTTGTAGACAAGTTCCTCAACATTGCTTCCAACAGTAGGGTGAGTAGTGACTACCTCTCCTAAGTGCAATTTGTAAAGCGTCGTGGTCTTGCCCGCGTTATCCAACCCAACAACCACAATCTTGTACTCCTTCGCAGGGAACAACATGAACCAAAATCTCGATATGAATGCACCCATTTCGTTATAATTTATAACCTATATGCACATATCAAAATTCAAGTCACGAACTAGAATTATATTAGTAATGAGATGCGGCCGAAACGTCCTTAGAAATAAGGAGAGGAATACCTCGAAAGATCCTAGTTTTGGGCTTGGTCGAAAATCAAGGAACCAATTCTCTTCAGAAAATCGTCCTCAAAAATATCAATAAATGAACTGCAAATCAAGAAGCAATGCAAAGAGCCGAAATCAAGAAAGATCGTAATAAATGATCAAATCGTGATTGCTGGCAGATCTAGAAAAATTAGGCCAATAGAAGCGATCGAACCTGAATCGACGGCAGTGATGGCCGTTTGAGCATTTTTGTCGATGGAGAGGATCGAGACGCAAGGAGCCCTAATTTTTGGCGAAGAAATGATTTGGGGAGCAAATAAATGATGACAAATGCCCCGCCCTTTATTAAGTAGACCCCGTAACTCCACAAAAAACTAATTTTTCAATGCTCTATTGTTCCTATCATATTCAGCTCCAAATCCTTCTCTTTCTTTCCTTATTTAAAGACGGATTTGAACTTAAAAGAACAAAATAGGTTACACAACGAATCAAAATTCGATCAAATAAATCGTGTCAAATTTAATTAATACTAAAAAATGGAGTTATTCCAATGGTCCAACAAGACTCCAACAAGGACCCATGATCTCTAGAACACAATTCCTTCGACGTTGAGGAGGGTCGCACGCTCCCAAACCCCACACACGATTTATCCTTCAACATGGACTTCTTCAGAAGTATAAGGGTGTTTTTGTTACCGAATCAAAATTTAGGGCTTGTTTGATAATTCCTCAAAGAAGAACTCCAAGTGGCCCCACCGTACATAGCCGTTTGAGATATTTTGTCTTTTCCTCGCTTAAATTGGCGACATCTCTTAAATCGCACTTCCTTATCTCCGCCGCAAGTCACTCGGCCTCCCTCGCGAATTTAATTTCTCCCCTACACTTGCAGAATTCTCTCGCTCCCTCGACTTCATATTCTCTTCTTGCGACCTGGTTTGCCCGGTAACCATGTCACAGTCTCTCCATTTGTTCACTCCTTCCCATACATGGTACCTCGCTTCACCTAAAAACCCCTACTCGAAACCATCCCTCTTCAATTCAGATTGCCGCTTCCCGATCATCGTTCCCAGGCACTCTATCTCAACCAGAGCCTCTTCCAATCCGAATTCTTCACCAACGCCAGTCCTGGTTACAGATAATGGCAAGGGAGTGCCACGGACATCCGAGTTTACGCCGGCGGCAGTTCCAGAGACAGATTCGTCAATTGAAGTCGATGCGGTGACTGAGGCGGAGCTTAAGGAGAATGGCTTTAGGAGCACGCGGCGGACCAAGCTGGTTTGCACCATCGGACCAGCTACATGCGGCTTCGAGCAGCTGGAGACGCTTGCCGTTGGTGGCATGAACGTGGCGCGCATCAACATGTGCCATGGCACTCGCGGCTGGCACAGACAAGTTATCCAGCGTGTACGCAGGCTCAACGAGGAAAAGGGATACGCCATCGCCGTCATGATGGACACTGAGGGCAGTGAGATCCACATGGGCGATCTCGGCGGCGCTTCTTCAGCCAAAGCCCAGGTAAGCTCTAATTTTTCAAGTATGTCCACATTCAGCGAATTGAGAGTTCTCTGTTTAATGCAAGTGTTTTCTCTTGATTAATTTGTTGAAATGTTTTGCTGCATAAATCTGATTTATCATTCAGGATGACGAAATATGGACGTTTAGTGTTAGGGCCTTTGATACACCGCTTCCAGAGCACACCATCTCTGTGAACTATGATGGTTTTGCGGAAGGTTATTATCTTTTCTTCTATTTATTTCTTTATAATGGATTTTTTTTCCTATGTTGATATGCATTGTTATCGTTATGTGGAGTCTTTATCTAAACTCTTTAAAAATTATACAGATGTAAGGGTTGGGGATGAGCTGCTTGTGGATGGTGGGATGGTCAGGTTTGAGGTGATTGAAAAGATTGGTCCGGACGTCAAATGTAGATGTACTGATCCAGGACTGATGCTACCACGGGCTAATCTGACATTTTGGAGGGATAGGCGTCTAGTACAGGAGAAAAATGCAATGCTTCCCACCATTTCTTCCAAGGTTGGTCATGTTTCTTTATCTGCTCTGTTTACCATATGAATTCCAGCTGTTCAGTTGAATGTGGATGATTTGACATGCACTGACGAAAGGAGATACGGGATTGCCATGTAGTGGCCTAATAGGAGAAATTTCAACTGTTAAGAAAGGATTAGCAGATACGTTCCAGGATATTCTCAGAGAGGAGAAAGTAATGGCCAGGCCAGCAAATCAGTGATAAACTCTGAGTACTCAGAGTTTAGAGGAAGATTGGAGGTGGAGATTTCTGAGGGTTTCTGTAGAGAGATTTCACCTAGGTGAGAAATGGAGAGCCATGGTTCTCAAACTTATATGATGGCTGAAAAGGGATTATTCCTGTAAGTCACTTTACTTTCTATCTGATATGTGGATCACCCGGCCAAAATTCAGGGTAAGTGTCTTTGATGTATTGCATATCTGGAGAGCAAGAATCGGAATTTGATTCTGGCCCTAAAGCTTATCACTATTTCAGAGGAAGCCACAGCCTTGAGAAGAGCTGCAGCTGATCTGATGAATATTTATGTGGATGCTTATTCATTTAGAAAGCTTGCTTGCTGGGTGAGTGACTCTGCTCTTCGTCCTAGGAAAGCAGTGGTGCTTCCCTTGGCTGCGTGTCTTTAAATATGCATGGAGATTTTGCTCTCCTGTCAATGGTAAAGCATCAAGAGAAATAGAAAGAGACTAAAAGGCAGGGAAACAAGGAAGAGAAAAGAAAAGCACAAGAGAGAATTTCAATAAACAACTAGGCTCTGGGTGTAGGAATGTAGTCGAGCAGTGGCCATTATCTAAGTTGTTGTCTTTGCCCCAGTCTTGGCACTTGAATCACCTCCATTGCAGTCGTTTGCCGAGGGTGGTTATGATCGACCTGTTAGTTGTGCATTTTTTGTTGCATTTTCTTTATCGCAATTATGTCTGTTTCTTGCGTTGCCGGGCTATGTGCGCATCACTTACCATTTTACTCCATCATGTTCCTGTAATGCAAATTCCTTGCCTCATGTTTGAACTTTTTATCCTCCAGGACTGGTTGGATATTGATTTTGGGATTGCAGAGGGTGTTGATTTTATTGCAATATCATTTGTAAAGTCTGCTGAAGTGGTTAATCATCTCAAAAGCTATATAGCTGCTCAGTCTCGTGATAGGTAAGTGAGTCAATATCTATTATGCGTATTCTCTTCAGTTGTTAAAGTGTCATCATGCATTTTTCTGGTTTTCAATCAGACTGGATTATTCTTGATGGTGTATAGTTGAAATGATGATCATCTAAACCTTTCCTTTTCTAAGTTTGAGTTTTATTGATTTCTTCCATATGATACAATGCGACTGTGTTAAGTATGTTGGATCATGTTAGGGTCTGGCTATCTGCATATTGTAAAGCATCTATGATATGTGTTTTTCTTCTTGACGTTATAACAGATAATCTTTCTTGAATTGACTTTTGGATTTATTGGTGGTGATACAGTGACATTGCTGTCATTGCAAAGATAGAAAGTATCGACTCATTGAAGAACTTGGAAGAGATCATTCAAGCATCAGATGGAGCTATGGTTGCTAGAGGTGATTTGGGTGCTCAGATACCGCTGGAACAGGTCCCATCTGCTCAGCAAAAGATCGTGCAGGTGTGCAGGCAGCTAAACAGGCCAGTTATTGTTGCCTCTCAGCTACTTGAATCTATGATTGAGTACCCAACACCAACCAGAGCGGAAGTTGCGGATGTTTCTGAAGCAGTAGGGCAACAAGCTGATGCCTTGATGCTCTCTGGAGAGTCAGCCATGGGGCAGTTTCCAGAAAAGGCGTTGGCGGTTTTGAGAAGTGTCAGTCTAAGAATTGAGAAGTGGTGGAGGGAAGACAAACGCCATGTATCTATGGAACTTCCGGAAGTAGGATCTTCATTTCAGGATTGTATTTCAGAAGAAATTTGCAATTCTGCTGCCAAAATGGGTAAGATTTTTGGTTCTACATATCCCTGACAAATTTGATTTATCTTCTTGGTCTCCCCTTTTCTTTTGAGTGATTGGTTAAACTTCGATGCTGCTTTTATTGCTGCATGGGTTGTCATATGTTGCGAATGTCATTTTGCAGCTGACAACTTGGAGGTGGATGCTCTTTTCGTGTACACCAAGACTGGGCACATGGCATCACTCCTATCGCGTTGCCGACCTGACTGTCCAATCTTTGCATTTACTTCAGAGATGTCTGTGCGGAGGCGTCTGAACCTACAGTGGGGCCTGATACCTCTCCGTCTGAGCTTCTCAGATGATATGGAAAGCAATCTTAACAAAACATTCTCCCTGCTAAAGGCCAGGGGGATGATCAAATCGGGTGACCGTGTCATTGCTGTCTCAGACATGTTGCAGTCCATCCAAGTTATGAACGTTCCTTGAGAACTTGACTTCAATTGGGATTGCGATGTTTTTCAACCCTCTTCTAGATTAAAAAACTGTTACATCTGAGTTATTAATTCAAAAGAAGACGTGACAAAATTGACGGTGTGAACAAGAAATCATGGCTTCCGCCCTCTCTACCTGCTAACCTTAACCCGGATCTTTTCTTGTAGGAATGCAGGGAGGTTTAGTTCCTTCCACTCTGGCAGCAGTAATGTTATGATAGGTGGCCCCACTGTTCCATGTAATCTTATTTGGCTTAGATTGAGTATACTTGTTAAGAGGAATAGCTGCATTTTGCCATCTCTTATCGATCCATTTGAGCCATTTCGGATATACCAATGCAAACATGGTTTGACAGGTTGAGGTTCCCATGTTGGAATTTGTTCTTGGAGGTCAATGGGTGCGCCAAAATCTGAAGGCCGGTGGCTTTGGTGCCCGTATGACTTATTCTAAATATGCAGGCAACAATACACATTCTCCATGGATTCCTGCCCTGAGAATTTGACTACCAGCTAAAGGATGCACAAATGTACAAATATTGGGCCTATTGGCAGATGCTTTTGTTAAGTAAAGCCAATTTAGCTGGGCCGCATGGGCCTCCTTTGCTGGGCTTTGGGGCTTTGAGGTTTAAAATGCAATGACCAACTTGTTATATGTGGCCTATATATGCCCATTTGTTGGGTACTTGGGTCTGACATAACGCAACCCATTAGTATTAGGACTATATACCACATCATATTGGCATAACCAAATCAGTAGTTTATACATAATATTATTGTACATCTCACACAAGTGATGTGTTTTCTAGCCCTAAGAGCCAATAACGTCAACCCCTAAAGAACAAATGTGTGTGAATTGGTGGCACAGAGCGAACAATATATTTGATGTGTTTAGTGTTTGATTTCTAACAGCATTTTAATACCTAAACAACAATGTGAGATATGGTACACAAACTTACAAGTGGTTTCTAACATAGTAGTTTGAATTAAACAGCCTAAAAAGGGAAAGAAGTCCAATTATATATAAGATGTTCAGTGCCTGTCATGTGGGGAACACATGTTATAGAGGAAATTATTAAGTGATATTTTTGTAATAGATTGGCCAAAAATGGGCCTGTACAACTCTCCTAACAGAGTCCCAATAAGGCAACACAACCACACACTAGCTTTTAGTTTTCCCCACCAGTGCAACAAGCCACAGGTGGGCTCACATTGTCACCAGTATAATGTCAGACTATTAAACCATACACCACTTGTTGGGCCCCCTCTAGATGCCTCAATGACTCTGCAACTTGTTGAAATTGGTATTGGAAAGTGATTGAAAACCCTAGCCCTAGAGATGAATTACCTGCTTCAGTAGCAATGATCATTTGCTTTTAGTGGCATAATCTCTGTTTTACTTGTGAGCCCCCAAATCCTCCTCCTTTTACCCCGCAATCAATGTGAGATATTGGATATTAAATGAGCTCTACATATATATTTATAATTAATAACTATTAAACACGTCACATTGAATTAGGGGTAAAGCGAGGGTCAAAAATTGAGAGTCTGTAGCATTATTCATATGTGGTGTTTTGGTTCAACTTGTTACATTGTCTCACCTGTAACTTATCTACTTTGAGATGAAATTGATTAATTACTCATTTAGGCAGAGCTAAACGCACACAGCTAGGGGAAAAATAATCTCCTCATTATATCATTGGGTATTTTTCAGTTAAGACGCACGTTGGAGATGATTGTTTGCTAACAAGTTTGGTAAGAGGGGAACTCGATAGCTCATACCCTCACTTGTTTATCATGAAAGTTAAGTGGTTTAAGAGTTTGATTACACGACTACCTAACGTATATTCACTCACTCTCTAGTGGAGAAAGAAATTCTTCTAGAATTTTGGCACCTCTTCATCAATGACAACAAAAATAATAATACAAGACATGGATATGACTTGCCACATATGATGATATGATCACAATTGGACCCCTACTAGCTCTTTATTTCATGGTTGTGGACTTTTTCAGATTAAATTTTATATCCCATCATAAGAAACAGATGTTTGTGCATTATATTTATACACTAACCTTGTTTCCTCATTGTAAAGAAAACAAACACCCAAAAACAATAACAGCTCAGTACATATCTGATTGTTTGACTGAAGAACAAAGTTCAAATCACACCCAAAACTAACAAATAAATCTTTCACAAGTGTGGGATCATGTTTAGTTAACCTCATATCTTACTTATATCATCTGGGTATTTTTCATATTATAAAGAAAAATACAAACTGTCATGACATTTTATTTTACGTTTGGGCCCCCTTTGGTCTAGACTTGTTCAAACTAAAAATTACATCTTTAAAAAAAAAAAAAAACTCAAATTTACAAATAATACAAAGTTGATTGTGCAATTATTTATATATATATAGTGACCTAAACCACATTCACAACTAAACAAAGCAAACCCAATACATTATTCCAACCACAAATATGAAATATATATATATAAATAGTGCCAAACAGGAGAGGTTTTTACTTTGAGTGTTGATGAGATAGAACAAAGACAGAGCCATCATTTCTTATATATGTAAGACTTTCATTTTCACACATATCTTTATGTCTTCATCAACCTTCATCTCATCATAAGTAAATACATAGAATTCAATATTTGTTTGCTTTACAAGGGGATGATAACCTCTAGGTGCACCTAGGTATATCCTATATGCACCAGTCGATCTTTCACAATCGGATAAAGGCTTCTACAATAGAATAGAAGTCATTACAGATTTAATCATATACGTCTAGTTTGTTTATCGTAACGTCTGTAATTAAAACTGTAGGGAAACACATGACTTCCACTCTATGGGGACTTTGACCCCTTTTATTATAGGTATACCATATGCATCTATTTATTATGTACTTAACCATAACTATTATTATTTAGTAAAGTTTAGTTTATAAATATTGCAAGAAAGTAAAGGCTATTACATATCTCAAATATTGTGGGTCCAAATATAGAGTGTGTGCAAGGCTGTGTTGTGAAAAATAAATTAATTAACAAGGTAATTAGATAGAGATAGATTTGAGAAGAAAACAACAAAGTGTTAGGTAGGCCAACAAATGGTGTTTTTTTTGGAGATTAGTGACATTTGCTCTCGTATTTTGGGTTGAAGTGGTTGTATAGTAGATGACCTTTCTTTAGTATAGTACAAGGTGGTTTTTGTGTAGAGGATGGTCACCAAAATAGTGCATATGTCCTCATGATGTTAGCATCTTCAACCCAAAACAGCTATTTTTTTTCCCTTTTGATTCCCTAAAGAGTTGTTCACATCCACCATGAAATAATTGGATGGGTTGGTTGAAATAAATTAAGGTTGTTCAATAGAGATTCGGTTGGCTATTTTAAATAATAAATTTTTAATTGGCATTTAATGGATACTCCTTAATCCTATTACAATAGATGTTATATATATATATATATGACGTGGGGTTAATATGTTAAGGGATTGTTATTATAATTTGTGGGGTCATTTATATGGATTGGGACTCCTCATCTGTCATTACATTTGTAGGAGATAAAGAGAGGGCCACTCATTGATAACCTCCTTGTTTAGTTTTGATGGAAAATGAGACTTATCAACTTTAGGCTTATACCCCACTCTTTCTTTAGCAAAAATCCTTTTTTTCCAAAACAAATTAAAAGCATGTACTTTTGTTTTTCTTATTTCTTAATTCATAATTTTGCAACAATTAACATGATAATGGTAACCCATTCCAATCTAGTGCAATCCAATGTCCCAAACAGAACTCAATAATTGTGAATCTAAATTAGCCTAACCCAACGAGAGGGGTCGAGTTGGTCTGGAGATATGCTCTTTTAATTGAAAATTTAAGTTTGACTCACTACTCTAACATCGATAAATATCTTTTACTAAAAATAGGACTATTTCGAGCATCATATACTAAACATATTCAAAAATATATGCGAAGCAAATGACCCTCAATTAAGAAATATTTTAAAAAAAAAGAAGAGAAAGTAACTTTTGGGATTGAGGAAAGGTAAGGGTTGAAATTAGGGCTAATTTCTTGGCAATTGTGAAAGTAAAGGCCTAATTGCAATATCTTAAAGGCATCTCATCCAAAACAGTGAAAATTTAAAGCATTATTAGGTCCATGTTTCCCAAAAAAAGAGAGTTAAATCATGATGAGTTTTCAATTATTTCAATAGACATCATCAAAAGAAGTTCACTTAAGTGTGGCACATTAAAGTTATAACACATAAAAGCAAATAAAGCCAACAGATTAATGACAAATTATTACAAATTGCATCATTTCAAAACATGAACAAAAATAAAAAGGCACATATTAATTTATATATATATATATATAGGACCCTTTTTTAATTGCTTGCACTAGAATATAGGGACAGTACACCAGTAGTGCAGATTACCATACAAAGAATATTGATTGCAGAGAAGTCTATGTTAACTTTTTTCAAAAAACAAAACCCTTTTTTGGGCATTTGATGTGTGACTTGTCTTCTTTAGCAATATTCTCACATAATTATAACTCACCCACTTGTAACCCTTATCCACAAATGACTACCATATACGAGTATATTTTTCTTGATTAATTTTCTCTTGTGAATTCATTACACTCCAACTAATGGCTCCTCTAATAAAGTACTAATGATCCACTTAATTCAACACTTTTGACTAATTACGGATTTGCAATGAGCACCCCAGCTGTTAAATAATTTAAACATCAATAACAACATCATTACTGTACTGTGTAAACAAACAAATTTTACTACAATGCCTTATCAATTTTTTGTCACTGTAATTATTAGAATTTCAACTTTCCTTTTGTCGTTATTCACGTGCCCCACTCAGGGAGAAAGCTTTGGTCTGGTCAAATAATTCTACTGTTGATATGCACTACAAATATTGTATGTATATATATAGAGAGAGTAATTCTCACACGAGGATCTAATGTATGAAGTGTAAAATAAGGGTTATTTTTTAACGGTGTAGATGAATGAGATGATAAGTGGAGTCCACTACCTTATGTCTCACGTGTTTCAAATCAATGGTGTAAACATACACCCTTATTTTTCACTTTTATATGAGACCTTTATGTGAAAATTCCTCTATATATATATATGATACATAAAAGCTGACGTTTATATGAAAAATATTTCAGATTTTCAGGGGGTATTGTTAACCCATGAGCTTTTGATTTTTCTTGTATGTGTGTTTTATGTGTTTTTGATGCTTTGTGGTTTTGGAATGTTTTAAATGATGGAGTTTGAATGATACAAGATTATGCTGGGGAGTTTAATTCACATGTGTTTCTCATGGGTTTAATAAAAATTAAAATTTTCAATGTGATTTGAAGTTATTAATTTGACTAAGATTATTTCTGTCTACAAAATGCATGAATCATGGAGTTGTTCTTTTAAAACACGTACATCTAAACATCTTCTCTCGTTGTTCTAAAGTGTTAACTTAATTGGGTGATAGTTTAGTTGGTGAATTTTTCTGAAGCTAAACCATATGGATTCAAAAGGTTTTAAGTTCGATTTTCACTGCGAGCAATGTCCTTGTGGGTACGCGCTGGACTTTGGCTCAACTTATCATATTATCAGGTGAAAAACTTTTATACGTGTAAGTCTGACAACTCAAGTTTAGACTCATATTGTATGTTCAAAAAATAAACTTATAAAGTATCGTTCTCGCGGTTAAAAAAAAAGAGCTGTTCTAAAGTGTTTTTTGTCAAACCCATGAGAACACATTTTGAAAAACTCCCAAGCTAGAGTAGATTTTTCAAGAACACTCATACCCTAACCCATGAAAACACCCCAAAACCTACAAAAACTAAGCTCCCAAGCACAACCTTAGCGTCCATTATGGGGTAGCCAATAAAAAAAACTTAAAAATAAAAAATCTATGTAATTTGTATGTTAATAGTAGTATATAGAATCTATAATATATATATATATATTAAAAAATTAATTTGCACCCCATAATGGACGCCACATTATTGTTTACTCCAACATTGATATTAACTCAGTAAGTGTTAATCATTCACAGTGAGTTTAACGCGTTGCTATTTTATTTAACAAAGTCAAGGTCATTGTGCAAGAGTGAGTGGAGTCGAAATTAATTTCACTAAAATCTCATGATTTTATTAATTTCAAGTCTTTTTTTAGTATTTTCTCTATGGTAAACATTAATTATTTTCAAACGACCAATAAATATATGGCAAATCACTACATTTTATAAAGTTAAATAATAAGAAAACAGAGGGGAAAAAAAAAAACCAAGAATGCAACACACTCGTAAAATAGTCATTATTCAGTGGGTAAAATAGTGTAAAGTGTTTTTCAAACCCATGAGAACACATTTTGAATAACTCCCAAGCTAGAATAGATTTTTCAAGAACACTCATTCCCTAACCTAGGGTTGTGAAAATTAACCGAAAAAACCGAACCGCTCGACCGAACCGATTGATTGGGTGGTTCATATAATACATGTAAGTGAAAACCGAATTGATCGGTTATGCTAGGTTAAAAAAACCGAAAATTCGGTCGGTTTTTTATTTATCAAGACAAACCGATCAAACCGACCGAACCGACCGAAATTATATATTTATAAATATTAAATATATAATATAGTTAAGTAAGTTAAAGTTTTACAAATGTACAAATTTACAAGTTTACTTATAAAATTATAATCTTTTATTCTTAATAATTTCTTATTATTAATGACTTAAATATATTATAATGATAATTGTAATTTGGACCATTGAATTTTGAATCAATGGCCCAAGTGTGGTCCTTAGACCTTAAATTCGTTTTTTACTTTAGTCTTTCAATCTTTCTTTACTTCTTTGAATTATGGATATTGGATGTGCAACATATGCCTTATGCGCAAGGGCCAAATGGCTATTTAATTTTTCACATATTTAGCTAGTATACTAAGTTAGTGTATCAAGCCCAAATATTTGACCAATAACCAAAAAACCGAAAAACCGACCATAATAACCGAAAACCGTTGGGCGGTTTTCATGTCAAGTTAAGCGTGACCGTTGGTTATCGGTTTTCTATATCTAAAAAAACCGAAATTTCGGCCCGGGTGTCCCAATGTAAAATAGCCGACCAAACCGACCAATTCACACCTCTACCCTAACCCATGAAAACACCCCAAAACCTACAAAAACTAAGCTCCCAACATTGACATGTGGCGGTAGCTAATAATTTAAAAAAAAAAACTTTAAAATCTATCTAATTTGTATGTTAGTAGTATATAGAATCTATAATGTGTATATATATGATAATACTAATTTGACATATATATTAAAAAAATTAACTTGCACCCCATAATGGACACTACATTATTGTTTTCTCCAACATTGACATTAACTTAACAAGTATTAATCATCCACGATGAGTTTAACGTGTTGCCATTTTATTTAACAAAGCCAAGGTCAATGTGCAAGAGTGAGTGGAGTCGAAATTAATTTCACTAAAATCTCATGATTTGATTAATTTCAAGTCTTTTTTTTAGTATTTTCTCTATGGTAAACATTAATTATTTTCAAACGACCAATAAATATATGGCAAAACACTACATTTTATAAAGTTAAATAATAAGAAAACAAAGAAAAACCAAGAATGCAACACTTTTACACCCGAGTCACTAGTTAGAGTGATAAAGATAGTGTGTATCATCCTTATAAAAAAAGGTTTGAATCATTTCTCCCCCGTTTTTTTTAAAGAAAATGCAACACTTTCGTAAAATAGTTATTATTCATTGGGTAAAATAGTCTTTTCACGTGTGCACATTACTCTCATTTCCAATCATGGGACTGTATTGGGAACATAGAATGATCAATCCAACGGCTATAAAAAGATTCGTGCATTCAAATTTCGTGTTTCAAAAACTGATTTCCAAGTAACCGATCAACCAACAAAACGAAAACACGTGTCGCATAATGTTACGCGTGCTTCTCCACCATCCATCTCATAGCCACTCAACCACCTGAACCCGCCCCCCTCCCCCATATTTCTCACCTCCACCTTCTTTCAAATTTCGAATCTGCCCCACTATCATGTAAATGCATTTCCCATGTCCCCGCAACGAATGCACCATAATGTTGGGGGTAACTCAGTCATTAAGTAACAAAGTTACCAATCATGATTTTTTTGTGACCTGTGACCCCTGAATCAGTTTTAAACTCGGGATGATTAGGATTACTAATTTAATCCTGAGCTGAAATCCAACGCACAAATAAGATTGGATCGAGACCCAAAATATGGCTCTTAAACCCTCTCAAAAAGTATACCCGTCTCATCAACTCTCGATCCACGAAATCCAAGAAATCTTAAGAAATTACGTCTCATTCGTTTGAACTTCCGACCTAAAAGATCTTTCATCTATAAATTCGAAGATATAATCACTAGGTTAATAGCAAGGTGTTGATACCAATCACGACAAACAAGGCCACATGTCGATGAATTAACGGATCAAGAGTAGGTTGGATCTTACATTACTGGATAAACTAAACCACGTAGGATTATACGTGGACACTCTAAGCCACGTCATCGACACTTCATCCTTCAACTTCCCCAATAAAGTCCCAAACCTTCACTTGCACACTCCATCGCTCTCAATACACCAGAGGCCTCTGAAAAAAGCCTTTTGTAACTCTCTCTCTCTCACTGATCCATTGCCGGAGATCAGTGTATCGGCGGAGAAATGAATGTTCCGGCGATCATATCTTTCATAACTACAAACAATGCTCGTCTCCTTGATCATCGCAACCATGTCTTTCACGAAAAATCTTAAGCCAAGAAAAGCGATCTTCGACTGAATTTCAATCTCAAAAGTTATTCGATTCTCTACCTTGATTTTTTTTCCCTTTCTTTTCTGGCCATACTCGGTAGAGCAAGGTATCCCATTTCGCTTGCAAGATAATTTTGGTAGATTTCAGATATTTTCAGCGAATTTTTTGGCCGGAAAGACTTTTAGAGATCGCGGTGCAGTGTTCCTCTTGATAAATGAGGACTGATCGGAAGTAGCAGTGTTTGGCTGCAGAGATTTCATGTATTTTGCGAATTTATGCACAAGAATCACTGAATCAGTCATTGAATAGTCACTGTGAGTCTGTGACTTTAGAAGGGAATCCAGGTTTTTAAAGCTCTGCATAATGGAGCAGAACTGACACTGGCGTTTCAACCGAGTATAATTAGCAACTTCCAATTCATCTCTGACCTTTAATCTTGGGTTTTCGTCACTTTCTTTCATCGTCTTCAGAGTTATGCCTTTCCCTATGAAGATCCAGCCAATCGATTCCGATCATGATCCCCAGTTCCGACCCGAACCCGCTAAACCTGTGTTGAAATCTCGGCTCAAGAGGCTTTTTGATCGGCAATTTCGAGTTTCCTCGGCGGACAAGCCCGGTGTTGGTGAACAAACACAAGATGGCAAAGACGGAACAGCTACTCACGAGTTCGAGCCGAGCTCTGTCTGCTTGGCGAAAATGGTGCAGAACTACATGGAAGAAAGCAACGAGAAGCAGCTTCGAGGCCGCAATCGCTGCAATTGTTTTAATAGAAACGGGAACGACAGCTCCGATGATGAATTTGATGCATTTGGCGAGTCGATCAACGGCGGATCATCTGGTGATGCCTGCGACTTACTCAAGGTAAAATTTCTTTCAAACCTAACATAGCGCAGATTATCTGCCGAAGCTTTATAAAATCTAGAACTTTTTTCGAAAGCGAAATCAATTGATGGTCAGTGGACATTTTGTTTGAACAGACTTTGATTCCTTGCCCAAGTGTAGTAGAGAGAAACCTGTTAGCAGATACTGCGATGATCGTAGAGAAGAACAAGAATCAAAAGCGAAAGGACGAGTTGAGAAAGATCGTAGCCGATAGCCTGTTCTCTCTCGGTTACGATTCCTCAATTTGCAAATCAAAATGGGATCAATCCCCTTCTTTTCCTGCAGGTACCTCTGAATTTCTCTCAAAACAATGTTTCTTATCTTCAAAAATAAATTGAGAAAATCGATAGTTTTGTTATTGTGTACAGGTGAATACGAATATATTGATGTGATCGTTGAAGGGGAGAGATTGTTGGTAGACATTGATTTTCGATCGGAGTTTGAAATAGCCCGATCGACTGGTTCTTACAAGGGGATGCTGCAATCGGTGCCCTATATCTTCGTCGGGAAAGTGGACCGGCTAGGGCAGATCGTATCGATCGTGGCTGAGGCAGCCAAACAGAGCCTCAAGAAGAAGGGAATGCACTTCCCTCCCTGGAGAAAAGCCGAGTACATACGTGCCAAATGGTTGTCTCCCTACACCAGAGCCTCCCAACACGACGCCGCAGTGGTGGAAGACACCAAAGTTGAAATCCAGGATTCTCCATTTCCCGAAAACGAGACCGCCGTCTCCGAGGACACAAAAATTGAAGTCCAGGAGAAGAAGGCGGCGAGTGAGTGCGGAGAACTGGACCTGATATTCGGAGAGGTAACGGAAACAGAAGCGGAAGTGACGACAACTTCTGAGTCATATTCGCAGGTGAAAAATTACTGCGAGTGGCAGCCACCGGCGGTGAAACCAAGGAGTTCTGACAGAAGCGCCAGAATAGTCACCGGATTAGCTTCTCTTCTAAACGAGAAACCCTGAAAAAATTTTGGATATATTTTTTTTTTCAATTTTCAGGTAAAAAAAAATAGTATAATCGGTAATAGTACAAAAATCCTTCTCTCTCAGTTTTTTTTTTTTTTTTTTTGCAAGGGCCCTGGCAACTAATCTATTATCATGTTTAATAAAACAAATTTAAATCAAAAAATGGCAAAAAGCCACTTCTTTAATAACTAGTTTCTTAAAATATGGGTCATGTTTCTCTGCAAGGGAACAAAGGAAGGAAGAAGGATGAGAGTAATTTGTTTTGTTTACACATTTCGCATCTTTTGAGGGCATTAACTTTTTTCTTTTATCTTTTTTGAAATAATTAATTTTACTTCTTGCTGAACTTGGGTTTGTTGACAACGGGAGGTACTCGTGGTATCTCAATCGCCGTGATAAAATTTGCTTTATTTGTCTTTTAACTCCTCTTTTGCTTCAAATACTGGCCCCCGAGAATAAAATTCACCACTTCACGGGCTCCAGAGAAGTTAAGCTTTACAAGGGCCAGACTTAAATTCTTAATTATATATAAAGTCATGGAATTAGGATATTAAAATTTTAATATAATAAGCCAAAACGGCCATAGGTTAGGACTTAGGAGATGAGTAAGGAGACAGACTATAGTGATTTTCTTTTATTGAAACATTTATTTTAGTGTGTGACATGGACAATAACATTAGGTTTCTTCACTCCTTTGTCTTTCTTCTTCAGTTCCTCACTTGGCTAACTTTTTCTTTGTTCTTTCTTCACTTCTTTCTTCACTTTTCTTACACTTATATTCAGTTTCTCTTTTGGCAGACGTCTTTTAAAATTCTCAAAAGCAAGAATATATACATGTATATATATTCCACTACGCATAACGACTCTGAGGATGTGACTTTCAAGCACATCTTCAATCAGCAATCATAAATCAACTCGATTATTATGTCTTCCTGTAACATTAAGGTTTAGATGTACTCTTTAGTTTGGTGGGTAAGAGGTTCGATCAACAAAACAACAGCACACATGCAGAGGAGCCTCACGATCATTGATCCTCCCGTGGCAAGAGCCGAAAACAAAAATAGCAAAACCCAATTATCTCAAGGAGTCAAAGCTAGATACAAGCAGCAGCAGCAGACTATGACGCTCTTACATTTCATTGAAACTATTATACCACACACTCAAACCAAGGGGAACTGGATCACAAAGGAGTATCAAATTACGTTTGATGATGGATCCGTCTAGACGGATCGCCTTAATTTAACAAACCTAGCAGGCTGTCTTGACATTTTGACCAACTAAAGCCTTACTACAGTCAGCCAGCATATACGGGGCCTAAAAGGTGGCTAACTATGAACCTAATAAATTACAGTAAGTACTCAAACCTACAAATGATTAAGAATTTAGGTTACATACCCCAAATACCCCGAGCGGAAGCCACTTTATTGTTTGGTCTTGCAGTCAATTCATACAATATCCTGGCAAATGTGTCAGAATATCTGCTATCAGAGAGAAGTATCTCTGCGAATGCATTCTCATAAGACAATAGCAAGGTCCTGTTCTGCGGCTCGGAAACAAGGCTCTCCAATATCATTGCTGCTTTCCTGCAAATTTCTGGTACTGGGTGTGGTGTCTTGATCACTTTCAACAGTCGATCAATTGCCCTGAATTAAGTCAATGGAGATGGAAAACATCATATCAAACATACAGCAAGTTACCTGGTAACATCCTTCAGCATAATTTTAGTTCTTGCATTGTTGATGTACAATGAGGGAAAAGAAAACATAAAGCACTGTGAAGAAAATGCTGGAAAATTACCATCGTTCACTGGCAAGCTTCAACCTGCAGTCCATGTTAACTTCAGCAAGGTTATAGAGTGCACCAACAGCAGCTGCTTGGGCATCACCTGCCGGCAAGCTCATAAGATCAACTAATCGCTTATGGATCTGCAAAAATTCAGAATAATCATATGCATAATCCACATGTGTTTCTGTCAACACAAAAAAAACATTATTGGTTAAAGCAATATGAACCTGAGGAACAAAGGGAAGAAGGAAAGGTTCGTTATCAGGATTGATTATTAAACGTCCCAGTAATTCAGCAGCTGCACAATGCCAGGCTCTGACCGCAGATCCCAGCATCCCCATGATGGCTTGAACAGCACGTTTCTCGCTTTTCAATGAGAACAATCATGAGATTTGATAACTGAGTTAAAAGACTAAAGACGTAGGTTAAAGCCAAATGCAGGGTAGATCTCTCACGTAATTTTGATGTAAGATGGCTTTGAAGAGCTGAAGATTCGAAGGTCGAGCAATGGAGCCAAATTCACAATTGTCTCAAGGGAATTTGTAACAAGTTCCTCATCCTCTGTTCAAGGTGGAAACTTTAAGAGGATTACAACCAAAAGCATGAATGCAGTGAAAGAGACAATGTGATACTTTATACTTAGACTATTTAATATTGTGATATCAAGTAATAATTCAAAAATCCAAAACCAACACACTATCTTTCAGGATTCTCTGCACAAAAACAGAGCATAAGAAAACATATCAGCTCAAGTTTGATGCAACAACTACAATTTCCATATGATGCTTCACGACTGTCACCCAGAAAAATTACAAGCTAGAAACAAATGAGATATTCAAAGTAAAGTCCCCACTCATCACTAAAGCACTGGAGAGAGATGGAGGAGGAGCAGAGAAAAAAAATGGACCCTGCGAGTGCAGAGAATAAGGATGCACAAGGAAAATAGTGGATAAAAAAAAAAGAAAAAAGGGTAGAAGTAAGACTTGGAAATTAAGTGCAGGCAATAAGGATGCAGAAGTAAAAAAACTCCAACATTCCAGTTCAAAAGTTCAAGTGCCTAAGATTGATTAACTTCATATTTCAGTATACACATCTTAATATAGGAAGAATTCAGATAACTAATGCCATATATGTGAGAACATGCCACCATGCCATATTTATTCATTTCATCAACACATTTAATAGCTCTAAACTATGTAAAAATTAAAAATTGAAACATATGATCTTCAGTACTATCGAAAAATATTTATATTCAAAATCAGATACCACGCCACATGCTCCTTCACAGCACATTGCCTATCTTTTGATAATAAAATTCTGTTGAAAGGACACAAAAGGGGTGCAACACAAGTAACTGGAAGGCATAAACAAATCTGAATGTAATCATTCATGACATGCCTACAAAAAGATTATCATTGGCACACTACCCCACGGAATGGGTCTAATAAATTCCCAAGAAATGTTCAATAGTTTTTCCTGACCATACTGAACGTTGAGAAAATTAACCTTTGAACAAGGACAGAAGAAAGATGGCAGCACTTCGTAGGCATCAAACCAACTGAATCTAGAATCAGTCCATCGTCAGTTTAAAATTATGACATGCACAAATAAATTCAAGGGGAGGAAAGAGCTAGCATTATAGATGACATTCAAGAATATAATTATGGAACGAAGGTTATACTGTCACCAATAACACACTGTCTCACCTACGACATAATCTTCTATGCACTGAAAAACCGTCTCCAAACAATGTCGATGCTGAGCCATAATGACTTCATTGTCTGGCATGAAGGAGAAGTTGCGTATGATATTCGAAGCAGCCACAGCACAATGCTGCTTCTCCGCCCTCCCCTCTTCATCCAAATTAAATAATCCATCCTCCTCCATCCACCATTCAGAATGGCGAACTTTCCCTGCACTCTTCTGCCCTTCACCTACGGCTGAACCAGACCCCATGCTACCACGCAAAAACACCACACTGAAATTACATTCTCTCACTCTGAATTTCACACAATCACGTGAAATTTAAACTTAAAAGCTTACCTATCGTTGGCCCCAAACGCAAGGTACTCATCCCCGAAACCTGTTACTGTAGAATTCACACCTAGTGTTCTAACCCTAGGAGCTTTCACAAGCTCGCGAGGTAGCGCTATATCCCGCCAATCATCTATCTGTTCAATTTATAATGAACACTTAAACCATCTCAAACAGGGAAGAATGCAATAAAGGGAAACTGGCCATTCAAATAATCGTAACCTTAAAAGAAACCTACAACTTGGAGAAGAGCATCCAGTAAGCCAGGAATCTTTGCGAGCGGAGTTGCGTCTTTGCGAACTTCGTCTTTCTCCTTGAAGGACAGGAGGGTAAGCGTATTCAATGCCCATGTTAACTCACTCTTTAGCCCACTTTGAAGCGCCAAAACTATCCTTCTATTGTTCTGATCTGAAGTTAACACAACAGATCCAATGAGAATTCGCACTTGAAATTCAAATCTAGTATTGTACGATCTAGGAATTTGAGAAGATTACCGGCAAAGGAAGTGTGGACCTGTAGAGACGGCCCAAGGAGACTCGAGGGAGCGGCGGAATCGACGGCCGACGCAGCGGATACGCTGTTGGTACTGCCGAATGGGCGACCTCTTTTGGCCGGCGTAGCTGTGGTCGCGCCGGTTGCGCCCACTGATTTGCCCAGCTCCCTCTTCTGCATTATTGTTTCGAGGAGATACGGCTATGGCGGTGTAGGAATTGTCTTTGAGGAAGGGCAGACAAGTCCGATCAGTGTGATCGTGACCGGAAATTGCAACTTTTTACAAATATTGGGCTGCAACGAGTCATGGGCTGTTTCTAAGGCCATGAGATTTGGGCCTTCTTGGGCCTTGTTTAAATTGCATAAAAATATTAACCTGAACGAGAACACACCCATGGCTGTGCCACTGGGCTCAAGCAAAGAGAAAAGTATATTCTTATGGGGGAAACTTTAGTCACACCCCGATTTTTACTAAACATACCCCAAGTTGATAGCAACCCAAATTTTTTAACATTTTACTAATGACACCAAAAGTACATAAAATATCAAACATTTTACAAATGTACCCCATGCCCAAAAAAGAGTTTAGAAAACAGAGGAATTAGTTGCATTTCATTACAAAACAGAGCATGCCATTCACTAGAAGACATGCTAAGCAAAATTCAACAAAAAAAGAGAGCACATAATGCAGATAATTAAAAGGATATCCACAACAATTATAACCAAAACAAAGCACAAGATGCCCAGCCTATACAACCCCACATTATCTAACCCGCTTATGAGTTGTTTGAGCAAATTGCTAGTTGTTCAAGAGGTTTGATTGCACCAGCCATTGAGGCGCTATGGTGGTTTAGGATCCACGGTCGGATGTCCCTCAAACAGGTAACCTAAATCAAAGCATCACGAGCTCAGCACAAATCCAATAACCAACAAAACCCCAAAATAGAATTAAATAAAAGTATCAAAGAATTGAACCTCTAATTACAGAATTTTGGGAATCCACAAAAGGGTTTTGCCCATCATACAATTGTTCCTTGGTTGGAGCAATACAAGTATACAACTCCTAAAGTTTTTTTACTTTCAAGCACCACTCCAAAAGGAGGGAAATAAGCTTAGTAAGCTAGTAGCTAGAAAGTGGCTTCTTGAATAGCTTGCTCGGGGCCAGAGAGATCTTCTTTTTGAAATGAAATTTATTTTTATTTTAGGTCTTTGTGCTTATTCGAAAGTGAATGACATCATCTGAGTTCTATGAACTTGAGGTATGAGGGGATAACCTCCCTCAGCATCAAATTGTCACAGATCCGGTGTCCGTTGAGCGAATCACCTGTAGCGACATCTGGCTATTGGGGAGCCAATGGTCTACGCCAACATTTGGTGTTTTATCTCAACTCCATATACAAGGACAACACTGAAAACTCACCATTGTAGCAGTGGCGTGCCTGCGGCGTCACCAGAGCTCTCCCTCCGTGCTCCATGACGTTCTAGCTTTCGTTCTCCATTGCGTCTACGTCTCCGTCGACAGAGACACTCTCCTCTGTTCTGAGCTTCCAAGGCTTTGAATGATATGGGGTGTTTTAATCCTCAGCATCAAAATATATGAAGTCAACGCGGAGTCAACGTAAGTCGGAGTATCTTTAGTAAACATCGGGGTGTGACTAAAGCTACCCTTCTTATGGCCCAAAAGCCCAAATACAAGCCCATTACCTCAGGGCTAGGCAAGACCCTCCTCTCTCTTTTGATCGAGGGGACTTTGGAGTTGGAACAAATGAGTCAAAAGGTGGAGCAGCAAGAAAAAAAGAGGGGCTATATCCTTGTACACCAGGTGTTGGACAGATCGCCTGTCTGAATTGTATCACAGATGCCGTAAAAGGATTTGTAGAAATATATTGTTGTGTTGATCAAAATACATTCATAATTTTTTAAACTTACAATGGGGTTTGTTGTAAAAATAATTATGACAGACTCCGGGCACCCACATGGAGTGGTTGTTTGGCTGGGCCATGTGTAATTTTTTTTTAGTGTAAAGTCACTACAATTTTTTTAAAAATTTATAAATGTGTTTACATTGGGTTTACGAGTCCAATAATATATTTTTTATTCCAAAAAACATCAAACCAAAGAAAAGACATGAAAATTATGTGCCGTTGAATATAAATCCGAAATATTTTCTACTCTCATGCGATGAATTTGATTACCACATTTTTATTGGATTCGGGAGCTCTCAAATTCGTTAGGAATTTGAGAGTCTCAAATTTCGTCTAATTGTTCAGCCATGCCACATAGTTATTTATTATTAAGAGTTTTAAGCCATGAAAAGTAGATTCCTGCCTTGGACGGAGATGCTATAGCTGTCAAGAAAATGATTCCTTCCATCAATGAGTGTGGTTGCTAAAAGCACTCCAATAAGCCTACCATATAACAAATGTTCAAATCCTTAACAGATCTTTCACATATTTAAGAAAATAATTTTTGAAATTCGAAATCCAAAAATACCCAAATTCCAAATCTTTCAAATCTTCAAGGAAGAGGGTGGAGTGGTCTGGCAGGTAGCTCGAGGAGGCAGCTAGGAGATGTCCGGTGATGATAGAGGGTGGCTGAGGACTACACTAGCGGGGTGGTGATCGGTGACGGTGGTGGCATAGTCAGAGGAATTGTAAATCTGATGAGCATATGGACAAAAGAGGGAGAGAGAAAAGGCATGAGTTTATGGCCCTTGGATAAAAATAAGCGATGATGATGTGTAATGTGATTTCATCATTGGATGTCAAATTTTGAGACTCTAGAATTCCTAGCTAATTTCAGAGCCCCAAATCCATTTTTATTTCAGCAGCTACGCAATAAAAACAATTACAATAGATCTCGGGCACCCTCGTTTACGGGTCCGCCCGGAATATTGGAGGCTTCATTTAGAAGCATTAATGGCTTCCACTTTAGGCACATGAACAGGGAACTCATGAATCTCATCAATCCAAGGACTCCTCTCTTTTGCAGGATTGATTGTCCTCAATGCCTTCCACACAGCACTGTTACACTTGAATCCTGAACCAAATGCAATCTGCCATGTCCTATCTCCCTTCCTGATCCTCCCTTTAGCTTCAGAGTAAGCCAATTCATACCACAAAGAACTACTTGAAGTATTTCCAAACCTATAAAGTGTCATTCTTGATGGCTCCATATGCCACTCAGAAAGCTCAAGATTCTTCTCCAACTCATCCAACACTGCCCTTCCTCCTGCATGAATGCAGAAATGCTCGAAAGCGAGCTTGAAATCCGGAATATAGGGTTTGATGTTCATCTTAAACACTTTTCTCGCAACTAAAGTTGCGAAGAAAAGTATTTGCTCTGACATTGGAAGAACTAATGGTCCTAGTGTTGTGATATTGGTCTTAAGTGCTTCACCTGCAACTGCCATTAGGTCTTTAGAGAGAGCCACACCAACTTTTTTGTTCGGATCCTCTTGCTGGAAAACACAGTTGTAGGATTTGTCATCGGCACCCTTGTGTGTCCGGACAGTGTGAATGAGTTGGTACTTGGATCGCCTGCGGTCAGATGATTTGTTTGAGAGAAGGATTGCTGCGCCACCCATTCTGAAGAGGCAGTTTGATACAAGCATAGATCTTTCATTCCCAAAATACCAATTGAGGGTTATGTTCTCCATGCTTACCACTAGAGCATATGAGTTGGGATGTACCTGTTAGAATGAAAGAACACAATGTTCCATTAAAAGTACAAAACCCATATTCATTTCATGTAAATCTGGTGACAATGATCAAAGAAGTCCTTTAATTATGGCTGTAGTTGTTACGACCACCGGTCCCTCCATATCAATTACATTTATCCGCTTTGGATCAGCTCATATTGGTCCGCATAGATTAGTCTTCCTAGGCCCTTTTAATTATGATTATAACAACTCGTCCCTTCACTTTATTAACATTTTGTCTGTTTTGGGTGTGCCTGTACTGACCCATACAGATTTGTCTTAGTAAGCCCAACACCAATCCATACTAGTTTGAGCTCAGGAAAAAGAACTTGTTACTAATTTAGAAGTTTGACCTATTATATTTTGTTTACATGTTTTCCTCGACGATGTGAGATAAGAGACTTGATCTCATGGTCACTTGGTGATTCGTCTAACACCACCAAACTTGCCACTGTGAAAGTTTGTGACCCCGTCCACTCGAGCCATGTGCTACAAGGTGACCCAAAGACACCTAGACATCTTGACAAGTGGGTTTATTAAATGGGTTTTTTATACTCCATATATGCTAGCAGTGTATACAACCCCCCCAAAAATGGGACAGAAAATATAAGTCGATGGCAACAAACCTGTAGGAGTTGTTTGGCAAGATCAATTGAAATAAGACCAGCACTGCAGCCCATACCACTAAGATTAAAGCTCAAGATGTTCCCTCTGAGCTTGTAATGATTCACAATCATGGAAGACAAAGACGGTGTCGGATTGAACAAACTGCAATTCACAACAATAATCCCAATGTCCTTAGCCTTAACCCCTGTTTTGGACAAGAGTTCATCGATTGCATTGAACATCACAGTCTCTGCTTCTTTTCTTGCCTCTGCTATACACGGGTTCGGCGGGAGCCGCATCACTGCTTCCGGCAAGTAAGTCTTTTGTCCCAAACCAGACCTCTCGAGAATTTTCTTCTGGAATGCCAAATTCTCCTCTGTGAAGAACCCAGCAAGTGCTGATCTCTCCATGAAAATCTCTCTTGTGCATATGCGTTCAGTGGGAGGCTTATAACATGCGAAATCTACCAAGTAGACTTTTCTTGGTCTGCTCGTGGAATACAGAGTAGCCAAGAAAACAATAAGACCAGAGCACAGAGTTGCAGAGACAAAATTGAACTTCAGTTGACTCCACAGCTGCATAAAATTGTCTAAAGTGAAGGTAGAAAGATGAGCGGAAGAAACCAATAGGAGTGGCAACAGCAGAAGATACATAGCATTAGAGATCAAGTAATGGTAACCCAATTTCACATATTTCAATCTAACCGATAAGAGAAAGTTTGGCAGCTTATTTGCCCTTCCTTCCATTACAACAGAGGATTCTGGTCTTGGGTTCTGCCTATTCTCTTCTGCCATTGTTGGAATCAAAAAGCAACCACAAACCCACCTTAAATATCCAAAAGAGTTGGAGTCGACCAGAAGAATCAACTTACTTGGAAGTATTATAATAAGATTTGGGTAAGAAATGCAAAACCCAGATGAGAAATTAAGCCTGCGAATCAAAGAGAGCAGAAATTAATAAAGAGAGAGAGAGAGTTAGGAAAAATTGAGTTTTCTTGCAAGAAAGTGAGGGGGAGAGTGTATGAATTTAAAGAGAGAGGGAAATGGTGGGAGGATACAACTACCCCAACGAACTCTTAATTGTTAAACCGCCGTGTACATTCAATTTGCCAACCGGGAAATTCGCGGGATCTTCCGGGAGGCTGTTTCCTCTCTAAACATTTGCCCTACTCTTACGTCTTTTTTTCCCGCTTTGCCATCCCTTCTAATGCGAATGCTTTACGTGTCAAAACTGGACTGATATAGTGATATTACACATTAATCAAATTTAGACACACGTATGATTAATCCAATCGATTATCAATCGAGTCACCTTTTGTTGGTATTGGTATTTCACATTTGAGTGAACTAAATGACACTCTTAATTAAGTTGAATTTAATATTATTTTTTCCCCAAAATAGCATCTTCAATATAATTAAATACCCAAATAACACTTGGTCATTTTTTTTAATAAAATAGCAACAACGTCATCGTAAAAAAAAAAAGACTACTTTGAAGCTAAAAATAGTATAGCGTCATTATTTTGAAAATTAAATAAAAAAATCTAACGATGGAGTTGTGAATAACGTGATTACTATTAGTATTTTTAAAATGAATAAACATAATGATTATCATTAGAATGCTAAATAAACATTTTAAAAATGAATAATATCCTTAAAATAAATAAACATGATGAATAGACCTTTTTTAAAATGAATAAACCTTTTTAAAGTGAACAACATCATTATTAATTTATGTTTATCCTTAAAATGTAGACTAACAATAAACAAGAACTAAAATACACATGATGATTATAAAAAATTCTATTATTATATTTAAAATGGTAGAATTTTAATTGAACTTCTTTTTCTTTTTCATCATTTTATTTGAAATGTTTAAAGCTTACACATAGTTTAAAATTTACAAAAAAAAAATTACCATAGCAAATACGGAGGACATGTCCTTAGAGTTGGCAAAGATTAATTAGGGACAGCAACTAATTAATATTAGCCAACTACCAATAGTCCTGTTGTGAAGACAACTTGAAGGCCTTAAATTCTGGTCTGTTAATGGCTCAACTAATGAGTAATGTGTCAGTGACAGTTCTTAAATGGAATTCTGGTTCATGTAGACCCTACTGGTTTCAACTTGCTACCCCTACTACTTGATATTTTTGGCTCTTAACTTACCAGGGTACCCTAATCCTTCCCCACTGTCACCAGCTGAACACCAAGGGTGGATAAATTTTATACCCAAGTTTTAATCATTTTAGGGAGATTTGACATGTCTAAAGGATTAGTTGGGAACCATTTGGATGATAGAACTTTGATGAATCTCTCTAGGTCTCAAACCATATGTCGTATGGATTAGGGAGGTCTTAAGTTCAATAATTCTCATTGGGAGCAACCATTGTTGTCACGCGTTAGGTTTTCACCAAACTTACCACGTCGTTGGATGAAAAACTTTTGTACGTACAGACCGAACGATTCTAGTTTTGACACATATTGAATAATAAATGATATCGTTCTCCGTTACAACTACAAACCATGCATGGATCGTTGATGGTACCTAGTGACCACAACGTACATACCATTGAACATGAAAGTTATTTCTGATAAGTACTCTGAAACATTGAGGTGGGCCATTGGTTATGAAGTTCGTGGAAACATCTCAAATTCTTAAAATATGTAAACTGAAATACGTATGGTCAGAACTTTGATGGAATTATGGAAATACAAAGAAAACAAAGCTATCTCAGTAAAATAAGGCCATATAAGATAGCTCTGCAGAGTAATATTTATCCTTTCACATGCCTTCAGTTTTTGGCTCTCCTCAGCGCAACCAGAAGTTTTCAAGTACTTTGTGGCATATAATCAGAGTTCGGATGAACATGACAAGACCGCAGTCCTCGGTCATCATCTTCTCAATCTCCGGCAGAAGATCCACATACCACTAAACTTCAGCAAGAAATAGCCTTTAAAGTTGAAACTGGATAAACATGAATGCTAATTACGTAATCTTCCCAAGTCAGGGAACAAGTACTCAGCTAGGACCAAGGCAAAATTAGGGCATATCATTTTGTCAAATGAAGGGGGAAAAAAAACCCGAGGAGAGGGAAAAGGCAGGAAATATACCCTAGAAAAATGATGTTTATAGTTTATACACTAATTGTGTATAGATCCAAGCAACAGAATTTACTCATTTAGATTCACAAAGAATCGAGTTCCATGTTCCCAAAACAACACATGATGCGCAAGACTCCCACAATGCTGCTGGAGTCTGTAGAGGCAGTTTTCATGATGTGAATTGTGAACATATATGACAGTAAAACATAAATGTGCAATATCCAAATTAAAAATACATATCATATTCTTAGAATATACATCTAAGCTTTTTACACTGCATATTATGGAAGGATACAGAGAAAACTACCTCCGAATACAACCTGAAAGCCCCACAAAGTCAGTAAGTCACATACAGCCCTTAGAATTAATTCATGTTTTTCTTCTGAGCCAATTTGCGTGCCATCTCTCTTAACTCTTCTGGTGACTGAGGCCTTGGTCCCTCCGGAGGATAAACTACATAAGAATGCTTCACAAAGGAAATAGAACTGATTTAGAAATTAGTAAATAGTAACCAAAGAAAACCTCAGGAATTAAAGATAATATTAAGAAACTTATGCAAAGTAATTGAAGTTCCACTGACAATCAAAGATTCTGTGCAATAAAGCCTGTGCTTCCTTTTTGTTGAAATAAAATCCTTTTCTTCTCTATTTCTCAGTGCATTCCCCATTATTTTCGTATAACTAACATTGCATCCAACAATTTTTGGCATCACACATGGGCAATCTAAACCCCTATCATACCATTTAATACCTAACTCTCAAAGAAACCAATATGGCTGAAACTAGTACTTAAGCTTGTTTCAATTATTCACAATCTTTGACACCTACATTCAACAAGGAAAATTATGAAGACTTGAGCATTTAAATGAAGAAATTATTTAACTTGCAAGATTAGCGGGATTTAGTAGCCAAGAATTCTGAGAAACCAACAAGCTTGAAAGCATTCGAACCATAGTCAACAGTGAAACAGCAAAAACACAAGCCACGTAACCAAAGAGATGCAAAACACCTTTTTCATCCAGCAAGTGCTAAGAAAGACTATTTAACAAAAGCACTTCTGTCCACTGTATTAGTTACACAGCAATTACGATGTCACTTCGCTATGTTTTGGCTGGCTTCTATACTTAACCAGGCAAAATTGTACAGAAGTCAAATATGTGAATATCCCATCAAAAGTAAGCAGGCAATAAATAGTAGACGCAAAATTCTTCAAAAAAAACAGCAACAACGGCAATAAAAACAGGGGAAAAAAAAAACAAAAACACTGAAACCACTGATTGAGATTGAAGGAAGAAAACCATGATGGTATACGAGCATTAAGTTATCACTTCATCCAATACATTTACAGCAAGTAAGCAGCAGTAATAGATTCTTTGATTGGCAGCGGAACTTCAATTACTTTGCATAAGCTCGTGTCAATTTCCGCAAATTTATTGCGCCAAACAAAATGATGAGCAATTGAACAGCATTAATTTTAAGTTTCTGGCAAAGAGCAATGAAAAATTCCAGTCACAGAATCAAATTTCCAATTTGATGATGCTATCGTCAAACATCAAGATCTCAAAACCATCAGCTATCCGATTTCCTCCCAAGAATAGAGAAAGAACAGATCAATATTAATCTAGAAAATCAGCTAACAAGAACCTATAATTCAAAAAAAAAATCCCAGAACAAATCTATATATTTAAAGAAAACTAAGTGCAGGTAAACCTCGAAAACCTATTAAAAACATACTAATTTCGTTCTCCACCAAAATTTGATAATCAATAACGCTATGGAAAATAAAATTTCAAAATATGAACATATTAGATCGAGAGAGTACATTTCCCATGATTTTCTGGATATTCTTGGTATTGTTGGCGAAAGTATACATAAGAAAGATCGGAACGCTCACATACAGCCCGAACTTGGCGATCTCCAGCATTGCCTTTGATGTTCCCACAGAAGACATTTTCTCCAGACACTTAAGACGATGGATAAAATCTCCGAGAAAGTGCTGGAATAATTTTCTCTCACTCTCCTCTCCTCTCTCTCTCTCTCTCTCTCTCTCTCTCTCTCCCCTCTTGAAAACAAAAGAAAGTCGCAGTGGGCTTCGCTTTGTGACTGCGATTCAAAAGTCATAACATGAATGCGTGGAGGCCCGGAGGGAGGGATATCTTGATGACGTGTATATGGGCGTGGGCTGAGTCATGTGGCCCATCATACGGATCCGCTGAAGCTTTTGGGCCTTCATTGTAGCCTAAGGTTAGTGGAACTGGACTACGGGCTTTGCGATATGGGTATGTATTTGTTCATACGGATCTGGTGAAGCTGTTGGGCCTTCCTTGTAAACTAATTAATGCCTCCAACTACGTAAGTGCTGCACTAACCAATATTAATTAGGTTTTTCTCTGTAGCCACCTTAAGGATATCTAGTGACAATGAAGGAATCAATGTTGTTTGCTCTTCATTTAAATATTCAAGATCATCATTTAGATTTTTTAATGGAGACATGATATAATTTTGGTGTGAGAAAGTTGTCCTTTTAGTACTCCTCAACAATTAGGAATTGTCTATCCGAGTCACTAGTTAGAGTGATAAAGATGGTATAATTAGAGTTCGAATCCTTCCTCACTCGTTTAAAAAAAAAAAACGACTAGGAATTGCCTTCCCATTATATGCCAAAGAAATATTTAATTGATTTATGAAGCATAATAATCATAAAGACGTGCTTGTCTTTTCTTTTTCTTTTCCAAAAGGCAGGGTCCAAGATGTTGGCTTGCAAGGACAATATCTTACGTTAGTGTCCACAATAGTTTTGTAATAAGGCAGGAAATTGTTCATACTAAGATAATATTTTGTTTCAAAAGGAAAAACACTCAAAATATATTATGTGTATTAGTGTATATATATCTTGCTTTTTGACCACAATAGAGAGATTATCTTGAAATTTTTCTCTTTTTTAGGCCTTTGTTTTATGAACTATTTTTTTCTTAAAATTCCGTAACACATTTATGTTTCTTATGACACACAACAAACACTCATAAATTAGGACAATGCTAGACACCCCCAAAATATCACCCCCAAAAGTCACCCAAATCTATGTGGCATTATAATAACCATTGATTAAAAACATACATGTATGACCCACTTCACATCCAACACTCTACATTAAATGGGGACCTTTTGGGGGTCATTTTTTGGGGGTCTCAAGCATTATCCCATAAGTTATTATTTTTTTTTTGTAAAACATGATTTTTCTTGAACCACAAACATAAATTTTTATTTTAATTTGATTTGATTTGTAGGAAGAAATTTAATCAAGTACCATAATTGATAGAACACATGTTGGAAAACAAGTCAAATTTTAGATCAAGTAAAAGACGGACGCTATGAGAATATGACATATCGATTAATATATATAAAACGTGTAAAAAATAATTGAACTTAACTATTATTCATGGAGTTCCAACTTCCAAGTATCACAACCTCCACACCCGAGCCACCAATGGAGTGATAAAGAATTGTGTATATCATTTTGATGAATCAGGGTTCTCATTAACACCTTCAATGGTTGACATGACGAGTTCTCAGTCGTCAAGCTAAACCCAATTGTTATGCGCAAACCTCTACAGATTTCGTAACGAGAGAAAGCAACCTCGTACTTTACACTAGGCAACACAAATTGATTTTTCTTTTATTTTAAGTATTGAACATGTTCCTTGGTTGAAAATTACTTTAATGTGAAACAATTTGATATTTAATTAAAAAATACACAACACCCACGTACATAATTTTTCACATCATTTTAAACATCATATATGCTATTAACACAAATTAAACCTAAGAGTCACAACATTTTATACAACATATATGCTCACATTTAAAATAACATGTATGTTGTTTTTCAAATTATTTATCAAACCAAGCCCATAATTAACATCTTACGAGCTAAAAATTATAACTAGTCTAATATTTTTTAAAATAATTTATGATATTTGTCCCCAAAAAAAGGGACATTTTTGGTGCACAAAAAGAATTTAAATATTCCTCAAACAATACGTGAAAATTTAAATAATACGATTTTATCATAAATGAGAGTATCAAAACCCAAATCCACCGTACCCAAAAAAAAAAAAAAAACACCACCCAAATCCATAGCAATTAATTATTCTTGTAGCAAAAAATAAAAGTCTTAACATAATTTTTTTTTATGAATTATGCCTCGTGAAGAAAAAACCAAAAACAAAGCACAACCAACGGACCGAAAAAGAAGACAAAAAGGGCAATTTCGGAAACTAAAAGAAAGAATACACCTGGAATCTTGTGGCACTCGGAACCGACCTACTCCTCTCCAGCTATAAAAACAAGACTCGTTCCCGTGCAGTCTGGGGGTTCACTCTGCGTCGTCCAGACCTCGCAACTCACGCAGCCATGGTGGATGGGGCCCCGCCGCCGCCACCTCCCCCTCCACCAATATCTTCCTCCATACTCCTCAACAAGTACAAGATGGGCCGCCTGTTGGGCCGCGGCAGCTTCGCCAAGGTTCATTCAGCGCGCTCAATCGCTGATAACACTCCGGTGGCCATCAAAATAATCGACAAGAGTATCCTCTCACTGGATCCGTCCATGGAGTCTCGCATTACCTGCGAAATCTCCACCATGCGCCGCCTTCACCACCACCCGAACATCCTCAAAATCCACGAGGTCATGGCGACGAAAACCAAGATCTACCTCGTCATGGAGCTCGCTTCCGGCGGCGAGCTCTTTTCGAAGGTCCTCCGTAGCGGACGATTGAAGGAATCATCGGCCCGGATGTACTTCCAGCAGCTCGTTTCGGCTCTCCACTTTTGCCACCAGAACGGCGTCGCTCACCGCGACCTGAAACCGCAGAATCTGTTGCTGGATGAGAACGGGAATGTCAAGGTCTCGGACTTCGGTCTCTCGGCTTTGCCTGAGCAGCTCAAGAACGGATTGCTTCACACGGCGTGCGGTACGCCGGCGTATACGGCGCCGGAGGTTGTAGCCCGGCGGGGATACGCCGGCGAAAAAGCCGACGCGTGGTCTTGTGGAGTCATATTGTATGTATTACTTGCAGGATCTTTGCCTTTCAAGGATAACAACCTTCCTTTGATGTACAAAAAGGTTCACCGGAGAGAATACAAAATGCCCAATTGGATATCGAAGCCGGCGCGATCGATAATCTATCAATTACTAGATCCGAATCCGAATACAAGAATGAGCATAGAAGCCGTAATGCAGAGTTCTTGGTTCAAGAAATCACTACAACTGCCAAGCGAAGACGGCTTAATGGATCAAGCAACCAAGCCTAGTACTAAACTAGAAAACATCGTCACTAGCATGAACGCCTTTGATATAATATCCTTGTCGTCGGGGCTCGATTTGTCGGGCTTGTTCGAGGCGACGAGCAATAACAGTAGAGGAAAGAGGTTCACGTCGAGGGAGTCGTTGGAGAGAGTGATGGAGAGGGTGAAGGAGGTGGGAATGAAATCTGGGTATAGAGTGAAGGAAGGGAAGCGTGGGGCTATGGGGTTGGGGAAAGGGAGGGCAGTGGTGGCGGTGGAGGTGTTGGAGATGGCTCCGTCACTGTTGTTAGTGGAGATGAAGGTGGTTGGGAGCGGTGGTGAGGAATTCGAGGACAATCAGTGGTGGGAGTTAAAGGAGGGGCTTGAGGACGTTGTTCTTTCATGGCACGGTACGGAAGCCATTGTTGCTGCAATTTGAAATGTTGACGTTTCATGTAGTTGAATTGCGTTTGTATACAATCAGTAAGGAATCACAAAATTTGATGTATTTTAGCACATTTTAGGCGTTTGGTCGGATACAACGACGACGTATAATATATATTCATATTTTACGGTTCTATACAGCGTATAAACTGTTGATAAACTCTACCAAACGGATCCATATATGTAAGAGTCTATTCAAAGTCTATACATTGCTTGATACATTATGAATCTTTGCAGACACAACTTACCAAAACAATTGGTACAATTTTGGGTTACAGATCATTGTCAGGCATCTTCTTCTTCGTCAACCAGCCCAACAAACAGAAGATAGGGGCAGAAATCCACGTCTGCAAACCATGATGAGGATCCCTTTTCGTTGTAATAACTTCCAACTTGCCTACACCCTGTCTTGAAAATTCCACACTTGATCAGAACAAGTCCAAGTGATTTGAATGTACAATTTTCTGGTCGAATAGCAGAGCATTTAGCATTTCCTTGAAGGTTCCCACAGCCTCTTCGAACCTCCCATTGCATACAGCTCAAGCACATTGAAATTGAACATTGGACACATATATGTCTAATCCAACCGTTTATCAACCCAATCACCTCTTAAATCCCAATTTTCTTCTAAATAACAAGCGGTTAACTCGTTAAAAAATGTGGACCATTGACATTGGAGAAAATTCAAAACTGGGAGCTACTGAAACCCAAAAGAGTAGGCCCCCCTACTATACGCCTTCCGTGTGCGCAAGTATCTATTCGAAATGCAATACGGCACAGTGCACACACAGGCGGTGGGCTAATGGGCTGAAGTATCTCTTCGAACTGCAAAGGCCCTGTTGTATGGGCCCAGGTCCTCCCAGATGGAATTTAGCATGCAATTATTTACTTTTGTGATTGTCTCCCATTCAGTTATTGAGGTTTTTTTTAAAAAAAAATACAAACAGTTTTTAAAATTAAATACATAAATAACATATATTTTTTTTACCAATAGAATAACAAATCGATTGTATTCATGGACAATCAGAACATACTAAATTCTAAGGGTGTAAACCATTCAATTTCCCATGAATTTAACCGATCAATCGGTTGATTATTTCAAACGATTATCATTAAGTTTTAATTTTTTTTTTTAAAAATAACCAATCAATCGATTTGACAGATCGATTTTTTTTAACACCTCTATTAAATTCGGCTAATGGAGGTAAGTACTAAGTTGAATATTTGATTTCTAGTAGATCTCTAACGAGTCGTATCCTAACCAGGTCAGGATTATATATCCTACCTATGAACTGATACAGTTTGTGAGACCTATTATTTTGCGTATTGTAGTAGACTTTTCAAAGTTTCCAACCTTTTCTTTCTAGTTTCTACTACTCGGAAGATATATATATATATATCAATCAGTATCATAAACTAGCAGAAGATCGATCGAAGACAGTATGATTCGCAGATGCATTAATTCATGGGTTCCTCCACCACCAGGGTGGATCAAAATCAACTTCGACGTCGTTTCCGCTCCAACCTTTTGGGCAGTGGGAGTTGTAGCCAGGGATTCTGTTGGAGAATTAGTCTTGGTTTTCTCAGATTTACTCCCAAAAGATGATTCAGAACTCCCAATAGATGATCCAACTGTCGTGGGAGAGGCTTTAGCTGCGAGAGCTGCCATTGAATGCGGTAAGAGCATGGAAGACAAGTATTTTATAGTTCTCGAAGGCGACGCGAGAGAAGTTATTCATGGCATCAACACTGCCATGAACGATAATCGCTATGATCCGGGTATGGCGGGTATGGTGGGCGAGAAGATTATTGACTCTGTGAGAGTTGTTGCAAAGAGTCTTGATAAGTGCATTGGTGGTGGCGTTCGTCTTGTATTTCCAGAAGCGAATGCTTGGGCTTATAGGGTTGCTAGGTGGGCTGCCAATACGAAGAACACTGGCTTTGTTCCTCCTCACCGTCTTGAAGAGATGGCTAGGCGTTTGAAGAGGGATACTCTGCCTAGTTTCCCCAGTTATTTAGTCTAGGGTTTTTGTGATAGATTGGTCTTTTAATTTGCCTAAAAATAATAAGGAAAAAAAATTATAGTTTTCTTTTAATTTTTTTTTATTTATTGGGTTTAGTACGGTTTATTGTTTAGATTAATGCAACTTTCATATACTTTAAATGTGATGGAATATAATTTTTTTTTATTTTTCTTGCCCTCGATTGGCTTCTTGTTCTCAAGTATTATTTTTGGCTATGATGAAATGTATAATTTTGTTTATTTGATTAATTTTGTGATCATTATGGCCTTTGTCTTGTACACTTTCGTTTATCATATGATTCGTAAAATATATGACCAATAAAAGAAAATATGATATTAATATAACCATAGTATTAAATTAATCATATTTTACGAGTATGCATGTATTAATATAAACTGCATCTTCTGGAAGAATTCGTCACGAATAGATCAGATAATATTCATATATGTGATATCTCATAAGGGTATCGAGTTTGAGCCTCCCCATCCCCATCCCCTTCCTTAAAAAAAATAAAAAAAATCGTTCATCCTACTGAGAGGTACAATTAATATCATGAACAAAATTAAACAGTATTTTCGGTTGAAGCCCAGCCTGCTAGGGCCCGAACTCGTTGGTCACTTATTGGGCAGATACTGGGTTGAAATCCAGCTCGTTGAGGCCCATACTTAATGGTCACCTATTGGGCCAATTATGGGGTGAGGCCCAGTTTGCTAAATATGGAGCCATTTGATTTTGAAGTAATGACTGGAGGTGCAGGGAGGGGAATTAATACCGGCCCACCTAGAGTTCTTTTTCTTTCAGGCCTGGTAATTAATACAGGCCCATTACTTTGGGCCAGTTTGGGTTGTTCAATAAGGCATAGCCCATAACCTGGGATCCGTAAGCCTCCCGTAACTCAACTTAAAAGGCTAAACCCCAAAGCCCTAATCTTCACTATACTAAACATCTTCACTGTAAGTTCGTTCCCTCGGGTGTCTCTGCCATGGCCACCACCACCTTCTCGACAGCCTCGGAGCTGTCTGGTTGTGCTGTTGTTGCAGGTTCTGTTCGAAAATCTCGACGTACGAGACAAATTTCTGCTGCCTTTCATTGCTTCTCTGCGAGAGCTACCAATAGCCACGTAGTACTTTCGATGTCGAAACCTAGTAACGATAAATTTACCGTTAAGTCTAGTAGTACGGATACCGGACTTACGTATAAGGATGCGGGCGTAGATATAGACGCTGGGTCGGAGCTTGTGAGGAGAATCGCTAAGATGGCCCCTGGAATTGGAGGCTTTGGGGGTCTTTTTCCTCTTGGTATTACTCATCTTCTGTATCATCTATTGTTTTCCCCTTCTCGTTTTAATTTTCTTAAATTGGGGCCTGATGCTAGATAGAGAATTGTTGTTGAAAGTTTGGATTTCTTTTTCAAGTGGAAAATGTTTGAAAATTTTGATGTAGGAATCGTATTGGGTTTGTTCTCTATCACTGGTTTCGTGCTTAAGTTTTCTGAAATGCTTCTAAACAGGTGATTCGTACCTTGTCGCTGGCACGGATGGTGTGGGTACAAAACTTAAGCTTGCATTTGAAACTGGAATTCATGATACTATTGGTATTGATCTGGTAAAAGGTTCAATATAGATGAGATATGCCTTCTTGTTAGTAATTAAGTTTCTTGCATTGGTTTGAACTTTTAAGTAATTAACTACTTAAATGCCTATGTGCTTCTGCTTCAGGTTGCCATGAGTGTCAATGACATTGTAACTTCCGGAGCAAAGCCCTTATTTTTCCTTGATTACTTTGCTACTAGCCATCTTGACGTTGACCTTGCCGAAAAGGTGCATGATATTCAGTTATATAGATCGAAGATTTATGCTTTGATTGAGCACTAATATTCTTTTCTCGTTTTTAGGTTATAAAAGGTATTGTTGATGGATGCCAACAATCTGATTGTGTTCTTTTAGGGGGAGAGGTATGTTCATTTATTTATTTTCTTTATACTTGCTTAGTGTCAATGAATGCATTTGAATAAATTATCATATTGTATTCTCGTTTTGACTACCAAGAGAAATTTGATTAGAAAACTATTGAATATATTACTGATGGTGTTGAATTTTAATTGATTGAATACAATGGCAGCTAAGAATTGTTCATCCTCTTGTAAGACTATTTATTTGACTTCTCATAGTTATCTACTTTATGCCATTTTTCCATGCTAATTCTACATGATGCCAACTGTATGTATTGGGGGCTTCCTTATTTCTCTTGTTCTCTACTCTGTTTGCTTCAGGTCTTTCCAGTTCTCTACCATGTCCCCCTTCTTTATATCTCAGACTAGTGGTGCTTAACACCTATTATTGTGTTTGCACATTTCAGACTGCAGAGATGCCAGATTTTTATGCAAATGGTGAATATGATCTTAGTGGATTTGCGGTTGGCATTGTTAAGAAGGATGCCGTTATTGACGGGAAAAACATTGTTGCTGGTGACATCCTCATTGGTCTGCCATCCAGTGGAGTGCACTCCAATGGTTTCTCACTTGTGAGGAGGTTGGTTACTGATGTTACAAATTCTTTTTTTTCCCCCATATTGGCTTAATTAATGCCCATGCTAATGATGTTGTCACCCACGTGAAAACATGGTTCTGCAATTGCTTTCTTTAAGACTGCTCTAACCTCGTGCCAAAATCCTTAACCTTATTCATTATAAAAACTTTACAGGGTTTTGGCTCAAAGTGGCCTCTCTCTAAATGATCAACTGCCTGGTGAAAATATAACATTAGGCAAAGCTTTGATGGCTCCAACTGTCATTTATGTGAAAGAGGTTCTCCGTCAATCCCTATTTAATATTATTATTCTTGCTTAGTGATCTTGCATTCTGGTTGAAGTCTTCATCTTTTTCTTTTTTGGGTAAAAAAGGTACTTGACTTAATCGGAAAGGGAGGTGTGAAGGGGTTAGCCCACATCACTGGTGGAGGTTTTACAGACAATATCCCTCGTGTTTTTCCTAATGGGCTTGGTGCTGTCATCTATAACGACTCTTGGGAAATCCCAGGCGTATTCAAATGGATCCAACAGGTAGAGTTCATTTGACTTGTTATCTTGGAATTCGAATTGGAAGCCTGTTTGAATGAACTCTCATGAGATATGTCTGCAACTGTTTTCCCATCAGTTTATTTCTCCTTTTCTATCTCCTCTATGAAGTTTTTGTTGATATTTTTTTTGTTCTTCCGGTTTTTTGGTTTTAATTTAGGTGGGAAAAATTACTGATACTGAGATGAGGAGAACTTTCAACATGGGAATCGGAATGGTTGCTGTTGTGAGCCCGGAGGCAGCCCATCAGATCCTGGAGGAAAGTTCTTACAAGGCTCGTCGCATCGGTGAGGTTGTAAGTGGTGGTGAAGGAGTGAGGTTTTGCTAAAAATGATACCATCTTGCTAGTGTTGTTAACATTCCTGGTTCTCCTCTGTTGCAACCACATATACACCTGGCTTTCGATAAGTAAAATTTAGTTTTAGAGGTGTGAAGGAATTGTTTCCTTACCCTATAATGCAGGTTGACCTCCCCCAAAATCTGGGGAATTCTGCGTATCCATGTTGTTGAGAAAGTTTTGAATGAGCAATAATTAATTTAAAACCAGCTTCTGTTTCTGATTTCTGTGTGCATTTTGCGCTTTAATTCTCTTTTTCGTATGCGGGCCAACAAGCCGGGTCTCTATTTTAATATTTCGTAGTCTGGTTCAGCCCGTGCCAGGCCTCGGCCCACTAGTGGACTGTACCGGGCCGGTCCATTTACATCTATACCGCCCAGACCCAGTCACACGAATGCAATAATCGGGAGGACTTTGATACGTGGCAATGAAATACTGGTTCAACCTGCCACTAACCATGGTCTGTCCCTCATAGAAGCATACATCCCTGTCAATTGTCATAGCAACACTTTTAAAAATTTAAATAAAATCATCGAGAATGTCTGATTACTCAAACCCCCACGTAAAGTAGAAGGCATCATCGAAATCTAAGAATGGATTTCGTGGAATTGGAGGCGATCGAGGGCCTCCGGTGGACATGGCACTCATGGCCGACGACCAAAACAGAGACCACGTCCCTCGTACTCCCTCTTGCCATCATGTGCACGCCACTGATGCAGTCTGACTTGTCGGAGCTTCCGCTGCTCTCCTACGAACCCCTCGTATGTACCAAATGCGGTGCCGTTTTGAATCCTTATGCTCGCGTTGACTACCGGTCCCGTATCTGGTGCTGTCCATTTTGCTATAATCGGAACCCCTTCCCCAGATCCTACGCCGGCATAACTGACACTAACCTTCCTGCTGAGCTCTTCCCCACTTACAGTTCAGTGGAGTACGAGATTGTTCGCAATTCCACCTCCAATTTCTATGGCACTACTCCTAATTGGTCCGGGTTGTACTCTTCTTCATCCGGGTCTCTGTCGGCGATGGGATCGGTGGGTTCATTGGCGCAGGTTGGCGGTGGAGGTAGCGGTGGGGAGGTCAGGAGGGCGGGACCTGCTTTTGTGTTCGTGGTGGATGAGTGTATGGCGGAGGAGGAGTTGAGTGCTGTCAAGAATGAGTTGTTACGGGTCGTGGAGCAGTTGCCAGAGAGCACTTTGGTGGGGCTGGTTACATTTAACTCCATGGTTAAGGTGCATGATCTTGGGTACGGGGAGTGCTCAAGGGTTGTGGTTCTTCATGGCGGTCGTGAGCTTTCAGCTGAGCAGGTAAGAACTGAGCTTCAATTTCATTTATTTAGAGATACTTTACCATCTTGAGCTGAGCTCTAGTGTTCTTGTTATAAATCTGCTTTTTGATTAATATTCTGAAATGCTAGAAATCTTTTGCTAAAATTGAATGGCTTGATTGCATTAATAAGTAGTCCATTTTTTTCTGCCAGTAAATGCTAAGAACTAGTCAGTCCTTCTTTATTCTTGTTACTTCAATCAAATTATAATGTTTTGTTATTTTCTTTCATTACTAAATCCTCAGACACAACAGTTTCTGGGCATTAGTTGTACTAAGCAACAGCATGTTGGGAAGATACCAGTAGTCCAAAAGCATGGTTTTTTGCTAACTGTGTCTGAATGTGAATTCAACGTAACCACTGCAATTGAAGAAATTTCTAATGCATCAGAAGTCATGCCAGGCCATCGACCTCAAAGGTGCACAGGAGCGGCCATATCAGCTGCACTTGGACTTTTGGAAGGATGCCTAATTAATAATACAGGCTCCCGAATCATGGTCTTCACATCTGGGCCTGCAACTTTGGGTCCTGGAACTATTGTAGATGCAGATCTTAGTAAAGCCATCAGAACTCACAGAGACATTGTAAATGGTCATTTGCCATACTACAGAAAGTCGTGCTCCTTCTACAAGCGTTTGTCACAGAGATTATCCGATACTGCTGTTGTTCTTGATCTATTTGCTTGTTCTCTTGATCAAGTTGGAGCAGCAGAGCTAAAAGTCCCTGTTGAGCTCTCGGGTGGATTCATGATGCTAGGGGAGTCGTTTGAGTCTGATCAATTCAGAAAATGTTTGCGGTACATTTTCAGTCGTGACAAAGAGGGACATTTGAAGATGTATTTTGACGCAACCATTGAAATAGTGACAACAGAAGATGTAAAAATTTGTGGAGCGCTTGGGCCTTGTCTCTCTCTTCGGAAAAAGAATAATTTAGTCAGCGACAATGAAATTGGGGAGGGTGGTACTTATATATGGAAGTTGGGTACTCTCACTAATAAAACATGCATTGCTTTCTTTTTCCAAGTGAGTGATTCTCGAAAACCCCAGCCTGGATCAGCATTTTTTATACAGTTTATAACAAAATATCAGCACGGGAACTTGGGAATTCGTCGGAGGGTGACAACTGCTGCAAGACGATGGGTTGGGAGCAAGTCATCGGAAGTTTCTACTGGATTTGATCAAGAAGCAGCAGCCGTAGTCATGGCTAGGCTAGCCATCAACCGTGCAGAGAGTTGTTATGCCCGAGATGTTATCAGGTGGCTTGATGATGCACTTGTTCGTTTTACATCTGAGTTTGGCGATTACATTCAGGAAGATCCATCTTCCTTCCATTTGTCATCTAACTTCTCCCTTTACCCCCAATTCATGTTCTATTTGAGAAGGTCCCAATTTATTGATGTCTTTAACACCACTCCTGATGAGACTGCTTTCTTCCGGCTGATGCTAAACCGTGAGGGTGTAGTGGGTTCTCTTATAATGATCCAACCTACACTTTTTCAATATTCATTTGATGGGCCTCCTATTCCGGCGCTCCTTGATGTTCGCTCGATCTCTCCTGATACTATATTGCTTTTTGATTCTTACTTCCATGTGGTTATTCACTGTGGGTCCAAGATTGCTCAGTGGAGGAAGCTTGGCTATCACAAAGATCCAAACCATGAAAACCTGAGAAAGCTGTTGGAAGCCCCAGAGCTTGATGCAGAGCAATTAGTGGCTGAAAGAATTCCAGCACCCAAACTGATAAAATGTGATCAGCACGGTAGTCAGGCTAGGTTTCTTCTAGCCAAGTTAAATCCATCAGTTACTCAGAATTCAACGTATACAGAAGGATTAGATGTTATATTTACTGATGATTTGAGCTTGGAAGTTTTCATAGATCATTTGCAGACCCTGGCAGTACAGGGCTAATGCAGAATAGAGGTGTGTGTATATTGTTTATAAATCATTTGTTTATATTTAGTTACAGTAAAAGAAGTCTTCTTTTTTGAGCTGAGGAGACTGACTGGTTTACCAAAATAGATACGACGAGTGTTGAGTTTGAGTTTCTCTTTATTCAGTAAAAGCAGAGGTTCCTTGGTTTGATTTTAGGCTTTATTTGTATCCATTGAGGTTTGCGAGAGTCACTGTGATTGCATGATTTTAGAGAATGGAGTTCATTATTTTATTTCTTTTCAAGTTCGCATACTCGTTTTTGTTCTAATTTAACTTGGAAGTTTGTTGGACCAGCGTTGGATGACCATCTTTAAATGAAAAGGGAGAACATGTATAGTTCGACATTTGGACCAGTCTGGTCATGGCCTGAGGGGATAATGGGAGACCTTAGGATTTGATGTTTGGTTTTCTCAACCTTTTTGCTGCTTTAACAGGTTCTGTTTCTGGTCTAGTTGGCAAGTTGCAAAATCCACAAAAGATTTGTAATTCAATTTCCTTTATGGAGAATAAAACACCTGTAGCACCCGACTCGAGTGAGCGGGGCAATATGGCTATGGAGTATCAAGTTTGGTGACACTGGGCGATCTACTTAGTGACAACAGAGCTAAGTCTCTTATTCCACGTCGCTCAGAGAAAGATGTGAAGACAAAGCTATGAGGATCATTATGGACTATTTCAAAACATTTATGTGTGATTTAATGATAGCATTTCGAGAAATTATTCAATGGTACTGACACAAGTGGTTGGTGACAAATATATGAGTAGTTGGTAGTTGAGGATATAAATAGGTAGTTTGTAATTTAAATTTCAAAAATACGCTAATTACATGTGAATTGGCACCATCTTCATCACTATTGGATAATTTCTCGTAGCAATCTTACAGTATCGTCCAATGAAATTAACTCTAAAAGAAAAAATAAATGAGTAAATAAAGAAAAAACAGAAGCCCCATAATTGCGCCTGTGAGTAAACACGGGAGTTGCCTCTTTTAACCGCCTTCGTTTTGTTTTGGAAAGAAAACATAAATAAGATGTGAGAAATCTGGTGGGGGAGGATGGGAAAGGACGGATACGTTGTTGTGCCAGCGGAGCTGCTGCCGACAGCTGGTGGAGGAATGGCGGCGACGAATGTCAAGAAGAAGACGAGCTGGATGATTCTCGACAATACGGGGAACGAGATCACAAAAGAGTGGGACAAGCAATACATAATGCAACACGTCCTCATCCATGCCCGCGACCTCCGCATCCTCGACCCCCTCCTCTCCTACCCCTCCACCATTCTCGGCCGTGATGGCGCCATCATCTTGAATCTTGAGGTCACTCCTTCGTATGCTTCTCCTCAATTCTTGTTGGTTTTTTGTTGTTGATTGCAGTGCAGTGAATGAAATGCGTTTGAATCATGTGATTGCAGCATATAAAGGCGATCATAACTGCTGAGGAGGTGTGTCTTATCCCGCTTGATTGCGTTTCTTTTCTGCTTTATGCTAGTTATTTGAGCGAGTTTGATTTGACTGAAATGAAACCTAATAAATTTCCAGAGTATTATTTTATTTTCAAAAAAGTTGTAATTTGGTTGTTCATTCAGGAAATATATGATAGATTTTGGTTTGTTTTTTCCATCATTGTGGATTTTCCATTCCAAGCAAAGAAATAATAAGTGATGAATTGATGTTTGCAGTTCCAGCCAAATTTACAACAGATTTGACCCTGGTTAAAATGCAAACAACTTTCGTCCACTCCTTGATTTCTCCAATAAGAAAATAACTTGGGGGACTTCCATGTGATTGCTAATTTGCTATATCTATGATATTGAACAGGTACTGCTTCGAGATCCGCTGGATGAAAATGTTGTCCTAGTTGTTCAAGAGCTCCGAAGGCGATTGCCTCCTGTAAACGCAAACTCCAAAACAGAGTACCTTGGTGGGCAGAATGATGTTGAAGTGTGTGAAGAGGATGGTATGTCAGATTGATTATATGGTTCAATTGTTAAAATGCCAGTCAAATTCATGTGATCAATATGCATTATTTGTTCATTTTCAAATATGACCAATTAAGACGAGATATTGTTTCTTCTTACTATATTTCTACAGTAGTGGAATAATGTAGAATATGCATTGCAGAATCTCCCTTTGAATTTCGAGCCTTAGAGGTAGCATTGGAAGCAATATGTAGTTTTCTAGCTGCACGTACAACGGAATTAGAAACTGCTGCATATCCTGCTTTAGATGAGCTTACCTCCAAGGTAAGTAATCCTTTGAGCAGTTTTCGGATTGTTTGGTTCTAGCTTTTTGGGTCAATTGTTCTTTTCAACTTAAGAAGAATCATTTTTCTTGTATTTCTTTTTAAAATTTCCGGTAAAGTATTTATTGGTTTAACATGATTGTGACTCTTTGTAAATCGCTTAACATGCAGATAAGTAGTCGTAACTTGGACAGGGTTCGTAAATTGAAGAGTGCCATGACAAGGTTGACTGCACGGGTTCAAAAGGTATGTGTGTGTATGATGTGCTAAATATTGTGGTTACAAATCCTTACTATTTGTGAAGTGTCCACATATTAATATACATATTCATATGCCCCAAGCATGTGCACTAAGGTTACAAGGAGGCAATACATATAGCCTTCAAAAGATTGTTAGTAGAGCACCAAAGCTTTAAATTAGAACAAATACTCTCAACAAGAACATAAATGAAAGATTCTATATTGTCTAAGGTTTTCCCTTTTTTTTCCCCTTCCATAAGCACCAAAGAATAGCCATAGGAACCAATTGCAAATTCATTTATAAAGTATTTTTTTGTTATTTGGAACAAAATATTGTATCCATTTATCTGTTTTTCAGTATTTTCTGTCATACAAATGATTGATGTAGTACACTTCACGGCTTATGTTAAAGTTAACCCGAATCTCCTTATTTACAATATATTAACTAAAACAATATACAATTGTAAACTCCTACAATGAGGTATAATAAAGACAAATTTCCACAATATCTTAAAATGCACATCACAACAAGCTGATTGCTTAGGTGGATTATGCAAGACCAATACGTGACCATGCTCATCACTTAATGTAGGTGAGGGATGAACTAGAACAGCTTCTCGACGACGATGATGATATGGCTGATCTGTACTTGTCAAGAAAATTGGCTGGGGCATCTTCACCAGTTAGCGGTTCAGGTGGTGCCAATTGGCTTCCTGCTTCCCCTACCATTGGCTCAAAGATTTCCAGAGCTAGTAGAGCAAGTGTGGCAACAGTTCGTGGAGATGAGAATGATGTGGAGGAGCTTGAAATGTTGCTAGAGGTCGTATCAATAATTTGCATTATATTATTCATGATTTTTTTTCTTCTTCTGAAATTTGGAATCTAAAACAAATCATGGAATGTATTGCAGGCTTACTTCATGCAAATTGATGGGACCTTAAACAGATTAACCACGGTAAACGCTATATGTCTATCAGTTGAATTCATCATATTTCGTATCATGGGCCAAAAACCTTTGAAAAGAATATGGGCCCAAAACATTCCTTAACGATTCATTGTGAAGCGAATTTATGTCATGAAGATGGAGAAGTGGGCTACTGTGATGGATGATTCATGATGTTGAATTACACTATGTAGAGTTATTTGTGTCCAACAGGCAAACATGCAAACATGTGGCTCAGTGGTTACTTGTAACCAAGCAGCTGAACTTTTTTTTTCATTGAAGTTTGTCATATTATGTCCCCCCATCTTCATTTACTGATTCTTTTTTTCAAATATGCCTTTTTTTTCTCTGATTTTAGATGCGGTAGTTGAATCCGTGCTTTGTCTGCTAGAATGTCATCTCCTTCAATGTTTTTCAATCAGTATGCATGTAATTTCAGTTGTAATCATGTTCTATCTTCATGTGTCTTTAGTACATCCAACTAGTTGATCGGAGTTTTTTTTGGTAGGGCTTTGTTCAATGAGATGTTTGTTTGCTATGCTAAATTATTGCAATAATCACTTTGAGTTATTTTTGCCAGCAACTGAGCTTCTCTAATTTCCTGCATTTGACATATGCAGCTGCGAGAATATATAGACGACACAGAAGATTATATTAATATTCAGGTATGCATTATGATAGTTGTATACTAGATGATTTTAGACCAAACTAGACCTTTGACCGGCTAGACCAGGAAGTGGTCATTTTTCTGACTGATCTTCAGTCTTTAGTCAAACAGAATGAAGACCAGTTGAAACTGGAACGAATTTGGAGTTCAATCACTGAGACAGGTCCATTTTCAGTGTACCAGTCAAGTACAGTCTGGAGTATGGTTCACCAGTGTACATCACATCACTCCTCCATTAGCTATTTAGGTGAACATCTCAAGTATAATCTGGTGAACGTTGCAGCAGCATACATCATTTTGTTCTTCCATAAGCTAATATTAAAGGATACTTTGTTAGAAGAAGTTGTGCGCCTTGGTCCTCTCTTCTACCGGACTACTCAACTTCTTTAGCTTTTATCACTTTTCTTTTATTCGGAGAAATAAACTCGATTTAGTGATTATTCTAGTTTCACCTGTTCAGTCACAGTTGAAATTTGGTTGAACTGGTTGTCCGGAACCGGCTGCTTTTTCCCTATTTTCTTGCTGTTCAGTCACTGTTGAAATGTTGAAGTTTATTGGAAGAACTGTAGGGCTGGATTTTTTATTAAAAAAATTTGAGTAGAACTTGTGCTTCCATTTTGCAGCTTGATAATCATCGAAATCAGCTGATTCAGGTTCTTTATTCTTCTATTCCATTCATCAATATCCATGACTAATTTATTTCCCTTGTTTTAGGTAATTTTTTTGATATGTCAAGCAATGAAACATGTTTTGTTGATTTTTTTTTCTTGCATTCTGTTCTGCATTGTGCTGCAGTTAGAGCTCTTTCTCAGTTCAGGAACTGTTTGCGTATCCATCTATTCTTTGGTGACGGCAATATTTGGCATGAATATTCCGTATACTTGGAACATGGACCATGGTTACATGTTTAAATGGGTAAGCAGAGTTTATTCCGACGACGTTTGCTTTTCAGACAGAAAATTTCCTTTCCAGATCAATGAATGATATTGTTTTTTGTCCATTGCTAGGTGGTCATTATATCGGGAGTAGGTAGTGCACTTCTGTTTGCGGTGATTGTAGCCTATGCTCGCCGCAAGGGTTTAGTTGGATCTTGAAGTCAGCTTTTTACCCTGTTCAGATGGAATTTTTGAGACCGAAATGGGACACTACTCTAGGATTAAAAGACATTGGATTCATACCAGATCTAGGAGACTCTCTCTCTATCAACCAGGCACCAGCGGTAAATGTGGGTGCATTCTTGACCTCCAGGTCCGGATAAATTTATATAAAGTATCCCCATGTTTTAGCTGTAGATGGCAGGAGGTGTCTGCTTTGGATATACCGTTCTTGTGGATACATCGGCTTAACCAAGCAATGTGGGACAAACAAATCGTAACGGGATGGAAGGAGATAGGATCTTGTTATTAGCATTCATGTTCTTAACAAGTAAATTTTACAATAAATTAGCGATAGTTCTGGTAGAATCTGAACCCTGAAGTCAATGGCCAGGTATTTCGTTCTTTAAACTTTTGATCCTTTTGGCTCTATGAAGTTAAATTCAACCTGCTTATACAAAAACTTGGTTTATACCATGAGCGCTTTAGGATGCCCTCAAGATCTGTTTTCAGATACTGCCATACAATTACAACATGTGCATATGGTAGAATATTCTTGGATTAATGTATACAAGAAAAATGTAAACCAAGAAAAACAGATAATCATCAATAGGTTGAATGGGGTCCATATTTTAGTTTGGACCCCAATTCTAAAAAAATATCACTAAGATTCTAAAAACATATTCAAAGTACTATATATCACAATTAGAACTCGATTTTAACAATTTAATGCTATTAATAATGCATTTCCTATTTGAATGATGTGTAATCACAATCACACAATTGAGAGACATAAATTGAGATACTTATTGAGATTATCAAATAATTGAAGGGAGTTGAGCAAAATCAAAACGATGCGTTTAGTTCCTATTGGAATGACACGTAATCACGATGACACGTAGTCAATTCAATGGATCAATTAGATTATAAATTGAGATACTTATTGATATTATCAAATCACTAAAGATTTAGGGCGAAAATAGAACGATGAAAAACTCATATACTATTGACGAATGGAGAAACGATTAGACGGCGTTGGTGAATATGAATCGGAGAGAGCGAAATCAAAACGACACAAGGGTTCATCACTGTGAACAAATCGCGAACGATCATACGACGTTGGTGAATACAAATCGGAAAAGTAAGCGAAATCAAAACGACACAAGGGTTCATACACTGAACGAATCTGGAACGATCATACGGTGTTGTTGGTGAACACAAACCATAAGTTGAATGCAAAATTAGGTATTCTCTAATCATTCTTCTTCTATCTCTCTCTTGATCTCTCAAAGGAATTTTTTTTTTCTTTCAACAAATGTTATAATTTCTTGATCCCAATTGTCTCCCTCTTTGAAATTGGGAGAATCAGATGAACTTTTTTTATTGAATTATTAATTACAAAAAGAAAAGTTTTTTTTTGATTCTTTTACAGATCATCTAAAAATTTATAAAAAAAGGGTAGAATTTGTCAGGATTGAGGAGGAAGTTTTGGTTTAGGATAGTTTTTATTGTGTTTGGTTCTTCTTGTCTTGGTGCCAAAAATGCAGAAAACATTTGGTGACAGGCTGACAGCCACCCTATACACACCTCATTCATACTCCCACTTTCTAACCATATCTGCAGTCATTCTTTGGTCTTAATCAACAAACCTGGTGATAGAGATCTGACGGTCATCTATCAAGCATAATGTGGGGCCATTCATTCATATCACTTGATCATGACATCAGCATTAAGTCATTCTTACTCAGATTTGTTTGACTAGGGTTTTAATTTTTATATTGGGCTTTTTATGGGGTGGATAGGAATAGGATGCCAGCTGAGCTGGCTGTTCTTCCCTTGTTTGACTTGTGCTTTGACGTCACCACCACTTCATCATAATAACCACGTGACATTCACATGGTACAAACTAAACTAACTGACGTACGCCAATGCCGCCTTGTGGTTTTGGACACATGTCACCATGTGCTGCGCGACAACTCGGACAAACCAAAATAGAGGTTACAGTTCTTTTAGTTATAATCGGTTACTATTTTCACTCCAAAATTATTTTAAATTATGATTTAAATATATTATTGAGTATTTTGTACGTTTATAATGTTAGAATATATAGATTTTGAAATCACTAAATAATATCCGAGTTGGTTATCCCTTCGAACTTAGGACTTACGATGTTTGATATTGGAAGTTCAAACTAATCAACTGAAATATTTCCTTCGTGAAATTTTTGTTATGGTTTTTGGTCGAATCTTATCTATTACTAGCATGGTGTGAATTATTCTGATAACTAGAAATTTATGTCTATTTAGTTGTTTGAAATACATGTTAGAGAGGGTGATTCCTCAATTACCAATATATATATGTATATATATTGAAAAAAAATACTCGAATCCTAAATTCTAACTCCTAAATTTTAATACATTATTTTTTAAAAATGAATGATTTAACATTATTTTAAAAAGAAAATGATAGCCGATTCTAGTAAAAAAATTGTGGCCGCCAGCTCAACAATCACAATGAATCGCTACTCCCGTCCCGATGAAACGGCACATAAAAAATGAATAAACAAAGCGGCATGTAGATTCCCCCGGCGCACAATATGAGCAACCGTCATGCTTTTCACGTTTTTTTTTCTCTGTCAGATTCGAAACAGAAAAACACGAAACGAAACAAACCAAAAAACAGAGAGTTGTGTGTTTTTGTTGTTGGTGGTGTGATTGTTTGACCTTATTTCATCTTCGCCTTGGAAAGTTCATCAATCGCACAGTCATTCTCCTAATCGAACAAGACCAAACCACAAAACTCCAAATTTGTCTCCATTTTCTCCGTTATGGAGCGCATCAATCACGATAAGAGTAAGACGGAGATTGATTGTCATTCTGCTTAATTTGTTCGTTCTGGTTTTGATTTTGTGAAATTCTTGTGGAGAATGTCTGTGATTTGTAGCGAATCGGTGAAGTAACTTTGATTGTGTGATTGTCAGTGTCGGCGACAGTTCGTTATGATGATGCGGAGCCAGATAGTGAAGGTACAGTTGCAGAATCTCGCTGGACGCATAACTTGTCCTCTCTGCAAGAAGCCCTTCACCGACGCTACTGTAATACCTGAATGTCACCATACATGTGAGTTTCTCTTTGATTGCTGATTTTTCTCTCAATAAGCTTCTGGAATTGTTTGATTTCGGTCTACTTTTGTTGTTTTTCTGGGGCTATTTTGTAATAGAATATCTCCATATTAGTTTAGTCTAGTTCAGTTTAACCTGTAAGCGGACGGGGATCCATTGTCCATATTCTATATTGCTTTACTAGTGATGACTTATGAATGCTATCTTTATTTTGCAAAACAGTTTGCAAGAAGTTCATATATCAAAAGTTTACGGATGAGGGATTGAATAGCTGTCCAGTATGCAAAGTCGACCTCGGTGGTGCTCCACTGCAGAAGCTTAGGTACCTCATCGTTGTAATCCTCCTCTACTGATTTTTGAGATATGCATAATTCTTTTGCCTCGTGGAGACAGTATTTCTATCCATAATTCTGGGAATTTTTTGAAATCGTATTATTTTCATTGTGCTCTCTGTGAACTAAAGTTAAGTACGGTAATCCTGTGAAATCCATATTGCAGGAATCCTGAAAATTTGTTGGCATGAGGCTTATAATATGATGATCTTTCCATTCGGTTCTTTGTGAAAGTAAAAAAGGCATATGCAAACAATGGCAAGCCAAAGCTATAATGCATTTCAATATGATGTATATATTATGCGGAACTATGTGTTAGCATAGATCAAATGGCGTAATTCTGTTGACCATGGATGATCCTTCCTTCCATTCCTTTTTGGTGTTTATCTGTTGCAGTTATTGTTATTCGTTATATGATTTTATAATCATGGTTTTGACTGAAATATTGCGATCCCTTTGTTCGTAGGAGTGAAAAATCTCTTCCTATCTCCTTATGTTCAAACTATTATGCTTGGTAGCTCCTGTCTTACATAAATATTACGTTTTAAGTTCATAGTCAATTGAATGACATTATACATCAGATTTGAAATCATCTTCAAGATTAGAGTAGAACTTAAAAGATGATAGAAGTTGAGTGCATCTTTGGTCTTCATTTCTTCTTGCGAAATCCACAGGCCGGACAAAACTTTGCAAGACCTAAGGGACAAAATCTTCCCTTCCAATAGACAAAAGGCAAAAGCAACTGAAGCGGTGCCGCCAATCCCATTGCCAACCAGAAGAAAGGAGAGATCTCTTTCTTCTTTGGCAGCCAACATGCCCAAAGGATTGGTCAAGTCTACTCTAACTAGAGGAATAGGAAAATGTATCCCAGGGAAATATTCTGCCCCAAAAGAACTGAAGTTTAACATAGAGGAGGCTGTCACCGTTGTGAAAGATTTAGAACTGTGCTTAAGCTCTTCTAAGATTTCAAGCAAGATTTTGACTGACAGAGAGAAGGTAAAGTAGCGAGTTTCAGTTTGTTTGAACTTAATACTGTGGATCTTTTAGTTTTATGGTCGATAAACTTATGATATGCTGGTTTTCTTCAATTTTTATCTTTTAAATGGGGCATGCAATTTTTCTTAAATGCGTCAGATTTTTTTTTTTGTCATCTGCAGAATAATTTTGTTGTGGAGGCTTCTATAGATCACGTGCCTGAGAATGCTGAATCACAAGAAGAGATAACTGATTCTTGGAAGCCCTTAAATCGCCTAGTTGAAGCTGCAACCAATATTGAGCTTAATAAGTTGAATTCACCACAGACTGCTTTCACCTTGAGCCTACCTGATGCCCATGAAAATGGACCTCAAGCACCCAAAACCCGCAGAAGGCAACTTAGAAATAAATCTAAAGTTCATGGGGAAGAAAGCAACTCAGCTCCTGATCCACCAGGTTTGGCTAGACCTAAAAGATCACGACAAAGAAGAGGAGCAACGTCAGAGGGATCAAATATTTTGGCTCAATCTATTGTTAATTCCAACAGCATACTTGGCCAAAGATTTAGTCCAATTTGGTTCTCATTAGTTGCTTCCGATGACCAGTAAGAATTTATACTTTTGGCACTTCGAAAGAATTAATCCGTCTGTTCTATTTTGATATTGTAAGCTCACGTAAACTATGTTCTGATTTCCTGATTAATGGTTTCAGGGAAGGAGATTTACCTTTGCCACAAATATCTCCATGCTACTTAAGAGTCAAGTAAGTTTTATCTGCTCGTTTTCTCTTCTCCATAAAATGTTTTTATGGATTATAACTGAAAACTTAAATGATGACACTTTCAACCACTTCTGATTAGTCAACTGCCTTTATGATTCCAGTATTATTCTAGCAGAGATGCTACTTATAACTTTTGTTGATGAAGTAGTTCAACTGGTGCTGATTGTTTCTCTCAACTATAGGAATGGCAGTTTGCCTGTTTCATTCATCAAAAAGTATCTCGTGAAGAAGCTGAATCTTGCCAGCGAATCAGAGGTACCGTCATCTTTACCCCTATCTAAATGTCTGTTTTTATATATGTTGCCTGGTAGATTCCTCCAGGCTGCTCTTCTTTTTTCAAAAGATCAATGGTAAGATGATAGGGATATGCAAATCACTCAGAAACCATCTTCCTCATTTAATCCATTTGATGCATTTCCTTCTCTTGATAGACTGTGAACCAATTACATGCCAATTGTTAAACATCTACCCTTTGCCTTGACTGTTTCTCTGTGGTCTCCTGCAAAATAGACTACAGGAATTATGTTTGCTAAACTTTTCGAGTGCTGATATTCAACAAGTTCTATGCGTAATTGTATTCATTACAACATTCTGAACATTGACAAGAAATTAGGGCCTGTTTTTATGCTGCATTCCTTCATTAACTGTAAAAGTTACGATCTTAGTTAGTGCCAAATGTAAAGAAGGAATTATGTGGTAGACAGAAGACTTCTAGTGGTTAAGAGGCGGTGTAAATTTTATTTAGGATTTTAAGTTACAATTAGGATTCAGTCATGCATTACCGATTGCAAAACAATATAATGCATTGTAATATTATTTATAAAAATTAAGATCTTTGTAGTACAAGCCCATGGCATTTGACAAAGTCAAACTCACTGCTACATCTCATTCAGGTGGAAATCTCATTGCGAGGGCAACCAATGCTTTCTACAATGCAATTGCATAATTTGGTGGAGTTGTGGCAGCAGACAGCACAAGAATCAGGAAGTATACAGACAACGGTGGGCAGCTCAGCCAAAGAGTTTATAATGATTCTGTCATATGGCCGAAAAGCTCCGCCATAGTAGAGATGTTGCAATGGTGGTTGCAGTTGGTTAATCCTACGCTGATTTCAATTCTCATGCTCAATCCGTATCACCGTGCATTTCCCGTGCAGTTAAACATGTTGGGTTCTTTGTTTGTTCAACATGCTTGTAGGAAATTTGACACTAAAAGATAGTTCTGAGCTAAATTTCAAATACATAGCATATGTAGCATATACAGGTAGTCGACAGATCCTTATTATTTGGGTCTATGTGGTGAATAATGGCCCCATCCATTAATTTGTGGAGGAAAACTTGATACCTGACTATGCATGGATGTTAGTATTGCATTATGCTCCTAGTTAAGCTGGAACAGAGCATATCCATTAATTGTTTTTCAGTCCACAGTTCATCAAGATATGTCTTATGTTTTTGTGATATCCCCAGCAAAATTTACCATTTGAGAATACTACTTGGCTTAAACCCAAATTACAGAGGTATGAGCATGAGCATGGGCCAAGAGTTCATGGTCTTGGGCCTATAGTTTTGGACTATAAACTCAAATTCATAAGAAGTCATCAACCATCTAGGATAGTAGCACAAAATTTGATCAAAGTAAATGTTTTCCCAAACATGGTTATGAACTAAAATAACAAGACCGTCTTTCATGAACAAAAACAAGAAGACTGCCAGAAAGACTTCACTTAAGAGGAATGAACCTCGAAGAGTGGGTAGCACCAATACCAGGTCTGCCGTGCTTAACAGGCTTGTATGAGATTGAAAACTCAGCCAAGTAATGACTAATCATTTCAGGCTTGATTTCAACCTGGTTAAAGGTCTTGCCATTGTACACCCCAATGATGCTTCCAATCATCTCAGGGACGATGATCATGTTTCGCAGGTGGGTTCTGACTGGTTCTGGCTTTTCACCGGGGGGAGCTTCCCTTTTCTGATCCAGAAAATCAAAGAGACGTATGATTGTGAAATTCTAATAATAATTATCCCAAAAAAAAATTAATTACAAAAGTTCATAGTGAATATCAAAATATTGAACAAATAAGCACCACTTTAGAGCTTCCATCAAACAACATCAAAGGAAAATCAAGGTGTCAGAGAGCAAAGGAAGATTACAACATAGAATAGTTAATGACGAACACACACTAGAGCAATCACACAATCATCTATCTCCATTCGAAAAAAGTAATCCAATCAGCACTCACAAACATGCAAGCACCAGAACAATCACACAATTTCTTATCAGCATTGTTGAAGTAGCACGCCATCCATATATGAGTAAGGTGTGGCGGAACTCAAGCTAATTTACACAAGTATTCATTCTCTTTGGTGAAAAGAAAATTTGACTTAAGAAGCATCCAAAATTTCTCCATCTTCAGCAAGCACATAAAAACCAAGCTAAACACACATCTAAGCACAGGACATCCAAGAGCTAGGAAGTAAACTAAATAACCCTAATTAGTTCTTTAATAAGGATCTCACAACATAAAAAATCATTGTGTAAGAGGAATAATTACCGCCTTGCGAAGTTTCTTGATCAGGGCCATGGGCTTCCTCTTGAGACCCCTCTGAAACCTGTGGAGTACAACACAACCAGAGAAAAAAAATTGAATTAAATCCATTTCGCAAAACAAGATAAACGGGAAGCTAAATGTTAATCATGGAAGACTACCTTCTGCGAGCACGAGCAGGGAAGAGCTTCACGAGCTCATCTGTGGACATATCGAGGAGAGCATCCAAATCAACGCCTCTGAAGCTGAACTTCTTGAATGTCCTCTTCTTAGGCAGTCCAGCCGCCGCCACGTCTGTCTCAACATCAGCCTACATGTAAAACACCAATATCAGCAATTATATATCGAGAGACATATAGAGAACACGAAGATGCAATCCCATGAAGTCAGAACACACCATAATTGGATTAAATTCCGAAATCAGAAGCTCTCAGTCGGAATGGCTCTCACTCTGTGGCCGCTAGGGTTTTCGTTTGTGCGATATTCGTATCAAGAGCATCAGTGAAACCCAAGTCCCTAACATGAGTGGAAAAGATGATTGCAAATAAGGGCCTATAATATTACAAAATTATTTTTCAGGCAAAAACGTTTCAATTTTGCGAAATTGGCAATCATCATGCGCTGCCGTTTTGCAACAATGTTGAATGCAAGGACCTGTAGGGCCAAAATCCGCCCTTGCATACAGCCGAGCCCACGGGTCAACGGCCAGGTTATCTTCTCATCAAGATCCATGTGAGCTATTGTCGAGTCCCCAAATCCATGTCAGAATCACCAAATTTGACATGATAGAGGTTTGTGATCCTACCCATTCAAGCAGGGTGCTACAGGTGATTAATCATCCATTTCTCTATATTTTGCTGAGGCAGTCTGCCTGACTCTATTTTCGTTTAATTGGGCCCTTAGCAAATCAACTGTGGGCTTTATTTTATAAAAGCCCATTAATGATTTTGGCCCAGATCGCACTCACAAAATACCCACATTGTCGAATCAAGTAAACAGTTCCAATGCAGTTACGGCAGGCGCCGCCATAGATAACTAACCTAAAACCCTAACCAATAACACTTTGACGCGTGTCAGTCGCTAATCGCATCCTCAGCTGTTGGGTATAGACTATAAAAACCGCCCCAGTGCCAGTCCACACTCATAACCGCATTCACAAAGCCTTTCACTTTAACAACATTTCCCGCCTTTTGCAGAGAGAGAGAAAGAATCGTCAATGGAGGTTACCGCCGTGGCTCTTGTAAAGGAGATTAAGGCTATTGACGGAGGCAAGAACGCCAACGATGACAACAAGCTTGTTGTTCTGGAGATTTCTACGGATGGAGATCTAGATGGAAAGATCGCTTCTACTATTGGTGCTGAGTCGGTTCAGAAGAAGAAGAAGAACCGAATTCAAGTCTCTAACACCAAGAAACCCTTCCTCTTCTACTTGAATCTTGCCAAGGTATTGTTGCGCATCATCTCTTCTATGTAATCTTGTGTTTCTCTTCTTTTTCTTTCTGTGCGATCATATTTGTATCACGGATGTTTCTCATCATTCCAAAATTTTCTGATTTAGAAAATTTTAGTTGGTTTATTTCTGTATCTAGATGTTGAATTTCGGCATTTTCCAAGTTTTCACTTACTTTCTTGGCCCAATCATGCTCTGTTTGGCTGGTGAGAAAATACTCGAAGAACTTGTGTCCTTGGGATTTTGTAGAGTATTTAGGGTAATTAGGGGTGCGATTTCTTTTGCAAAGATTTCTCATCAAGTCATCATCAATGTAATAATAGAGATTTGTTACTTGATTTCTGCATTTTCTGTTTGAGGATCTTGGCGTTTCTGGCTGTATTAAATCAAGGTTTTCCCTGCTTTCTCAGCCAAATCATGTTCTTTTTGGTTGGGGAGAAAATACTTAAAGAACTTATGTATTTGTGATTTGGTAGAGTAATCAAGGTTTCACGTCCTCTTTTACAAAAAATTGCGGACAAATTGTTCCCTGAGACAGCATTTGATTGGGTTTTCGTGTTTTCTTGAATGAAAATGATGAATGGATCTAATTGAATTAATGTGATAGAATTTGTTTTCTGATTCTCAGATGATAGAGTGCTTTCAATGAATTGCACACATGTTCTTTGATAAGATTTTCACTAATGGAATTCTTTGTTTGTCTCAGAAGTACATCAATCAATACAATGATGTGGAGCTCTCTGCCTTGGGGATGGGTATCTTTCTCTTATCTTTCTTGTTTTGGACAGTTCTGCTGCTTAGTTATCAATCTAGGATAATCTTCTATTGAATTTACTTTCTGCATTATTGCAGTAATAGGAATCCCCCAATTATGATTGAATGTTTACATATGCTGATATTCACTTTCTTGTATCTTATGGAATGAAATAAATTTGTGGTTAATGCATGAAGTTCAGTAGGTTTTCCAATCGAAAAACAATTTGATCTTTTTATGATTACATGAGTTAAGGAGTTGAGTATGGTAGAAAGTGAACATAAAAAAAATGTTTTTCTAGGTCTTCCGAAAGAAATTCCCTTGAATTGTTTTTCATTGTCTGAGAATCGACTGACATCTATTGCTATTGTATCCAGCTATTCCTACTGTTGTCACAATTTCTGAGATTCTGAAAGAAAATGGACTGGCAACTCTGAAAAGTAAGAAATGAAACCCAGTATGCTTAATACACCTATTAATTCTCCTTTGATTCTCAGTTTAATTGAATTCACTGTAATTGAAAATGTTACAGAGATTGAGACCTCTACAATTCCCTTAAAGGATGAGGATAAGGGCCGCCTGATTACAAAGGCTAAGGTTGTTTTTACATGCTTATTACTGGTTTCTGTCCATTTTTACAAGCACCACAGTTGTTATTTGTAGTTTATCACTGGATTTGAAATAATCGTATGCTTAGAAAATTTTGTTTCTCACCATTCCCAGATTGAAATTGTGCTTGAAAAGGTTGCCGAGGAACTTGAGGAGCCCACTGGTGCAATAGTAAGCTGCTGCTGAGGTCTCAAATAGTTGTACTCCTACTGTCGTCTGATGTTGATCGATATGATAGTTTTGTGGTCATACTGCTCTCTGTTAATATCTGTTAAAGATACAATAAGCAAGCCAGTACAGTAAAACTGCTTAGTAGATATTGTATAGAGTAAACCTAGGCATCGATGTGCTTTTCATATCACTCGCTTCTTCCGAGTGCTGTGTAGATATCTAACTTACTGCATCTACTCATGCACTGTATCTGTTTGCTCAGCTCTTCTGTGTTTGCTGAGCACATACAGTTCCTGTGAGTGCTGTTTTAGATATCAAAACTTTTACTACATCATGTCCATACTCCATTTGAACATGTACTGCTTCATTTTACTGAATAATAACCACCATGCATTTAGCCTCATCAACTCTCTCTCACCCTCAGACACACACACACACATGATGCAAGCAAGAGATCGAATTTGGTTCGTTTTGCAATTATCCTAGCTACTTTAATGCTCCTGCAGTGAGAAGAATTTCAGTAATCAGTATGGCCAACAACTGCATAAGACATTAAGGTTATTACTGATTATTGGAGTGACATGTTCCCATTACTAGATACAAGTAATTAAACTAGTTCACAGTTTGCTCAAAGATAAGCCTGTTTCAATAATCTTCGCATCAAATACACAACTTTATTGATAATCACAAACATACAAGCACTCCCATTCCCCAGGGCGCGGAGGTTAGCTAGAAGGAAGCACACTCTTGTTTGAAATCTTAGCAGCTACATCGACTGTTGTCTTCAGAGCTTCTGCAAGTGTCTGACTACCTGCGAGCAAGCGGCTGCAAGTCAAAAGGCAAAACATAAGGAACCTAGTATTACAGGGTGGTGGGAGATTCACTATCATTTTCTATTACAATCTACAACCTCCAGTGACCTTTTAGGTTTGAACCCAGACCTGTTGAACCCTCAGTCGGTATGACTTGAAATGAAACCATCATTGCTGTTGTTTCATAAGCAAATCCAACAACCTTAAGTAGGGATGTGGAGCAAAAGAATAGGAACCATACACTGATTTACAGTGTCCTGCAAAAGCACACATGTTTTCCATACCAAGAATTTGTTCAATTAATTTCTTTAAAAAAAGATTAGCAAGTTATTTGCGAGATTCGAGTGTGAAGTTAAAAGCAAGTGTGTAGTGAGTCGAAATTCGTGTGCCAAGAACGACTCATATTTTTTACGGACAATTGGCAATAAGAGCACATTAGACAACTTAATTGTAAAAAGGTCATGGACATTTTTAAAATTGTAAAAAAATACAATTTAAGGGTAATTTGGTCATCTGACTTAAGATATTTTTTAGTTTATACCTACAATACCCTCCTTCTTCTTCTTCTTCTTCTTCTTCTCCCTCCAACTATCCAACTTCCTCTCTTTCTCTCCTTCTTCTCTACTAAAAGTTATCTCCTTCTTTCTCTTCTTCTTCTTCTTCTTCTTCTTCTTCTTGTTCTCGATCTGAATTTGTTCTTCGTTGCTTTCTTCTCCGTTTTTGGTCGAGTTTCTCCTCTCTTCATCGCCTTCTTCGTCGTTGCTCAATCTGGACTGCGTCGAGTTGCTCTGCCTTGTTTTTGACAGATCTGGACGATGCTTCGTTGTTCAATCTGGGCTGTGCTTTGTTTTTTTGCAGATCTGAACTCTGGTTCGTTTTTTGCAGAGATGTATCACTATAGTATCACCATAGTATCACCAACACCAAAAAATCACTAAAATGATACAATGAAACTAGTATGCATACTTCATCTTCCTAATTACTTTTCCTTTCTTGATTTTCTTTTCTTGGTTACCTCTCTTATTCGTTTTGGAAAAACATTTACAAGTGCAGAGATGTATCACTATAGTATCACCAACACCAAAAATTCATTAAAATGATGTAATTGAACCAATATGCATACTTCTTCTTCCTAATCACTTTTCCTTTCTCGGTTTTCTTTTATTGGTTTGTACATCTCTTGCTCGTTTTGGAAAAACATTTACAGCTGCAGAGATGTATCACTATAGTATCACCAACACCAAAAATCCACTAAAATGACATAATTGAACTAGAAAGACATGTAATGCAATCAAATTTACATTCTAACATTTATATCATCATTTTATAAGCAAAAGATATAAATTGAACACTAAATTGGATCTTCTATTTAAAAGTATCACTATTGTATCACAATTCGTGGAGAGAGAAAATCAAATTTGAGGTTATTTTGGTAAAAGATGATCCCAGTGTACTTTTTTAAAAGGATGTTTTAGTGACTGCACTTTTTTACAATTAAGTATAATCTGATGTACCGGCCTCCAAAAGTCCCTATTTTTTATTCATTTAAAAAATGATATGGAGAGAGGGGATGACTTTGGGCTATTAGGCCCAATCGAGAGCTTGGGCTTTGGAAAGGAGAGTTGGGAGAAGGCGGGAAGATCCGAAGGCTTCTTTTGGAAGAAACTAAACCCATTTTCTCCCTGAGAAAGAAAAAATGGATACAGCCAGACACACATGCCTGAAGCTCCAGCTCTCAAACGCCGAGGACTCTATCTTCGTCAAAGGCACTTGGTTCGATTCTCACTTCGACCTCTTCGTTACTGATGGCCAGCAATCTTGGATCTGCAATGGTGATTTACTACTACTCCCACACTCTTACATTATATTCTTGCCCTAATTTGTTTGTTGCCGCCATTTTGTTGTGTTTTTGCAGCTTCAGAGGAGGACGTGAGTGAGAGAGCATCGCAGTGGGACCAACCAGTAAGTGAATACATCGAATTGGCCGAGCGGTACCTAGGGTTTCAACAGCCTGGTTCGGTCTATGGGTTTGCCGATGCTGGTGATGGCTCTAAAAGAGTTAGTTGTTGTTCCTTTTCCTCAATTTATACAGTTTTTCTTGTGATTAATTACTGTTTATTTCTGAGAAATTGTGGAGAGATTTGATTTATTCAAGGGTTTTAAATAATGATTTCAAGCCAATCTCGTCTGAACAAAATACCAAGATTTCACTATTCTAAATCAAAATTTTAAGGGTTTTTTTTTTGAAAATATAAAATTATTTGTTGATATCAGTGGGTATATGAAGAATGGTTTAGTTTCTAAACTTAAAAGAAGGAAATGGGATTTGATATGGTGGTGCTATGTATTGCAGTTATCGTGGACCTTTGAGAGGGAAGGAACTAAGCTTGAATGGCGATGGAAATGTCAGCCATCGCCTAATAGTAAGAAGACGACAGCTGGGATCTTGGACTTCCTTATGGATGCAAATATAAGGCTAAGTGTAAGATTTCACATTGTTCTGATATATCTTTTCTTCTTTTGATTCTTCAAAGGGGATGGGGATTCGAACTCCTGCCCCTTGGTATGCTGCTTTTCTAGAGCAGTATAATTTCAACAATTAATTGTTTCAATTGGAGATTGTGTGTACAAACAAGTAATGTACAGTAATCTCCTCTTCTGCATATAATCATAGATGATGCATCATGGTCAACAGGACGAGGATGATTGTAGCCCGACTTCATTCCTTTCCTACTAATAATCTATTACTTGATTACTGGCTATGTTAGGAAATACGAAGCATCCATATTGTAGACTTTTTTTTACTTCTTAATTTGGTACAAAGAAACTAACGTCCCGAGAATAGAGTACAAAAGGATAAGATGCATAATGACTAATGAGGATAAGAAACATTTACTTCATGTTTGGTAGGATGGAATGGCCAGTCCATGCCGCCCTACATCCCATTCGCCATTTCTGGTGGTCTATATTCCATTCCACCATCTATGCTCACCTTGGTGGTAATTCGCATTCCATTGTTATCAAAGTGGAGCAATTGATGTTAGAAATCCATTATATCATTTATATCTGCTATGCAACATCATATTATTATATATCTAAATAATATGAAGTCCATTCATTCAAAAATATTATATAACTTAAATGAGTCTCCCCTCGTAATATTACCATCCTAGTATTCAATTTCAGCCTAGTTGAAAGTTTCAACTTCAGATAAAATACAGTTTACAATATTTAAGAGAATATACATCAGATCATCACTGCTAGGCACAATGACACATTTGGGTGATACAAACTGTTAAATTAACAATTTTTGTAGAACCTCATTAGACTTATATATACTCGTATTTATGTGCAGGAAGAAGTTTTCAGGAAGACCCAATCATTCGAGCGGCTGAAAGTGGAAGCTGAGATGTGTTTAGCACAGAGTGAGATGTTCAACAATGAGAAGATGGAGTTTGAGTCTGCAATTTATGCCAAGGTGTAAACCCTTTAACTTTCTATAGTGATCTATAAAAAATACAAATGAGTTTGCAGAATACGTTTCATTGAATCATTTTCTGGCATACGCTTTTCTACTCAATTGATGCGTTCCTTTTAGGTCATATACGGAAACATCAGTAGTAGTTTTTGATGTATGATGGCCTTAAAGATGTACTTTCTTGGAACTTCTTAAAGGCTTAATTTGGTGCTTTAGATAGAAACGAGTTCAGAGATTAGAGTTTCTATTGGGGTTAGGTTCGACAATGACTGGTATTAATAAAGTGAAAGTGGGAGTTATGGTTTGTTTCGGGGACACGAACAGTAAAATTTTGTGATTTTAGACTATTAAGATTGAAATTCGGTCATGTTTAAAATAATAAATTGAAGGTTTGAAACAGTAGAGTTAAATCTGGAACTGTCAAAGGATCAGAGAAAATTTAAAGGAAGAAAGTCGTTATTTTTTCCCATTGATATTGTAATTCTAGGAAACTTGATAATAATTGAACTTTTTGTAAAAGTAAGCTTTAGTAAGAGAAATTTGACAGTTGACACTAAACCCTACTTAAGTTGTTTTGGAACAATTATGCCAAAAACTTATTAGACATATCTGTGATTTTCTACCTTTACAAAGTATAATCTATTGATGAATCTCACTTCATGTTGCCCGATCGGTATGGAAAGCAGAATCAAGAGACATTATTTTTCTCATGCCATGATGATAATTGATGTATCATTATATGTGGTGATTTGAGTTTGTAGTGTCTATTGGACTCTTATGTAAGTTATGGGTGTTAAAATTAACCAAATATTGGGGATGCCATTTCTTTCTTTTGTTCAAATGTGAAATACTAGAATCTGACATGGACATTTTGAACTGGTAGTTCCTTGCGGTCCTGAACTCAAAGAAAGCCAAACTGAGGGAGCTTCGAGATCAGCTTTCTATGCAGAAGACAGTTGGGAAATTGCCAGAAGAAGATGAAGAGTTCACAGACAGAACTGAGATCATGGATGACGAAAGTGAGGACAAGGAGAGTGACAAAGAATCTCCAAAGAAACGTGAAGGCATGTCAAAGGATGTAGCACCAAGTAGGGCTCGTGGTCGAAAGAGGACTACCCGGAGATAGCATGTTAACCAAATGGCCTTCTGCATTATCATAAGCTCTATCTGTACTTTTACTTGTGTCTCTGTCAACCTCCCAATCCCCAATATCCGTAAATATCTTATTAACTTTATATGCTCTGGTAGTTTTGAGGATTCTGGAGGAGTGTAAGTTCAAAGGTATCGAATATTAGAAGGCAGGGCAGGTATATTCTCTCTTCCACATACTGCTCATGAAATTGTTTTCATTCGAGTAAATGTTACTTTTTGGCCACTTATATATAAAGAGGTTTGAGAAAGAACAGTTTTGATAGGGGACCTTCTTAGGTCCATCCTATTTAGGTCCACCCCCATTAAACACGATCTAAACATTACACTCTAGATGTTCACTTGTGAAAAGACTATGATTACCTTCATAGACTTATTTGCAAGGGGGTGGATGATCCACTCTTTTCCTGAGGATAGACATTAGTAATTTCCTTTTGATAGCAGATATGGTCTAAATATATTCGTTGAGATACAGGGATAACCACTATTTGAATGGGCCTTATATATGATGGGTACTTGAATGGGCCTTATATGATGGGCTGGCTAGGTTTAGTTAGACTGGGCCTGATGATTCTTATTACTAAATAAGTCATGTTACAAATTGGTATTGATTACTCACTTGACTGAGTCGTTTCTTGGTTACTCACTTGACTGTGTCGTTTCATGGTTAGATTTTTACTGGTTTGTGCATCATTTGTGGTTTTGGCAAGCAAAAAGAGAGGATGAGGAGTACGCACTCTTCGACATTATTGACAGTCACAGATTCATTCAGGTTATGGAGAACAGAGTCTGTGGAAAACTCAATTTTTTAAAGGGAGATAAAAACTCAAATTCCATAATATTTTTTGAAACGAAAGATAGATAATCACAGTGATTCAGATCCTCCGAGACATGAAATCATAAATTTTTTTATTTTTATATAGATAAAAAAAAAATATAAAATCATCATAAAGTTGACACCGCCAAGCCAAATCTGACTCAAGACTGGACGGCATGGAAACTGATCAGCAAGGATCGCGATCAACAATTCTCAAAACCATGAAAAAGCAAACGGCGTCGTCGAGCAATGCCAAAACCTGCGTCGCCTACTTGCAAAGAGAAACGCGGTGGAAGCAGCTGAGAGAAATTAGTCAGTCTGCGTGTGACCGCGGTTTCTCTTTACAAAGAGGTGATGTAGGCATGGCCATATACCGCCGTACAAATCACCCAAAAATGGGTGCACACACTACGTGTTCATTTTGGTCTGACGAAGTCATTACGTGTTTGTGGTCTTTATAGTGGAATCGAAAAGAAACCCTAGCTCGCCTGACTCTGGTAACCTCTCTTATCACATTAATCCAAGGGTGAGAGGATCAGATCACATTGACTCCCACAATCGCTCGGTCCATATACAATGATGACGTTGTAATATATATATATATAAAAGTTAAGATTAATACTGAAGAATACTTAATCCCTAAATCATGCAAATAGCCAATTTAGTTTTATGAAAATATATAGATGTTATTTTCTTAAATATATAATATGAAAAAATTCATGCATATCACGGCCCTAATCATTTGATAATATATTTTTACGAGCATTAGTATAATATTTCATCACCAAAAAATAAATTGTGTGTCAATTTGGTAACCTAAAATTCAAAATTGTGTCAAATCGATAATTTGGACAAAATTTGATACTTTCAGACAATCAACTTCGCTAATGTCTACCGACTACCGAGGAAGCCTACTTGCTTAGTTCAGGAGGAGCAGAAGAAAATCAAAAGTGATGATGACCAAGACTCTAGCTGCCAAGGGAGGAGGTGGAAAAGCACGAAAGATAAGGTAACAATCAGTATACAAATTAGAACACGATCTATCTTTCCGTGATGAAATGTAATAAACCGTTCTATTTAACCAAAAATTAAAGTAGATCATTTAGAGGAGTGGAAATTAGACACCTACAATGAGGCATGAGCTGCTACTGGGTATGACCCATTTCACAATATCTTGAGCTGACCCTTTCACAGATCAGAGATGAGAGAATTCTGATCGAAAGTAGAAAATCCCACTTCAATGATAGATTCATTGGTGAGCTTGACAAGTTGGCATTCATGTGTTTTTTTTTTTTTTAACATCTTGCATTGAAAAAAGATGCAGCAACGAGTTAGACACTAATCCGTATTGTCAATCAAAATTCTTCATGCCAACTTCAACTATTAACCCAAGACCCCAATGTCTATTAAAGCCTGATCAGAACAAAGACTGGAGTCAAAGGCAATGCAGGAGAACACTCTTTACAAAATGTGTTTTGATAATAGAGTTACGGCCTCATTACAACCTGAGACCAAGAACCATCCCTTCATACATTAATACAATGAATTTCCACCCCACTGGTTAGCAGGAAGATCTCCATCACAGTTTCTTCAATGTCCATTTGAAGGCCGGTAGACAGTATAGCCATTGATACCACATGCCAAATTTGAACTATAATATGGATAGCCATCACCATCCGCATTCCTCGTGCCGCCTAGTAAAGATAGGTCATAACTAGTCGGCTGCCAATGGTTTGGCATCAGCCCATCAATGTGCCCATTAGCATAAGGTAACGAACGATTAGAACGGGGAAAAAAGTCCCCCATCGAGTCAAAATGACTGCTAGGTGGGCTATATCCCCGCCGGAATCTGTCATCTTGGTAACTCTGTGATCGCTCAATCCTGCCAGAACTGGATGAGGTCCCCAAGTCACCTGATTCACCCACTTCACGAGGATAACTGAATTGTCGATTTAAGAGCCGCCCATTGCAAAGAGACTGGAAAACTGTGTTCGTCCTGTCTCTTTTAATCCCTTGTTCGTCATCAAGCAAATCATTGATGATATCAAGATGTGGAAACTCATCTGTTACCACGCCCTGGGTGTGACATCCAGAAGTAGAAGCTGAAAACTCAGGGGAGAAATGCTTCCGTGATCCAACGTTTACAGGCTTGTACAAGTCGAGGTATTGAATGCCATTAAGCAGAGGAGAAGGATCATGATGAAGAATCCTATTGCCATCCCTTTGAGAACCTTCAAGCCACTGAGGCCCATTCTGTACAACATCCACAGTCCCCATGCCATACGAGAAGCCAGACTGAACAGAGTTTAGGCCTACCCTTTCAGAGCTCTGCGGTACAAACATGGGGGCAGATAACAAGGATGGTGACTGTGAGTATGCTGTAGATGGAGTTATTCCAGAACTTGTAGGGCTGGGATGGTTAAAAGCAGCAGAACCTGAACCAACGGGGTGACTCATTATGGCATTTTGGTAAGACTGTGGACCATGACTATGAGTATCTGGTGACAGATCAGGACCCAACCGGCCAGTTGCTGTCTGAACCATGGTTAGACGAGCACTAGAAGGCCTTGACATTGAAGGCACTTGCTGTGGCACGGGTTTTTCTGTTGGTTTTTCAGCTATTGTATTCGAGGCCTCTAGTTTGGACATGCGTGAGTTCTGGGACAAAGTGATTAAAGATGAGACTTTTCCACTCTGTGGTGAGCTATTTAATGAAACTTTCTTAACTGGAGCAGGATCCACTGGAGCGGAAATCTTTTGCTCTGACTTCAACATAACATTTTGCCCCGACTTCAATGGAAGACCAGATGGCAGATTTCTGGGAGGGCTTTTGGGAGAAGGCGGTGAAGCTATTGCCTTTTCTTTATTAGATCTTTCCACATCGAGATCTTTGGAGTCCAATTTCTTCTTGGGTGGTACAACTTCTTCCTATCAAATAGAAAAGGAAATGATCACCATGATAGATAAATTAAAAGAAAAAGGCAAACCATGATGTGATTTGAATAAGAGGCAGCAGAAAGCAAAAAGCTCCAGAGGTTCCAGTAATTTACCATGAGAGCTTCAACATAAAAGCACAAGACAAACCAGCCTTCAACATTCAGTATTGAATCATGCTCTTCTCAAAAACAAAAAAAAAAGTATTGAATCATGCTGCGAAAAGCATTCCAATGATTTTCTTACCAATTTTTTTAGGGTTGGTGGGGTGGGGGAGTTCTAGTCGTGGAAATGTGGTCTTTACTTAAAGAGAGAATTTTGAATCAATTCTTTGCATTCACAAAATCATAGTCCTAAAAACAGTCCCCACAAAATGGCAAAGGAGGGAGGGAACCCTAAGAAACATGATATCCACAAGGTTGGTTAAGAGAAAAGCTAACAAAAAGATTAAATTAACACATAAAATACGCAAAGTTGTCATGCTTGTTAAGAGATTTCTAAGCTACAAACACTCTCAATGTCTGCATAAAATGTAAATCAGATAACAGAGTACACTAACTCACTTTCTTAAATGCACTCTGCTCAATGCAGTTAATCTGCCCCTGCATGGACTGAGGAGTTTCTGATTCAGATTCACCAGCTTTGCTATTTCCAGAGGCATCACGAATATCCATTGCATCTACTACAGGCACAGTTGTCCGATTATCCATTCCATTTGCCCAACCTACTCCATCACATGTGACCTTACCTTGTCGACTCTTCTCTCTATAAATAGCAGATACAAATTCAGATACAATATCACATATCTAGATCGACATGCAAAAATAAGTGATCGGCATGCAAAAATAAGTGCAGACTATCAGTTTACCTGCTACGTAATTTTTTATTTTGATAGTTTGAAAATGAACTTCCCTTGTAGGATCCAGTCATTACTACTGAGGGGACCGAGTCTGTAGAACATGTTGAGGAGCTATCATCCATCGCAGATGAGCTCCTCCTATCAGTTCCATTCGGTACAGATGACAGCCCATCAATTTCACTGCTACCAGCTTCTGTTAAATGATGAACTTCTGATGTGTCATTATCCCAACTGACAAGACTGGCATCCCTTTCTTCTGAATCAAGCGGAACTACCTCAGCAACACCATCCACTGAGTCTGACACATCGGAAATATCTTCCATCACATCAGGCTTTTCAACCACAGGTGGCTCATCCTCCACAAAGGAGTCTCTTGTTTCACTAGGTAATTCATCTAGTAGCTTCTCTTGGGTTACAACACTCTCCCTCCCTCTATCCCTCCCTTTGCGATTGTTCCGCTTTTGTTTAGACTGCAGCATACAAGACATCACCAGTGATTACAATCAAATTTTATTTCGCGACCCGACATTGAAAATATATACCTGTTTCTTCTTTAATTTCTTTTCCTTTTCTAGCGCTCCACGTTTGGACTTCTGCTCACTCTCAGCTAGCCATGATGCCTCTTCTTCACGGATAAGCTCTTCTTGCCTCTTCAAAGCAACAGCTTCCTGGTAGGCAACTTCAATTTTATTGCTGCATATAAAGAATAATTTTTTTTTTCCATAAAGATGAGATTCACATATGAAAGTTGCTGGAGAAAGATGATAGTAAAAAATTATATCAGACGATAGCAACCCCCTATTACCATGTCTCCATTGGTTAGAGAAATATACAAGACTCTGATTACTCCATTTTAATCTGTTAAAGGTCAAAGATGAGCAGGGGAAAAGCGAAAATGAAATCTAACTGAACCTATTCCATATAATTATGCTTTCTAGTGCCCGAAATCCAATACTACTACCATTTGGTTCTTCTTTTGCTAGGTAGAGTAAAAAACAAGAAGCAAATGGTTGCTTACATACGTGAAATGTCCAATCCAGTCTAGGTAAATTACAGAAAAGTAAAAGGTCTAAGGAACCAAGATTCAATAACATACTAGGATAAGGCCTTCCACATATTATATGACAAACCTCCGGTGCAAAGAGAATTGAAATTAAATTTTCAGCTCTCTCTCTTTTCCCGACAATTTCAAAAACCACACCAAAGCCTAGCAATCAAGTAAAATCGTGTCCCACGAAAACATTCTTCAATAGAGAGGTGTTAAAGAAAAACACTACTTCAGATAACCATATCAAGACACAATTCAGACTATACATGAGTTGGCATGATTTTTTTTTCTTTTTTTATAAGTAATAAGTACGCTTTTACATTGGGGAGGGGGATTTGAAATTTTGAACCTCTGACTTCAAGGTCAGGGGGGTTTGCGGGTGGCCAGTTAGGCTGGAACACCATATGAGTAGGCATAATTTCAAATGAAGGCATAGTTGACAACTCTTGTTTTAATTGTCATCATACATCTCACTTCATTCTTGGATACCTAAAAATATGTCAACTCTTTTATGAAGAAAATTTGATATTTATTCTTGTTATGAATGAGGAAAATTTATTAAAGGGGCACAAGGCAGGTACAACCCAGAAACGATATTTCGATACTAGTAAATACTAGGTGCAAACTGCAAAGCAACTACTGCTTTTCCTTAAGACCATGATTTGTGAGACAGGAGTATCAAAATTACTTTTTATTTAATCATTGTTGAGTGTGGTTAACCACTGTAAAAAGTTGGGCCACATTGGACCCATCTTGCAGAGTAAAAGTCATTTCAGCATACATAGCAACAGCAGTGTACAGAAACTTCATCAGTTTGCTTCTTGAAGGTTTCTCTTAGTAACAAAGGAATATAATCAAATCAAAAGAAGAGACTCGTAATGTTGATCCCATTCGTGAAAGTGAGACAAAAGGTAATTGCTAACAATTTCATGGCAGCAATATTTGACACCAAGACAGTTAAATCACACAACCCAAAAGCATTTTCTCAATTAAATTACCTGAATATATGGATAAGGGCAAATATTTCCACAGTTCTACGACCCAATTCTGTAAGCCTCTTTTCATCATGCTCAATGAAGTCCTTGTTAAAGTCATCCCCAGAACTTCCATCCTATATAAAAATAGAAAATTTGTGGTATCCAATGATTATCAAATTAAAATCAATGTATTCAGAAATCTGTAGAAGATGGGAACTACAAAAACCGGAAAAAAAAATTAGACCATAAGAAATTCAAAAGTAGGTGATAGTGCAAGATAAGCACAGAAAGCCTTCCATTCCTGGCAATTTCCATTTCATTGAGACACATTAACATGCAAAACCATTCACATAAAGCCAAATTTTTGCAGGACTTAAAAGAAGAATAGTGCTGCTATTCTAATGCAGATTTTCTCTTTGGCCTGTAAATGCCCAACCTCTCATTCAAAGAAAATTAAAAAAGAATAGTACTCCTACGGCTCTTTTTTGACAAGTTATTTTTTCTATTGTTATGTTATTAGTGAGAAATGACTTGAACCTTGTCCTGATTCTATAGTCCTAAGGAATAGGCTACCAGTATGTCAAGAACTTTTTTTTATTACTATATTGTTAAGACTTCTATGTTGCAATGGACAACTTTAGCATTGTGACAACGCCAACAAGGCTCACCCTCTCATCAGAGGAACAATCTTGGAATAGTTAGGGAATTGTTAACAGAAATTAGTAGCTAAAATAACAATTCTAAAGGACAGACAAACCATAGCAAGACAATTGAAATTAGTACGCCGACAAGGCTCACTCTCTCATCAGAGGAACAATCTTGGAATAATTAGGGAATTTTAAACAGAAATTAGTAGCTACAATAACAATTTTAAAGTACAGGCAAACCATGGCAAGACAACTGAACGTGTGCAGTATACATTGTCTCATAGAGTGAGACACTCGTATGAGAGTCACCAGAGGGTTTAACATGCAATACAACTTCACCTTTGTGCGATTTTGAGGGCCTTTCTCGTCTTTAGGAGGCAATGGTTCCAGTGCAGCCCTCTGAAGTAGTAGAAGCACATCATCCACCAACACAAACATATCTTTGTCCACACAAACAATAGGAGCTGGCATTTCTTCGACATCTAACAACTTCGCCCTCCCCTTCTTGCCTTTAGCCTGATCCTCAAGAGCCTTCAATCCACTATATAAGGAGTCCATCACCAACGTTGAAGTGACTTCCTTCTCAATAAAGAAATGCTTCACAACAACTTTAAGTATTGCATCTCTTTTCTCCTTAGACATGCGCTGCTGAGTATTTTGATCCATTGCCGACCAGAAAGCACGGAAGCTAAAAACATTTCAAATCATCTATTATCATCAAACAAATTCCACATTGTCCAGAAGAGTAACTAAAGAAGGCGACACATAATATCAAAACACAAGGCTGAAAAGAACAGGAAAGTAATGCAGTTCACAAAAATAATACTAGTGCAGGCTGCAGAATGCTTGGCACTGTACAAAAGAAAATACTAAGTCAATAGATTCATAGGCCAATGACGCACACAAGTAAAATTCCAGGTCAAAGAACCTGGAGACAATGTCGTAGAACAAGCAGTGAAACACCAAATGAACTATCGAGTGGGGAAAAAGTTCAACCATAAGAACAAAAATACTTGGTCAACACAAAAGCTAAATCAACTTTTAAAGGAAGCAGGAGAACTTTAAGAGACCAAGCCTTAAGACACCACAGCTATGAGAAACAAAATATTCAGGGGCCAAAATTTTAATCAAGGTTTTCAGTCATTTAAAACTGACTACTAATATCTGAGAAACATACAATACCTTGACCATCTAGCTTTATCTTCTATCAACCTCGCCAGCTTGCCTCGTTTCTCCTCCAAAAAACGCCGACAAATCTGCTCAACATTTGTCAGATACACCCTAACAAGTTCCCTCCGATACTGACAATCAAGGCAACGAAAAGGCCTATCAGCTTTTTCCCTGTAAACAAAAGGCAAAAAAATAAGTAATTCTTATCTAGATATGAAACACTACTAAAAATTCAGTAGAGAAGGCACAGTCAACCATCATTTAAGTGCCATGAGAGATCTTATAAGGAGTGTGCAAATCACCCATCCCCATCGGATTCAGAAATCAGATGAACATCAAGATGGGACCACAGAAAATTTAAGCTATTTTTTTAGACTGTCAACATCGGGGATATCAATGGGACAGAATTGACAGAAAGCAAACATACACAGCAGCACCATGCCAACACATGAGCTAATATACACTAGTTAAAAGAGAAAGTCGCAGAATAGACATCATTATATATCTAAAAGGACGGGGTAGCATACAAAGTCAACAGCAGTTACAGCACAAAGATATTGGCACAAAGCATCACATAAAAACATTCAAAAAATAACAAACCATAAAGCACCTGATCACTTGCACTTGGGCCTTTATAATTAGAGAGTCGGCATCAATAAACCCATCTAGCACTTTTGATAGCTCCATGAACTTCTTCCAACCCCAGTCATGTTCTTTCTTCCAAAATCGATGGAGTGTATCTGCAGAATTTTCTGTCAGCATAAAATACCTTGGAAATGACAGTATGACACTGAGTAGCCAAACCAACAATAAACCAACCAACCAGAATATTTTGACTTCTTAGGATCTTTATTCACCACAGCTATCGTGAACTGTGCAAAATGACTCCAACCTGTTTCAAAAAAAAAAAAAAGAGTATGTGACTGCACTATTACAAAAATACAGACAAGATCAACATGGAATTTCAATAATGATAGCACACCTGGAAGAAGTTTTTCATGGTCGGCAACACAGAGAAATAAAGAGAGATGGTTGCAAACATCACAGCCCTGGGGATAAATTAAAATATACCTGTCATGAACAGAAGGATTAAATAAAAACCTTGTTTTGAGCAGCCAAAGGAAGGAATTCATTGAGGAGGCGCCAAGGTGTGCCATCCATAGAGTACAACAAAAGCAGAGAGTCATCTACAAGAGAAACTGAATTATATCCAGATGCAAATTTTCTTTAGAACTACCAGAACCTGTAATCGAATAGGTTTAAGCCTTTAACCATATCCTGAATTAAAGTCATTGAAGGTCCCTTGTTTTCAGGGGCATTCTGATACACATCCTTTTATAACAAAATTTCACTCTTGTTATATAACAAAATTGATGAGAAGCCTAGACATTCTCTTTTCCCTAGAGCTTCCACTTATGGCTCTAACATCAGCCAATCTACATTCTCTTCCTCTCTTCCAGATGATCTAATCAGTGATGTGTAGATTTCACAATAAAATGAAGAAGCAAAGATGTTAGAAAAACAACTTTGTTTCCCCAGAAATCTGTCGCCAATGAGATTGTAAAGAAACTCATATTTAGTTTGTTGCAATCCAGACAGTAACTCGTACCCACAATTTGTCTCTCTGGTACAATACACTGGAAATCCTTCAGTGATGAAAGGGTTATCACACAATTACAAATCATGACTGCCTGCCACCACTACAGCTTTGATGGAGGCCAATGTATAGAACCTTACCACACATCGCGGATATGATACCTTGGCTACAATAGAGCAACCTCACTGCGGCACCAAACTTCGTTCTCTCTAAGGAATGACATTTGTGACCGGAAAAAAGGAAAAAGAAGCGAAACAAATTACAAAAAACAGCAGCAAAAACCATCATATGCAAAGCCTCATACCATTTGTAGCCGCCGGCCTCAAATACATCACTACGAAGTTCTCTTTTAGTGATCTGCGAAAATTTCTTTATCTCCCATGTATGTCTTTCAAATAACTCGGAAGGTTTTGGCCCTGTAAAGAAGGAAACCTGTCGATGAACAATAACCACAAACAACTTTGAACCTAACAAATGAAGAAACGTACAGAAATAGTAATCATGAAATTCGCTGTTTGTATAAGAAATGGAAAAGGGAATAATGCATTTCAGCAGGAACATAAAAAACCTGAAAATTTAATTTTCCTAAACTGAAGTACTGAAATGATTTGAGAACATAGAAGTTGAGATTATCTTTGTCTATGTTCATAGACGGATTATCTTTTTCTTCCTCTATGTTCATTTGCTCCATGTTCACTTCCAAGAATATCGAAAGCTAGAAGAATGCTTAAACAAGCAGAATTAAGGTAACCATTCCTATGTGGATTAACCTAACTTCAAACAAGACCGGGTGGAGGCAGGGAGATAAAAAAGGGGGGGGGGGAACATATAAAAGAATTGAAAATGATGGTATTTTTCCAGTGGTAAGCACGATCACCTGTCTAAACATCTTCACAAGGGTCAAGTAATCAAATAGGTACTTGCTTAGATTGGTAATTTATAGTCAAAGATCCTCAGTCTTCTAACCACAAAAAGCATCAGCCAACTAAGAAACCGTTGGGGGATGTCACCATGACCAATTAGACTCCCTTCATTGTATCAACATAAAGTAACCAAATGTTTCTTCAAAGCCAACGTGGGCTAAATATCAAATAAAACCACAATACTTGTATCAATTTATTTAAGTTCTACTATCAATCATCAAGATAGCACGTAGCCGAAATCGGTGTGCAACTCAATAAATTTAATAGAAACATGGCCAGGTCAAAGAAAAATACCATCATCATCTTCATCAATGTCCCAATAAGGGGGTGATGTTGATGGGGTTCCATTTTCAACTTGTTCAGAACACCGCCACTCTCCCGATGCTTCCGCTGCACTAGAACTTCCATCCATAGAGCTTCCCAATCCAGACTCCTCACTCGCAGTTCCCGCCATTTCCCACTCAAAATCCTCCAACCAAACTTTCAATTCACGTTGCTAGATAAAAGACAACCAGATAAAATTACTGTCACAATGAGGAGCCACCTTATTTTGCATGTTAAAAAAAAATAGATACAGAGTTACATTTACGGATTAACCATCAGTTCTAATAGAATTCGAAGTTCCAAAATCAAATTAGGATTACAATTATATGCAAGCATTCCTTCGGAACCACCAGAAAACTCAAAAAATACAAGAACTATCTATTTGGCTACTCAAAATGTACAAAAAACAACAGTAGTTTGAGTATTCAACTCGGCATTCCTTCGGAACCACCAGAGCTAGAAAACTTTAGTCAAGTCATCTCAATGCAATTAATGGCTTCTTAATAAAACCTTATAAAGAAAATAAAAGGTTTAAATTTTTGGCTTAATCTAACAATGGTTTTCCTCAATATCATCAACAGCCAAACATAAAAACATCATCCCCAGAAACCCGACAGCAATAAATCCTAACATCAAAATTATGAACAAACATTGACAATCAAAGTAGAGGAGCCAACCTTTTTTTTTTTTTTTCCGTTTAAATCAAATAACCAAAATCCTTTACAAGAGAAACCATCTCCAATGACCCAATTAAATAAATTACCCACAAAACAAGGTCACCAGTAACGGAAGATCGCCGACATCAATATCAAGACCAAAACCTAAACCTCAAAGAATCAAAGCTAGAACAAAAATTCAATTACAAATAGAAACCTCAGGAACAAAAACTAAATCACATAGATCGAATTGTTGATACAAACCCAGACCACAGGCTCCTCAAATAAGGCTACGGGGCAGCTGCTCTGAGATTCCAGAGATAGAGATAGGTTCAGGTAGCAACGCAGAGAGAGAGAGGTAGCAGAGGCGGAGCCCGAAAAGAGAAGATTGTATACTTGATTTTACCAAAACAAAATCCTTTTTCGGCGTTACGTATCTTGTTTCCTCTATGTGAGAAACAAAAGGGGTTAAAGCCAAAAATCAGAAAATATGAATAAATAAAGATTAAAAAATTTAAATTAAACAAGAAGATGGTATGGTCCTCTGTTGATTGCCTTGACCCAATCGTGGACCCCATTAGTAGTTTACGTCTTTTTTTTTAAAAAAAAAAAGTTGATTTTCTTTTTAAATCAAAACTGGTTTTATTAGGGTTTGTACATAACTCATAAGGGTCGGGCAAAGGAAGTGGATTTGCGTGACCCGGGTATGAATCCAAGCCCATCTGGTTATGGTTTTACTTGGACACTTGCAACATCTCATCTCTCGTGCACAAAACTCTCACACTAAATGAAGTCGAGGACAATCCATCCTAATAATAACATATTCTTGTAAATAGAAATGGATCCAATGTAAACCACCGGGGACTAATTTTTGTGGGTATAATTTTAGTTACAAGGACACCCACCAAAAACATTTCAGACTTTCAATCCAACCACTCATTGTCGAAGTTCCACTTTCAAGTCTGAGCAGCTCAATCCCTAATCAATTCATTCCAATCCAATTATCCAAGTCTAGGAGGCCCTTAGCCCTCTACTCGTAAAAGTGAGTGAAGGGCGATTGCAAAAATGTGAGAGATGATGGATAGATGAGAATCTCTCATAGGTAAGATTATTATTGGTGAGCAAGAAACTGGCTTCCCTTGCACCATTTATTTTCAATTAACCAAAATGATATGTGTCCATAATTTTGGTATCCATAAGTGTCCCTAATCTAGGTGGCATGAGGAGAAGTGTGAGGGACCATTTTGTATTAGATGGTCCCCCACACTTCTCCTCATGCCATCTAGATTATGGATACTTATGGACATCAAAATTAGAGACATGTAGTGTTTCCGTTTCATTAAAGCATCCAAACTTCCATAAAGACGTGCTGTAATTGTCTTTGTGATGAATATCCTCTGTTTCAGTACTCCACGTCCTGATCGAGTTTCCACTAAGAAGGATCTCCGATAATTGTTTAGATAGGATAGCTACAAAACTGAACAAGAATATTATAAAGAACTGAAAACCTGTGAATCCCCAAGGAAATGCATTAGAGACTAAGAGATTGAGTAGTCAAGTGCATACATAAAGTCATTAATTCAGGATATATACTATATAGGGATACCATTCAATAGGCACAATCGAGGAATAGTAACTAAGCACCATGAAGACAAGCGTTAGAAAAGAGGGGAGATGGCAAGTTTTGCATAATACATGCACTGAATAAAAGACAGACGTAACAATACATATATAAGAGGGCAGAATTGAGGGAGGAGATTCAACCAATCAAAAGGTCACTTAAATTTGTTGTTGAGCTGCCCAAAATTTGGGGTCTTGATGGGTTAAGGTAAACTGATCTCCAGCCTCTACGGCGTAGGACGAACCCCCTCAAGTAGTCTTCCACCAGTGAACCACACATAAATCCTAAATCCTATCTGCAAACTTTGGTCCAACATATTTCTGCATAGAGAAACATGTTAAACAAAACAACCTAGTTCTCCTATATGCTATCATGTGTCCAAACATAGCCTCTGGCCATTGCCCAAGACCATTACTCTACATTATGCATTAGTGGTGCTTCAACACCAATCTGATCAATGTCAAACTCCCCAATAACTGCTTCATCACAAAACAGCAATATCAAGAAGGCCATGAATACGAAAATGAAGTCTTCATTCTACAATAATAAATGAAATGAATAACTCCAAAGTCCAAAGATTTCCAAACAGACCAATTAAAGAATAAAAGTACCTTCAAAGCGATTTGCTGGTTTCTTCACCAAAACCATACAACTAACCCTTCCAAGAAAACAGGAAAGAAAATTAAGTACAGCTACAACAGGTGAAAATTTGAGTCCTTCCCATATATTAAGAAACAGAAAATTAGATACCAAAAAAAAGAGAGAGAATGTGCTAGCTCCCACAAGTTCTAAACTAACTAAAAGTTCTTTAAAGCAAATATCTGAGTTCACTAGGACCTGAGACTGAGACTCTGAGAGTGGCCAAGCAACCTAGCAATCAATCCTGTGGAAATGCACAACATCTATACCGGGGGAAATCTCAAATAATATTCAAAAAATACAACCAGAAATCTCAAATTCTCAACCAAGTATCCAAATAGCAAGTCAAGAATACAGATCTTTTGTCTAGTTGCACCACGAAGAAGATATCATGCTGGTCTATATATCAGATATGACAAAACATATATAGCATAAAGGTATATGCAGGACCTTCAATATGCCTATGAAATACACATTCACAAACTAGTCTATAGTTACCACAAAAGATAAAGACATCTCTAATTTTTCTTGGCAAAAGCAATAAGATTATCAAAACAAAAGTGCCAATTACCAAAACATCTATCTGATGGACCATCTATCTAACATTGACAAGAACCACATCCTTGTCTTTCTCCTTCTCCTTTGCCCTTTTCTTCTTCTGCTGCATCTTGTATGCGTGAACTTGCTCAGCTTTCTGCCTCATACCCTCAATCAACACCTCAGTCTCTTCAACAATCTGTTTTTGTAAATGAACCTCCATGTAATCAAACCATTGTCCTAGAGTCATTTTCTCCAAATCCAGGGTTTCTTCCTCCTTATTACTGCTCTTCGGAACACCATGTTCACTTTGATTTATATCCTCTTTACAATTATCTTCTTGCATGGTTAATCCCTTCACATTCTCCTTTACAGCATCCACTCTAGCTCTCTCTGGTGGTGGTTCCCGATCATTATCTTTTTTTTTCTTGTCCTCTTCACTATCTCTTTCTTCAAGGTTTGACTCCTTCACATTTTCTTTATCGTCTTCACTATCATCGACTTGGATAATCTCCAGTGGCTCTGGACGTGGGGGTCTCCCCCTTCTTGCTCCCCGTCTGATCTTGTTATCATCGATCTCCATTGCTGTACAATCCACACTCAAATTCTTTCCACTCCGGGTAACCCTCAAACTCATTTGCTGCAATTCTGGCTTCCAATTTTGCTCCTTCGCAGGACCTACAGCCTCCGGAATACCCAGGCTCTTAAGTTCATTCTTCAAAGCCCCACCTTTCCTGGGCCTCCCTCGCCGCCGATTCTCCAAAATCTGCGAAGTGCTCTGCGATTTATCTTCAATTAATCCTTCTACATTGCTACTTCTCATGTTTCCCTCCGGTCCGGCGATCCTGGGCGGTTTCACAGAATCTAGGTCGTCGATTTTGACGAGGATGGATGTGTATTCGCCGAGCTTGATGGTGTCGCCATGGTTGATAGGGTATGACGTCTGTGGAGTGAGCTTGGAGGAGTTGAGTAAGGTACCGTTCGAGGAGTCTAGGTCGCGGATGACCCACTGACCTGACTCAAATCCGATGAAGACGTGCTTGGACGATATGCCGGCGTCTTTGATGGTCACATTGTTTCCAGTAACAACCCGCCCGACGCGGACTGTAGATCGGACCCCGAATTCCAGCGTCTCCCCCTCGCGAGGGCCTTGTAACATCAAAAGCTTCAGAGGAGGCGGATCCATGGTGTTCGCAGAAGACAACGCGGGGTTTGATATGTTCAAATTTTTTCGAGCTGAGGGGATCGGCAGATCATTTTTAAAATTTTAATAAAGAAACCTCATAAAAAAACAAAAAACTTTAAAAATTAAATGGGCTGCGGCACTCTAAGGCCCAACCCACAACAATTGCATTTTTATTTTCACAGGGAAAGAGAGTAATGGTGTTTGCGATCGGTTTCAGTCACCCTTTTTTGTATAAACTAAACCAATCAAACAGTCGATTTTGTCAAAAAAAATTGGGTTAATTATACTTTTAGTCACCGAAAGATAGACGTCATGCATTTTTAACACCGAAAGATTTTTTGTTACAAAATCGTCACTCATTGTTTCAAAATGAAACTTTTAAAGTACTCAGGCAGAATTTCGCTGATGTGGCATTAAGTTCGGTCAGGCGTTCCATTGACGTGGCATTTAGTTAAAGGTCATTGGTCAAGATATGCTCATGTGGAAAAAAAATAAAAATAAATCCTTACATATTGCCACATAAGTCTCCAAAATCCTCAACATACACCTCCCCATTTGTCAGCTCCATTGCCATTTTGCCTGAATCTCTCTCACCGTAGCTCTAAGAATACCACCATCGCACTCTTCTTCTTCAACCGATTATTTCCCTGTTAATTTGTACAAATCTGGACTATGAGAGAGAGATTATTTCCCTATTAATGTGTACCTTTTGTTGTACTATTTGGGTGTGTATTGTCTGGTCTGCTTCTCTTCATATCTTACACAGATACCATGGCCATCCTGCGGGGGAGGTTGGTTTGGTAAATCATTTTGTGGGAGCCAAATATCCATAGTCCAGTTCTGAGCTTGTTGCATAACTAGCTTCCACCAATGGCTTGGTAAATCGGTTTATGGTTACAGTTTGAGGGGTATGAATGTTAATGGGATTGTGTTGGATAATCAATTTCGTTGAAGTCGTTCGGGAGGTATCTGAAGGCGTCACCGGCTATCGGCATGTCCATGGTGAACTTAGTGTAGCAGAGGGAGAGGTAATAGAGAGGGGGAGAGGTAAGAGAAACTCTAAGTTTTTTTTAAATTTTTTTAATTACATGTCATTTTTATTATTCTTTTTTCAAAACCATGTTAAATTGCCATATAAGCGCATTCAATTTTACAATCATTGACCAGATGCCACTTCAGCATTGACCCTGCCCGTTATTGTAACAAATATGACCGAGTACCTAAAAAGTCTCATTTTGGAACAATGGGTGACGACTTTGTAACAAAAAATGTTTCAGTGCTAAAAATGAACTATGCGTATCTTTCGGTGACTAAAAGTATAATTAACCGAAAAAAATTTCAATTTTTGATGGTTTTTGCTTCGGTTTTTATTGAAGAAATGTGTAAATTATTTTAAAAAAATCGATGAATTGATTCATTTTGTTGAGCCCTAAAATAGGGAATAGAAGCATTGAATAACTTAAAAGAGCTATTAAATTGAAAAGTTCATTGTTTGACTGTTTGAGTCTGACGAAGACGTTTTGACTTCTTATTCAAATGAGCGTCCAAGTTCTCAGCATGTTAAAACTTAAAATCCCCTGCGGGTCCCTCTTCTTTCTTTCTCCCTTTTAATTACAACTCCGCTTACGAAACTGCGCACAAGATTATTCCTCTCTCTCTATCGTCTCTACAGACCTCTCCCCTTCTTGCCGTTTAATCGGAGAAGAGAGTGAGAGAGCCCTTCGAACCGTATGAAATCGGAGTCCGTTTGGTTCACGTAAGCGACAACCTTGATAGTGGCGGTTGTGGTAGCAGTGTCAAATCCACCGATCTACGCGACGCGAAGTGGTCGGGTTTCGGTTTCCTGTAGAGAAAACAGCTTCTTGCTCCGGCGGTGGTGTACCATTGCGCTTTGGTTGGGATTTGGCGCCCGGTGGGTCCCTTATTTTAATTTCTTCTATGGAGATATCCGGTAGTAAATATTTGGACTTTGAGGGGCTGTGCCTGGACTCCTTGCCTCTATAAATGCCCCGACGAAGGGAAGCCTCTATAGCTCTGTTTGTGGATTAATTAACATGATCCGGAGCTGGGCGTGACTTGAATAATATTCCGGTATGGATTTTTTGCTTGATTAGCCTGCATTTCTTCTTCATTCTGTTCTTAATTTTCCTAAAAAGAACGTACATCGGTGGGTTTTCGTCCGCGTAATTAGGGTGTTTCCTTTTTCCGGAATTGCTTTCCAAAAGTTAGTTTTTTTTTCACGGGAAATGTCATTTTCTTAGTTACTGTGTTGTTTTCTCTAATTAATAAAATCGAAAATTTTGGGGAATCTTGAAAGGAAAAACAGAAATTGAAAAAGAAAAGTATTTGATTAAAAAAAAATCTCGATTTGATTAATTTTCGGAACCTAGGAGGTACTATGTTAGATCTCTTGTAAAGTCCTTAAAAGTTTGTTGGGTTTTCAATTTTGTTTCACAGGATATAAAACTTAAAGATTGGGGTTTTGAGGTTCCAATGAATGGAGCCTTGGGTTTCTAAAACCTCTCCTTTTAGTTTCGTATTCAAATGAATTGAAGCAGCTAGAAGCAATAAGTTGTCAATCTGTATGCAATGTTGAGGATATTGGCATCTGGGCTTTTGATTTCGTCTGTCCTTATATCTGGATCTGCGGCCAATAATGGCTTCCCGAGATGTAATTGCGACGATGAAGGGAGCCTATGGAGCATTGAGAGCATTCTGGAATGTCAAAGAGTGAGTGATCTCTTGATTGCTGTGGCCTACTTTTCGATTCCTCTTGAGCTGTTGTACTTTGTGAGCTGCTCGAATGTTCCATTCAAGTGGGTCCTGTTTCAGTTCATTGCCTTCATCGTTCTGTGTGGGTTGACTCATCTGCTAAATGCCTGGACCTATGTCGAACACACTTTTCAGCTGATGCTAGCCCTCACTGTTTTCAAGATCTTGACTGCTCTGGTATCGTGTGCCACTGCCATTACACTTATTACCCTTCTTCCCTTACTTCTCAGAGTCAAGGTCCGGGAATTCATGTTGAAGAAAAAAGCCTGGGATCTTGGGCGTGAGGTTGGGATGATAATGAAACAGAAAGAAGCTGGTTTACATGTTTCTATGCTTACTCAAGAGATCCGGAAGTCTCTTGATAGGCATACGATTTTGTATACAACACTGGTTGAGCTATCTAAGACATTGGGCTTGCAAACTTGTGCTGTTTGGATGCCTAATGAGACCAATTCTCAGATGAATTTAACTCATGAGCTGAATATGAGGAATTTCTATAGTTGTTCTTTAGCAATTACTGATCCGGATGTTGAGAGGATTACAAAGAGCGATGGAGTAAATATCCTTGTGCCTGACTCGGCACTAGCTGTGGCAAGTTGTGGACAAGCTGGTAAGTCAGGACCAGTCGCTGCAATTAGGGTTCCAGTGCTTCATGGTTCCAATTTCAAAGGAGGAACTCCAGAGTTAGTCCATACTTGTTATGGCATATTGGCTTTAGTCCTTCCATGCCAGCAGCAAAGATCTTGGAGCAACCAGGAAGTAGAGATAATTAGAGTGGTTGCTGATCAGGTGGCTGTGGCTCTCTCTCATGCAGCGGTTCTTGAAGAGTCCCAGCTGATGAGGGAAAAACTGGAGGAGCAGAACCGAGCACTGCAGCAGGCTAAGAAAAATGCTATGATGGCAAGCCAAACTAGAAACTCATTTCAGAAGGTTATGAGTGATGGCATGAGGAGGCCAATGCACTTGATTTTGGGTTTGCTTTCAATGATTCAAGATGGGAATTTGAGTACTGATCAACGACTTATTGTTGATGCGATGCTGAAGACAAGTGATGTTTTGTCTGCCTTGATAAACGATGTGATGGAGATTTCCGCAAAAAATAGTGGTAGCTTTCCACTGGAGATGAGATCTTTCAGCTTGCACGCCATGATAAGAGAAGCAGCTTGCCTTGCCAAGTGCTTGTGTGTCTATAGGGGCTTTGGTTTCTCCACTGTGGTTGACAATACTTTACCTGATCATGTCATGGGTGATGAAAGAAGAGTTTTTCAAGTGATCTTGCATATGGTTGGGAATCTGTTGAGCAGCAACAATGGAAGAGGGTCGGTAATACTTAGAGTTATATCAGTGGGTGGAAGTCAGGAATGGAGTGATCAAAGATGGGCTGGCTGGAAACAGAGCTCATCTGATGGGAATGTATATGTTAGATTTGAAATCGGGGTACAGGATAGTGGTCCTCAATCAGACGCCTCAAGTTCAGCAGTGCAGCTTGGTAGAAAGAGAGATGCAAGCGAGGGACTTGATGAGGGCTTGAGCTTCAGTATTTGTAAAAAAATAGTGCAGGTAAGAACTGTAAATTGTGTGTTTGTCTGCCTTTTCTTTTCTTCCTCTTAGATGTTGATGATTGTAGAAGAAACACATCTTTTGAGTGAGCTAATGTGCATTGAGATAATTATTTGCATCCAAATGCTCCTCCATGATTATCGTGAATAAATTATTTTGATGCCGAAGGATACTTTTCTTCTCTTACATCATGGTAGAATATTCAACGAGCAACCTTGAGCTTTAAAGTTATATGTGGTTTAAGAAGCTTTAGTTCAATTGTCGTTTGATTTCTGAATAATGTCTTGTTGGAATGTTTCCTATCCGGCCTGCATGTCTGATTGTTCATTTTTTAACTGTATGTTGGGCACTTCAGTAGCACATAGCTTTCTGTATTGAAAATTATAGCGTGGTTGAAGCTCTAGATGGCTTGGACATTATTTACTCTCGTTCGAATGTTCTCATCCCTCATCTCTTACTTTCTTATAATGGCAGTTGATGCAAGGTAACATCTGGGTAGTCCCAAACCCTCACGGTGATGCCCAAAGTATGGCACTTGTCCTACGGTTTCAACTCCGACCATCCATTGCAATAGCTATCTGAGAATCTTTGGACCACACAAACCCCAACTCCCTTTTTAGAGGCTTGCAGGTTCCTTATAGCTGATGATGATGACATGAACAGGTCTGTAACGCGGAGGCTGCTTGAGAAACTTTGTTGCACTGTTTTTGCTGTTTCATCTGTCGTTTTGAGTGCCGTAGTGCTGTTGGCCCCTCAAATCTGTCTTTCCAAATTATTCTTCTGGATCTTCAGATGCCGAAGTTGGATGGAGATGAAGTTGCGATGAGAATTAGGAAGCTTCAAAGCTGTAGCTGGCCATTGATTGTGACCTTGACTGTTAGTGCTGATGTAGATATGTGGGATAGATGCTTGCAAAGTGGGATTAACGGAGTCATTCGAAGACCGGTCCAGTTGCAAGGAATTGCCAATAAGCTTCGGAGAATCTTGATGCTTGCAAACAAAGTTGTGTGATGTTACAGAACTTGAGCAGCCTGGATCCATTCAAATCCATCCTGGATCTTTGGAGAGGGTAAGCATACAGCAGCACTGTTTAGCCCCTGAAATACCCCATGAACTTACAGCTCATAGATGTTACATACACAACATTCAGAAACAATGGTATACGGTTAGCTTCTCTTTCATGTTGGTCTTGTCTTCTTTATTACATAGACACTTCTGCACAATTATATGACCATAGGTAGTTAAAAGTTTACGACACAGCTAACATTGTTTCTAAATACTCATTATTTCTTAAAGCATTAACAATGCCATGTTCACAAGGCATTCCTCGGATCATATTCGAACCGAAAAGAAATATCTTGTCGCACGCAACTTGTGCATGCTTTATTGCAGATGAGATGCCTGGTAACGTAGAGAGTGATTTTTATACAGAAAAGAAAAGTATTGTGGCAGGGGATCTGTACCCAAATAAAATAGAGCCCCCAGCTTTGTCTTTCCTGGCATTGGATTGGATCGTATGATCAAGTGATCTACACTTACCCTTAGCAACTTGAATTCTATGTTTATAATATTCAGTGGACTTAATTCATATGATTGAATGATTCATGCCAATGCATCGGCGTACCTGAGTCTCTAGAGATCTTGGATGAATTCTAAAAAATTGGCCTCTTAAAAAAAATAAATGTCTTATGTTATTTAAATGGGTTTAGGGCTACTATAACAATAATAGGTTTTCAAAGATATGGAATCTTGAGGATTTGGGGCCTTGGGCGGCGGCCATGTCTGCAAGTGAAAATTGATTCATTGTGGATGTATTTTAACTTTTAGGCCCTTCAGTTCTGGTATAGAAATCCTGAAGCCCAAACCAAATCATACAAGTCTAAAAGCCCAATAAAAGAATTAACAGGAAGATGGTAGCTAGGCCTCAATGAATGGATCTAAAGTGATGAGTGATTTATATTTGCGAAGGCCCATTGGTTCTTAGAATTTAGATCCACGAGAACCACGACATGTCTGACAATTGGCTTGTTAATATCCTAACAAAGCAGCATAATTTGACTGACAATTCCTTCCACCTCCAGACTTGCAAAGACAAATGATAAGGAAAAAGAAAATGTTGGGAGGCTCTTCTTAGCTGGAGAGAACCTATGTTGCTCAAGTTAGAGAGAGTGTTTTGAGGGTAAGAATTAAGAGATTGCGAGTGCTAAAATCATATCAGATCCCCTCTTTCTTTCTCCCTTTTGCTCTTTTTTATACTCATCTTGTGTAACTTTGTTCACCAGTGACTCTCTTGATTAATAAGCGTTATGGGTATTGGAGTAACCACTTTGAGTAATGGTAGTCAATATGGGTGATGTAACCACTTCTCACTGAATGAGAGTGAGGGTGATATAATTCTCCCTCACTTCTTTGTAACTGACATGTTAGCATTAAGTAACCTCCCCACTACCACCTTCTTTGTATTTATTCTTGAGTTTTGTGCTTTGACCGCCAACACGTCACCCAGAGAAATATTTGGCCCAAAATATACATACATTCACATTAGGGTATGTATGAGTTGTCATCTAGGTGAGATGCTACCTGAATTAATTGATTAAACAATGGATATACGTAAATTAAACATCCTAATATGTTTGATTAGAATATACATAAAATTAAAGGTACTCCAGACCAAGTTAACTGGGGATGAATATTTTTCAGTTAAGAATTCAAATTCAACTCTCTACATCAAACACTCTACACTCGTCATATACCATGGGGAAAGGAGCGATTCAATAGTATCCAGGTTTATATGGGCCAAATGTCAATGATTTATTTTCATAAAAAAAAACAAAGCTGTCTGCTGTCATCGAGAAGAAGATGGAAATAGTGGCGATATAAAGAAGATATGGAAATCATTTACACGTGATGGGTACAATACAAAGTCACAACTCAAGATGGTCAATTTTTGTACTATGCATGGCCGGCATTTGTACAGAGTACATACCCACTCGATGTCCTCATTTGCTTGCGAGAGGCTCAAGTGTGGACGCCCGTGAGTTATAAAACTATGGTCGTCTCTCCCAAAACTAGATGATGGTAATTTGAGTATTCATTTTCTCAAACTAAATATGTTATGGGTTTGAGTGAGGGAATCGAGCTTATTTTCTTGAAATTAAATTAGAGGAAAAGGTAAGAATGTTCGTAGAGGTATCTCAAAGTAGACAATACCATTAGATGCAAAGAAGGCATCCACATGTAGTGATTAATTTGCAGTAATCTATATATATATATATATATATATATATATATATATATATTATATTCAGTCTTATATCTTATAAAAGTTGTTCCAAATTTAGTGTGCCATGCATGTTGATCTAATCTGTAGTCTAGTCTTCTACTCTTCCCAAATTATAGTTTTTTTTGGCAACCTGTTTTATCTATGGAATATAATTGAGTAATTGAGTAGTCAAATGTATAGATTAATTCATGGATCACATGGTTCTCTAAATTAATGTATAATAAAAAAATTCAGACACCCACTAACAATAGATTAATCTTTGGGCTCCAGTTTATTAATATATGTTATCTTCTAACTTTGATGTTTTCATGTCGCCATGGAAGTTCACTGTATGGAAAACATATATAAATCATATGAATGCAATAATTGAAACACGCCAAAGATTTACTATATATATATTATAACAAAATATATAGTTTTCAATTGTAGAAGCATGCAACTCATGGCATACATAATTATATGGTTTTTGAATGCATGTCAAACATTCATCAAATGTAATTGTTCCAAAAGATATGCATTTAATTAGTACACTATATATTGGAAAACTAAAAGGGTGAAAAGAAACGATTTTTTAATAGAACTTAATTATATGAATAACTATTATTGATTGTCGTCCGGGATGTCCGGCGACAACCGATTTTAGTGTTTGTGGTTTCCTATTTTTCTTGTTTTAGTGTTTATGTTTTCCTGTTTTTCTTTTTCAGTCATGTGTTATTTGTAGTCTATCTTTATGGTGACTCAAGTGTTTACAGGTCTGAATTATAACTCAATTTGTTGGATAAATAAATACAATCAGGTCTATTTGATCTTTTAAAAAAAAAAAAACTATTGGTTTGGATTTAGCAATGCAAAATTAATCTTCGTCTATAGTACTGATATATGGAATTTTGTTGTATTTGCTTGAGATTCCCAAAAATTGTTGCTCATTCCAATCGAGATTGTGTGCTATTCATTTGAGATTTGAATTCCATGATATGTCAATTTAAAATTTCCCTCATTAATACTTGATATTTGAATTGTAAGGGAGTTGCATAGAATTTAAATTGCATGGACGGGCAATACATATATATTATAAAAAAACTTGTATTAAATTACAACTCGAGCCTAATCCCAACATTGGAGTATTGAAAAAACTTATATAAACAAAATATCTAAAATAAGCACCATAATTCCAACAATAATTCCAACAATACTGATCAATGTATATATATATATATATCGAACAAGCTCAAGGAAATTTCTAAAACTATATTTTATTTTCATTTAGTGCGAGTCAGAGCTTGTATGTACACACTTCGTTACAAATTTTGGCTTTAAGATTTACAGAATTATGGATATACTCCACTTTGCTCATCATGGAAAATTAGGTTATTAGAGTTTTTTTTTAAAACCAGAACTTTATTAATGAAAAAGAATTAAACTAGGAAAGACCAAGAACCTCGTAGCAACCCCACATACAACCAAGAAAATCTCTCTATCCAATCCAGAAGAAGCCAACAACAACACGACCCCAGCCTGACCAAACAACAAAAGAAAGAAGCAGATCTTCAACAAAGCAGCGGCTGAATGAAAAATAATTAGCCAAAGAAAAGAAACCAACCACAATGAAACCAGAACCCAAAAACTTAAAACAAAAAAAAAAGATAAACAAAGACAATCAACTCTACTCTCAGAACATAACCACGAAATTAGTAAAATTCTAAGAACCCCACCACCAACAAACACTATCTAAAATTGAGCTATATATACAAGAAGATCAATGTGAGCTCGGCTCCATCATTTCACATACATTTGTAATTACTTCCAGTGATTGATATATGATTTTATAGTATCTTATTTCATAAATAACAAAAATTAATTGATCACTAGAAGAACCATTATTAATAACAACTAGATCAGTGATTGGGAAGAACATTATAAAAAAGGAGGACAGAATTCATATTTTTATTGCAAACACAGAGCTAGAAAAGCAAACCCAAAAAAGAAAAAAACAATATACACTGTCCATATCCAATTCATCCTTCGGAACCCTATCACATCTCGGATCTGATAAAATAGGATGAATTGAGACGATTTTTTAAAAATACGTAATCATCTTGAATATACTACTACTGAACACCATGAGAAAGCCATGGAGATGATATACATATATATCTTCTCTACCTTGTTTGGAATCAATCTTACCTTGCAATACAGCACCACTAGTAAGGCGGCCTCACATGAGGTGCCCAACCAAACGCATCATGCCCTAACTGTCCACCATTAGGCATCAAATTCGGCGGCAGATTAAACATTGGCAGCTGTGACGACGACGGATCAGGCAATCCACTCGATTGTCCACCGCCACCTGCCATCATTGGCGGCGGCGGTGAACCATTACTCCCTCCACTTTTGATCCGATCACCTCCATCTTCATCATCATCCTCGAGAGGCAATCTCTCGTAGGTGGCATTTGTGAATGTCGCCGCAATGATCATTACTGGTCCAGCCGCCACTAATGCCCCTACAACACTACCTCCAACCACTTGCCCTTGCCCGCCGGCTAAGTACACTGTTAGTCCGGTTGCGCCGGGTGGGGAGGGTCCGGGTAGGAATGTTCCTGTTAGCGAGAGAATTTCGAGCCTACCGTGAAGTGCCACGACAGAAGTTGGTGCCGCGGGCTGTCTTAGCGTGACGTTAGCTACCGTTCCACTTCCGCTGAGCACGCAAACGCCTCTCTGACGCCTTCTAGCGAATTGGGCAATGCTCTCAGCCACGTCAGCTCCTCCTGCTATCTCTATGACGTGGCTGCGGAACGCGTTTGGGCTGTCACGGGTCACGAAGATGGGTGGTTTTGGCTTGTTTTTGGATCCGGGAGGACGGCCTCTGGGCCTACGGGAACCGATTTCTACCGCGCCCTCTCTAGGCTCGTCGCTAGTGTCCCGATCTTCGTCGTCGACGGCGCCACTTCTTTTGCTGTTGTGGTGGTGGTTGATTGAGATTTCCAGGTTGTTGTCTTTGTTGTTAAGGTTAGGTGGATTGGCTGCCGGGTGATCCATACCCTGCAGACCCACCTGACCCGTCCACCAGTGATTTGCCAGGTTTGCAAATCTTGATTCCAACACAAGAAATACTAACTCAAATTTAACCTCCTTGTTCCTGCAGATGACGATGATGAACGAACAGAACAGCTGTGATGTCTTTGTTTTCTTCACTGGAAGTTTTGAGATCAGAAAAGTCGTCAAAAGTAATAACTCGGTAAGAAACAAGGCTGCAAATAGCTAAGCCAAGCTAGGTCTCTTACTGTACCACTAGAAGGGAAGAGAGAGAGAAGAGAAAAGGAAAGAATTAGATGCAATATTGCTCATGGAATCAAGTATAAAGGAACAGAGAAAAGTTAGAGAATGCTTCCTCAATTGGTAATTTGATCAAAGAGATCACTAACCACAGATGGAGGAGAGAGAGAGAGAGAGTGAAGATTTTAAACATAAATTAGGACCAACTGTAGGTAGAGCAAGGAAGCAACGGATTGTTCTTGTCGTTGTAGTGCATAGTGTTTTTTTTTTGGTGCTTCACTTTCAACGTCATGTGTGATGTATGTTTTTTGTTTGTATATATGATAAAAAATGTTAGGGAGTCCAGTAAATGAGATCATCGTTATTCCAGTAATCAATTTTGACAATTGATTGATGTAAGTATAAGGGTCTACAAACTTGATGCACATCAATCAAGGGACATAATTGATTATCGAGATGACTGAGATCCCAATCACTTCTGTATATTGTATGCATGCATAATTATATATCGTATATGTTTACGTATCATGTTTTGACTCAATTTACCATTTCGTTAGGTGATAAATTTTTGTATGCATGTCTGTCTAAGTTTAAATTAATGTTCGAATGTTCAAAGATAAGATTGTATGGTATCATTCTGATTAAAAGAATTTATAGTAAGAAAAGGATAGCGCTGCTGTTTTTTTTAGAGGAGGATGTGTTTGGAAATTAGGGTTTTTTTGGTGGGGGTCGCCAGCAGCTGGGGCAGGTGGCGAGCACGTCGTTTTCTCGTGGCCCAACATTTCAAAGTCAAGAATGGACCGATATGAGTGTAAGTGCATGTACGTAGTCTCGCACCCACACCGCACGGACACCACCATCTTGGAGACTTGTTGGGTTCTCTTCTTTCCCCTACAATTTTTGGACGGCAAAAAATAAAAAAAATAAATAATAAATTAAATTAATGTGTTGGTGTATTGAAGAATTGGGGTATTAAAAAAATAATGTTTAATCGAATAATTGATGGAAGAAGAGATAGTGACGTGTACTCCACGACAAGAATAAGAGCCAGTGAATTGCAGCAAAAAGAAAAGCTAACATGGATTTGCTATTCAGCTTCCCCCACCGCACAAGTTTTCTATTTAATTATTTTTATTCCCTTGATCCACTTTTTTTCTTAATATAATGATATAATATGGAGTCTACATTTGATTAATGGGGAGTTAGTGGATTCTCTTTCAAATTAATGCTGACAAATTCTTTTGCTAATTCAAATCACTATCTTAAAGTGGTTCATTAGTGCCAACACTAGTTGGAAAGGAGAATATATTTGGATTTTCTTGGTCTCATTAACATGGTCATGAGAATAAGCTTCTCTTTTTTTTATTTAGAATAACGCTTGAGACCTTCAAAAATTAACATTCAAAAGACCTCCATTTAATATGGAGTGTTGGATGTGAAGTGGGTCCTATATGTGTATTTTTAATCAATGATTATTTTAATGCATCATAGATTTTGAGGACTTTTGGCATCATATTTTGAGCATCTCTAATCCTTTTATTTATTGCTTTATGAGATCAATATTTAAAAAATAAAATAAAAGATAAGTATTAATAATTTTGAATCTAATATTGTATTTTACTCCTACTATGTTGAATAATAAAACCCAATTCATTACAAAAAATATGAAAAATCTAAATGGTTCTAAATCATTAGATACAAAGTGTGTAACATTTTTTTTTTGAAATCTAATAGTTGAATAGATGAATCAAGGTCAAAATCTTACATATTACTCTATTTGTTATTCTTTGGGATTTTTTTAAAAATTATTTTATATTTTAAGGAAAATGAAAGGGTGCTATTATTTTACAAGAGCCTAGTGCCCCCATGGTGATGGGGGATTTTATGTTGGAGGATGGGAGGATTAGGATAGCGGGGCGGGGTGGGGGGATTATTTTATAATTAGGAGACTCAATAATTATAACCAATTGTGGGGTCCATTGATTTGCGACTTTAATTTTTAGTCTTGGAATGCTGCACCCCAAGTTGCTAATTAATAATTATTTTCTATTAAGATTTGTTTAGCCATCACACGTGATATCACGTGAAGATGGTCCTACATGTTGTTTTACACCCCCTTTGTTTTTTTTTTTGTTTTAAATCCTTTCGGTGTTTACTAGAATAATGACTTGCTAGGGTTCCAAATTCGGAAATTTTATAACTATTAGATTGGCAAAGAAGAATTAGATAATAATATGATGTTTGAAATAACTTTTAAGTATAGTACAAATCTTTTTGACATTTTTAGGATGACAAGACTTGGCTCAATCACATTGTCATAGAAAGATGTTACAATGTTGTGTTGGTAGTTGTGAATCAACACAACATGTTTTGTACACCATGATTATATATCAATCACTTAATGGCCACAAAATTTGTGGGTTCATCTTTATAAGTTGTGAGGTTATAAAGATGTTGGGCCATTGATATGATCTTATGGCAAATCGCAAGTAGTATAATGCACTAGTAGGGTGGACCTAGGATTAGAATTGTTGGGGGTAAATAAGTGGTGGAGGTCCGTGGCAGTGAAAATTATTAGGAATTTGATTAAACGCTTATGTTTCAATATATGTAACTAGATAATTATTGAATCATTCATCTCCCATCCGATTTTACAATTGATACTTCACAATTTTCATAACTGAAAATGTTTTTCTATAGTTACAGATGCGACAGGTAGAGTTAACGCTAGTGTCATAAGTATGTATATTACAAGCGGATAACCAAATCATTTATTGTTGCAAGCATCTTCTTTGCAAGATCAACAATCCCATTAACACTTGCAAATGTATCATTTTTACGTATATTAATATATATGGGGTTTGTTGCACTTCTAGATTCTACTTGGATCAGATATTTAATTGAGTGACCCACTTCATATAATAGTATTTGACATATATGCTGCTGGTGAAAAATAATTTAAAGGATAAATCCAAGGAAAATTAAGGGGAATCTAGAATAATATATCTAGCTATTTAACTTGTACTAATCTTTAAAAAATTTGTGTGAATTGAATTATCTTACTTCTGGAACATGATACCATCTTAGTGCTCCTAAAATTTTGGAAGTCTTAGAAACTAAAAAAAAAAAAAAAAGGTGTTGAATTTGCACTTTTGTTTAATATAATACTATAAATTTATAGAATTTTCTTTTGGATCTTCACCTTGAGTTCAATAATACTCCAAGGTTGGTGGGAATTGGCAAGAACGTCACGTTATGTAAGTTAGAATATTAATTAATTAATTCATGTGTGTATATAATATCAAACAAGAATATAAATTAAATTCTTTATTTATTTACTGCTTGGGCTTATTCCATGAAAATTTGTGAGCAGAAGAGAAAGTTGAGATCCTTTTCTTATGAATTATGATGAAAGGTAAAAAGTAGTGATTGGGTCAAAGCAACTCCCCACTTGAAGTAGCAACAAAGGATGGGGGATGGGTCATGGCACATAATAATGCAATGCAAGACCCCAAATAGACAAGAAATAAGAAACCTTAAAGAGGATAATGTAGAGGAAAGTCCAGATCGTGAACTAATAATTAATGCTAAGAACGACAAAAGAACGGGAAAAAAGAAAGAAGACATTTCTCTTCATCTCAAGTTAGGTCAAGTGCCCAGAAAAACGGCTAAAGGAAAGCAAGAAAGATAAAACCCAGCTAGCTTAATTTGGTTCTTAGTTGAGATTGGCTGCAGCTTGAGATAAGGGTTGAGACACTTTTGGAGCTGTAGAGTGCAAAGTCGCATTCTTATTAGAATGGAGTTGATATTTGCTTATAAATCACTCGATTATGTGATATTTTTAGTGTAAAAACTTCCTCGTATTTATGGGTTGGGTTATGTCAGATCAAACAAGTGGATTGTAGAGATCAAGAGGCCGCATTCAACTGGACTGAGATTTTTGTTCACATAACATGTTATAAAATCTACCACAAACACTATAAACCAATACTTTTTGCTTGGGCTTGAGCCTAGAAAAAACTTGGTTGAAGATTGGAGATTGAACCCTCTCACACAACTCAATATTGTTCTCTTTGAGCTCCGGTTCATTGTCGATACATCGGTTTACCTCAAGATTTTGTTAGCTCTACGGCACAAACCTTGGTTGTGTTAGAGAGAGTCGATATTTACTTACAAATCATTCGGTTGGGTTGTCGTAAATTTTTAATCTTGACACTTGATAGGAGAGAGGGATTAGGAAGTCAAACCTGGTCATTAGTCTTGTGGATTTTGATTAGTTGGCATCTGTTCTTGGCCTTGGTACCTTAGACCAGAATGTGGGATTCTATTGCTCCTCTAGATTTTCTTTCGATCCGGCAAATATGGGCACTCTAATATGGACCAATAATCAAATACGGCCAGTCTAATAGATGTAATGATAAGTGGGGAAGTCCTCTTTCTTTTTTTCTCACAAAGCAGGGAAGGAACAAGGAAGCAGTGAAGCACTCCTAGTGACTGCATAACAGAACTATTTGCCACCAAAAAGCAGGACTCATCTCGCAATCAAGGGAATTGCCAATCATGATGCAACTCCACTTTCCCTGCCTTGTTTTAAACTTTTGATTCTTCCAGTGCCAAGATAAGATAAAAGGTAAACAATTCCTACGCAACAAGGTTCAAGGTTCCTGCTGTACTGCATTATTCAAGTATATTTTCAAATGATAGGGGGGGATATGTTTCTTCTCAATTGCTTCTCAGCTACTGTACAGAAGTACAATACAAGCAAACAGGGGGACCAAAAGATGGTGGAAACATTCTTTAACTGAGCACCACAATTAAGTCACCCATTGAAATTGACAATGCTTAAACACGAAACAAAAGCCTGGGATCCCCAATTACATTGGGGATCATCTTACATGAGTATGCAATGGAACCATGAGCTGTTTTGCGGGCTTTTTTTTAACAGAATTCGAGAACAAGATTGAATCTCTTTAGTCTCCTTCCGGCAACTAAATGCAGCCTCCAGAATACGTTTTTATAATTCCACTTAAGTGCTCATGAAATATTTAAGGAACCTGCAAACAAAAAGGTTAATCAGCATTGACAGCGCACATTATTTTTTGTAATGGTAAAGAGATAATACAGCACACATTATTATGGAAGGTTTAATTTATCATGCATTAAAAAATTTAATAGTAGTACTCCTCAGTCATGCCTTTCAAATGGCTGCATGGAAAATAATAAAAAAGACAACTGTACAAGCCCAAGAAACTTCACAACATCTATTCACTTAACATTACATCTATATATAGATTTTCATAGCCAGAAATCAGACAACAAAGACATGCTTTCTTTACCAACCATTCAATGCATAATTGTAACTCCCAGAAATTCGGAAAACATCTCGACTAGTTGACAAGAAAGACCATACTGAGCTTTTAGTGACAAGGTAGATTGGTATAAATATACTGGAACACAATTTAATTGGACTTGTTCCACAGTTATCTACTTATTGAACACCAGAATACCCTTTTGATGATACTCCTCACAAGTCACAAGGAGAAATTTTGAAAACTGATGATGCCAATTGATCGTACTCATAAACATACAGAAACTATATTACAAATTAAAGGCAAAATAAACAGCTCAGTCATTTACCTGATGAGCCAATATATCATCAGGAAAGACAACACAAAATATCCCACAAGTTTGCACATTCTACGGTTTGATTTCTTCTCAAATACCTTCAAAACAAGAGTCTTACCAAGTTAAGTTCAGCCATTCTATGAGAACTAATAAAGAAAATCGGGATAAGCATTTGGGGGGGGGGGGGGGGATACTAGACTGAAATCCAGTTTTAAGTACCATCTTGAATCGATCCATTGTTCCGGACATTATACCCCTTGATGAATCCATGTTGCTTCCCTGATTTCACACCAATAATCATTTAGAACAAAGAACAAAAAAAGTTCCAGGAATCATCAATTTAACAAACGCAAGGTGCATACCATTTTTTCAAGTAAACGATTATGGCTCTCCACCTCTTCGTGTATATCACCTGTTAACTGTCACTAATTGAAACGCATATCAAGAGTTGCTTAACCAATAGAACACTTATTTATAAAACATTGAACTTCAAGGCAATTCATTTCTCTAATCATCTTCTAAATTCCACAAGTCATATGAACATATATATGCATTTACATTTTTTTGAGCACCAATTTAATTCTCCATACTGTCAATATTTCTGAGAATACATGCAAGAGTATGCAACTATGCATGCATAGACACATATACGCAGCAATTTCATCAAAAATTGCACAGGAAGGCCATGAACCTATTTTTACTTGTGTGTGAGCTTAAGTAGAGGAAGCAAATGTGTAGAATTGGATTCATGTGGACAAAGAAGAAATGCTTCTCTCCAATCCACAGGGCCCAACACACCCAGCTGTTACGTACAACCATAACTAATAGAATATAGGGTAGAAAAACTAAGGACCTTTCGGGTATGATTATTCCAAAATTTGGCAAGGCAGTGATCCAAGGGTCCCTAACCGGAAAATGCAACCTCAAACACAAGCCAAATACAATAATAGTATCCGGTAGACGCAAAGCTTACACTTGAGGAGTGAATAGATAGGAATTTTCAAGCCTAGTACCAGAAATGTTGGTGTACTAGAAAATTATTTAAACATTGAAACTCAGAATGCATTTCAATTCATCATAAGATGGATCCAAAAATTAATGACCTGATTAACTAGCTACTAAACAAGTTAATTGTCACATGAAACTTACTCTTTTAAGAAAAAGAACTCTGTCTTGCAAACTATCCACAGCCTTGTCGTTATCATGTTCACTAATATCATGGGAGTATGAGGAAGATGTCCTGAGACCACCTTCCTCGAGATCTTCATCAAAGAGAGAAGCTTTGGAAGCACGATGCTCCCTGCATTAAGAAGTATGGAGCATATTAAATAAAACAAATACAAAGAAAGCTACCTATCAGACCATCATAGCTAGGAAGCAAACTCCCGCAAAATAAATAAATTGTCACAGTAGAGGTCTAATGACTACACTAATTTTGGTAGTAATTTACACGAAAGGAAGTTATAGACATTAGCAGCTAGAAGGCACCAAAAATTGGAACAAAGGCTGTAACCTCTAACAACCACAATTTTTGTCATAGAACAATCATACCGTAGTAACTGTACTTAATAAGAGGCCCGCCAAAATCCAAATTTCCGCCCCCTACCCACTGCCATCCAAGACAAAATAACAACAAAGGCGCTGATGAAGCGTGGTGAAAACAATATTCGAAAGTCAAATCCCGACTACTACACAAAATATCTACATTGTAAATTTCATATCACTTCTATGGAACTTATCTGCATTCCAATCTACTTGTCATGCACAAGTCATAACGGAGAGGTATCAATAATGAGCGCTTAAATCGAATACAAAACAACATTCAAAGAGCCAAAGGGGAACTGAAAATGCCGGCATGCAGCAAGTACCATCCAAACAAAATGCAAAGCTTCAACCAGTAGACAAATCAAGCAAACACTAAAACTTAAAATTAATAAACCTAGAAGCCAATATAACGCAACGCAACGATAAACAGATCTCCATGACCCAACGAAGTGATTACCAAGCAAACAATCTATGAAGTATACGGATATTCTAAATCGAACACATATGATCAAGAGTGAATAAAAAATAGGAAAATGCGATTGATAATCGACGAACCTTCTGTAGCTCATCGCTTCGGTCTCCGATTGTTCACCGAGACTACAGAGGAAATGAGCTTGACGCGGTTTTTGAATTCCGATTTGGGGCTAAAGAAAATCCAATATTAACAGACTTGGCTAGTGAGACAAGACAATGTGGCCATATCTGATTGGCCCGTGACGTAACAGTCTCACGTTTCTATGGGAAAGCCCATAGCCCTTAAGTAAATAAATGGGTTGGGCCAGTAAAGCACGTTTGCGAATGACACTACTTCTAGTAGGCCCATTGACAGCAACAAAGTAATTTGTACCGGGCCGAGGAGGATAACCCATAATTGATCCTCAAGGTGGCTGGCACTGCTGTATTTTCTTTTTCCTCCAATTATAGCTTATTTTTCTTCAACAATACCTTATCCTGGGAGTAACTTTACAAAACTCATCTTTATATTGATTTATCCTTACAATTGAAGTGATTTTTGAAATAAAAGTTAGAAGACTATATCCACGTCGGATTGATATAACTCAAACCGGGTGATATATAAATAAAGTCCTAGCGTCTCTCATACAAATGACGAGATTTCGGGGCCTAAGAACCAATAACGACAGTTCATGTAAAATAAATATGTGCGGACCCATGGCCCAGAGCGAAGTAAACATCACCATGAGAAGGGAACAAAAAAAAAGAACAATTTTTTCGTCAACTGATCATGTATTCGAAGGAGGATTCAGGCTCACAAATATTTCACTTGTCTGCTACCACCATCAAGCAACTGGGTCCTGAGTCCGACACTAAATAAGCAACCTAAATTTGGTAGAAATCAGAATCTGGTTTGGGTCCTGCAAGCAATGTCTGAAGTTACTGAATGTGCACAAGAGAGGCCTCTTGACCTCGTTCCATCAATTTAATGGCATCCAACCACATCGTGAGGTCAAAGGGAGCTCGTTTATTACACCATCAATGCCCTCTTCTACCCCCTGTTTAATACCACATGATACATTTCGTGTTGGATTGGATTGTATCCATTGATATTCACAAGGCTAAAAGGATCCTCTTCTTGCTGCTCTTCTGTAATGGTACAAGGTAATTACTGCCAAGATTGATATTGTGTATGAAGCCAATAAATCACACAAAAAAAAACATAACCAAAACCACAGAATGGTAACAAAGGGCCCCCCAATAACCCCTCAGTCAAGGTGGTTAAGGCATATATACTCGAATTGGGAGGTACCCAAGTCCGAGCCCCCACTCCCGCTTAACTACCAAGAAAAAAAGATTCAACTGTCTTCAATGCAGCAATTTCTTGTTATGCAGCAGAGACCATTGTCAAGTGTATGCATTCTAATAATAACAATAGAGTAAGATAAAAGAAAGATCAAAATATAAGAGTCATCCTCCCAGGATGAATTTTTTTTGCAGAAACGGTGAACCCCATTCAAAAAGTACACAAGGAAAAGATCTGACAGCACTATGCGATAGTTTGATGGTATCTCCTGATGTTCATAAACAGACAGTTTCGAAGGAGGAATATTCATGACAAAGAAATATGAACTTCAAGAGCACTCAGTAATATTACTTCTGAAAACAAATGCACGGGGCAGTTGTCTTTTCAGAAATACCATCCTTTTGAATTTGCAGGGAAATCTCAAATCAATTAATTCTTGAGACTCCACACATAATCCTGTTCTGTAGATTTTCAATTTCTTCCCCACTCTGGCATGATTTGATGCATAACAAGCAAGTCAATGTATACGCATGAGCATATAAACCATGAACATTCTACTTATAACACCAGTTTGAAGCAGTACATGCATAATCCACCATCGACAGCCATTAGAAAGTAAATGAACTTATTTATCATCAGTTTCAGCCACTAAAAGAACAAAACATCACACTAGTCATGGCAATGAAATAGTAACTCAGAAAAAATGCTTCAAAGTTAAAACTTCTATAAATTGTATAGAAAGGCATGTATACATTCTACAGATATGCTGCTTCTTCATTAATAAACGTCACTATGTACGTCAAAAAATTCTCCATACCTGACAGTGAAGTAAATTAATCAAATCCAGCATCCAACAACAAAGCAATTCAGCAAAGCTTATTCACATTTTGCCGAATCATAAATGTCTTCTCATGTATATCAAGAGACAGGTAACTGTTTCTACAGCCTGCTTCAGCCATCCAAATTTGATAATATAACTAATTGAGATAAGAAGCCCTGTCTTGAGACTGCCATTCCATACAATCATCAAAATCAATACTACTTGTACAGTCTAACAGTGCATTTTGCTGCTGTTCATAGCGACATATATAATTCAAACCAACAAGAAGTTCACAAATAGCTGCTTCTGTCTTCCCCCTATCAGCAAAATACAAAGTCTGAAGCAGAAGAACATTTGTCCTCTTAACAATTTGTTGCTGCTCAAAATTACGCTCACTTTGCCACCTGATCATGTTATGTGCTAATGGGGCAAGCCACCACAATCTCTTATCCAACGTCTCTTTCCAATCAAGAGCAAGCGGAGCATCATATATCGCGAAATTCTTGAAATAGGCCTTGAGATTAGTCCTCAGAGTCTTTCTTAAGCTAGTCGGTAACATCTGATACAAATCATCTCTAGCATCCTCACCTACTAAGTGAGGGTAGCGTAGTAGCTTCTCTATGACAATTATAACATTTGCGTAATGCAAGGCTAGGGCAGAGCCTCCCACGGTAGAAGGCGGAGCATAAACTGTCAACCTACTATTTGGACCAAAGCATGTGCTACTTAGCACATTGTTCTTTGCTTGCTTTGGATATGCATTGAAAGAAACCCCAAGTTTGGTTGGACTAAAACAATCAGCATGATTAGGATGCTCACTTCTGAAACCACCATTAGTAACACCACTGCAACGCGAAATTTGGCTATTTCGGTCCTCACCCTCACGATCAACATTGTCAGCATCATCAAACCTTGAAACCGAACTACTCAAACTAAGGCAATCCATAATTAGCCTCCCCGGACTAGTCCCACATGGAAAATTATAATCTTCATGTTGAAAAAATGCAGTTTCTCCTCTTTGTAAACCAACGTGAGACTTTAAAATTTTCCCCTTTCTCACCACCGCCGGTCTCTCAATTGAACCCAATTGACAACCACTATTGCTTCTGCTAAGAATTCGTCTCAGTGGCCCGGAAACCACTTGCACCTGTGTGCACTCACCAATTTCACCCGATACAGGTCCATAATCATTCTTCATTGGAGAGGAACCCCCTTCGAGAAGGCGAGTCCTCAAAGCAGAATCCCCAAATACCGCACAAATCTTGGCAAAAATAGTACATACCGTCCTCGCCAACAACTCCACAACCTTATCGTAAGTCTGAGACCAAATAGAAATCTCCTTGAGATGCCTCACGTCCTGCTTCTGCCAAATCAATTTCTGCTCAAACGCCTTGCGACTCTCTTCATGCTGATTCTGTTGGAATTTCTTCACTGCCTGCTCCAGCTCGTTCAACACCTCCAGCTCACTGTACAAATCCCCGGTGGCGCTCACATACCTCTCCATCTTCCTCATCATACCCTCCATATCCTTCACCAAAAACCCCAATTCCTTCACATCAATTACTCCACTCATTATGTCCCCATAAACATGCTCGAACCCTTGCAAAGCAGGTTCAGTGCACTTCTTCCCCAATCTAGAAACAACACCAGCAACCCTGTTCAGGTCGTCGAGCTTCTCCGCCAAAGCAAGCTCGAGAAGGAAGTTTTCATCCGAAGAAACCAAGTTCTTAACTCCCTGGGAGTTAAAGATTTCGGACTTGAGCTTCGAGATCTCGGAATCGGACAGGGATTTGAATAGCAGCACCGTCTTAGACATAACGTTGGCAACCTCAAATGAGAGAATACCAACAATCTCCTTCTCTTTGGCTTCTGGTTTTCTCCGGTTCCTTCTCTTGTAAGGTTCAAGAAGGAGCGCGTGTTTGAGGTTGGAACTCACCTGGTTACCCATTTTCAGCAACCAAGGTTCTGCAACCATTGCTGCTTGCTTTCGCGTCTATTAAGTGTTCGTGGAAATGACCCAGAGCTCAATTAGAGTATCATATTCAAATCTTCACATCTAAAACGAAAGGGAAACAGGACGGAAGCAGTAGCTGATGGTCAACTTACCCAGTTAAGAAAAAGTACTGACACAAGAGTAAAAGAAAGAAAAAGGTACCACAGGGAGTGGTGGTCTCAGGGTGCGCAAACATCATCAAGCCGTCACTGCAGTGCTGGCGGGAGACGAAGCACGAGCAGCAGAGGCTTGCGTGGATCTGTTGAGAGAAGGAGAGGAAGCGTGAGTGGAGGGAAAATGAAGAGACTGGAGAATGAGAATCTCCGGTTTGAGTGAGGGACTTTTGTAGGAGCTGGGATTAGTGGAGCTGGTTTCCTTTTGTCCATTTTGAAGAACTGTATTTCAAAAGTAGACATGGGTTTCTCTACCAGGATCACTATTGCCATTCGTTCCTTGCTATTTTACCGAAATCTCCCTTTCTGGTGAAAATATTAAATATGTTACTTTTAATTTTTTTTAAAGAATGAATTTCATTACTCAAAAACGAGATTACAAATAAAAGTAAGTAGAGTATAAATGGAGGGAGAATCGACTCTAACATTAGTGAGAGTCTGAGACTGATTCGATCGAGTGCCTAAATCATAGGCAGGGCATCAACCACTCTATTATACACCCGAGAGGTTGATTTGACTGAAATTTCCAAGGTCAACATGAGAAAATTCAACCACCAAAAGTTTCGAAAGCAATGCAGCTAACAAAAAAGTTGATTTGAAATTAATCCTCTCATGTACATTTACATGGAGTGTACAAAATATACTCTACTTATAATTAGTTCATCCATCTAGAAGAAAGTGTGACAAAATTATTTGTGGGGATCTAGCTCAAGTTTTTGAGGTCCAAAATTTCTGCCCTCAAAAGCATTCACACAAATCAATTTGTGCAAAGTGCTCAAGTCAAAGGATCACATGTATATTATCACTCATTGAAGCAATCAATAATCAATCTCATAATGGATCATCAAAGTCATCATGTTAGTAAACTAAAAATGCCTTTATCATGTTTGATACAAGATTTCCATCCATTTCTTTAAATTTAGAGGAATGTTGGTTGTAAGATTAGAGGAATCAATGTTCGTGGGATAACCTTAGATTTTCCAAAGTTCGGGGGATTTTGGTGCATACCTGCTCCTCTTATAAGTAATTAAGTTACAACTTCTCCATCTACATACCAGCTCTTGACAATAACCTAACACACTAAACCCATTTATATGTCACATATATATATATATATGTATGTGTGTATATGTGCCAGCTTTGCATTATTTTTTCTCAAGGTGTGTACCAACAGGAAAAAGAGCTCGTATAATTAATGTGCATCATTGGTGTCCTCAGTGGCGGATCTATGTGTCTTGAATTATGTGGCGGATTTATGTGTGTATTGAAAGGGCTCAAGCCCCAAATTTCTATGAACAATCATATTTTAGCGTGAGAGCCAAACACTCAAAAGGGAACCCGCTTCAACGTTCAAAATAAATCCATTTCATATAGATTTAGTCTTAAAATCCCAATTCATAATCCCTCCCAATACAAGATATTTATTTATTTTTTGTTACTTTTCAATAAATAGTCTTAAAAACAAATTTGAGGTGTCGCTCACTCGCTCCCAAACTCCCGTCAATAATTCGTCTCATTATATAAATTTTTTGTTCCGTCACAAAACAAACCCCGTCTATTTATTTTCTAGATACGTCCAAAAAAAAAGAAAAAATCTAGGAGTTAAACAAAAGTGTGGGCCAATTAGATAGATGATTAGAGGTCCACATGGAAGCGTGCCATACCAAAAAGTGCATCGGGACACTTGACATAGTGACAAAAAGAAGAATGCAAGACAAAACTAAAACTTTGAATTAAACAATGAGTTTGGTAGTCCTGTTCTGTGACACTTCAGGAGTCATTACCACAAAACCTGCGCTCAAAATTTTGATAAGAAGTAATTTCTTATTTTTGTTTCTCTCAAACCCAGTAACTAGGCCAAGGCCCAAATCACTAAATCTAAGAAAATATCTATTTAAAGGTGAATTTAGTTATATATACCACTCGGTAGACTTGTGTCCCACTGATATTAGATTTTATCTCTTAACATATACACCATATATGTCCACGATTTTCCTCAACTTCCTAACGTACTGAAATTAAGGTTGTAATTGAGTATAGTCTAGTCAAATTATGGCCTTTTGGAGTTTGACTCGAACTCTAAAGTGAGAGTTTGAGCTCGAGCTCGTCTGGGACCATACATCTGAGTTCAAACTCGATTCGATGTAGAGTTTGATAAATTATTGATAATACCATTGATACATACAATCAATTATATTGTCATGAAAATGATCAAACCTAATATGTATTTGTGTTTGTTATGATTATTGCAAGGGATTAGGAACATATATACACACGTCATAGTGAAGATAACTTTTATATTTTTTTGTGCAAATCACCCTCTAAACCCTATCCACCATTGAAAAGGAAAAGTGTGTAGTTTTAATAGTAGTTGCAATGTGGCATAGATAAATAGAGGAGAGATTGATGCTTACAATGCATAATGCATGTAAGTTTGTGCGTATAGAGTAGATGACCTTTCATGGATGAAAGATAAATAGGTAAGACTTGCGTCTCGTTCATTGTCGGCCTCACCAAATGACCTCTTTTTCCTGACATAAATATTGGAAAGGTCACTTTCGCCAAGTGTAGATGGTTGGCGCTGATTTTTTTGACTTTCGTGTTATAATATATATAAATGATGTGAAATATCTCAATTCAATAGGTTAATTTATCGAGTTAAATGACAAAGTAATTAATATTGACATGGTATCAAAACGGGAGGTATTGAGTTCAAACCTTAAGTGAGGGTCTTGTGTGACTACCTCTAGTTTCCAGTATTGGGCCTCGTTTATTGTAGGCATGTTGGGCCGTCAGATTATCCACGTGAGGAGAGAGAGTATACGAGTGTTAGAATATATAAATGATGTGAAATGTCACAGTCCAACATTTCAATTACGAATATGCTACAAAAATGAAATTACCAATTTTGTCAATGACTTCTCTAGTAATCAAATCAATCTTGTTTCTACTATTTGGTGTTGGTGGGGAGGGTCTTTTTCGTGAAACGAGAACTATAGCGATCGAGATTTTAATTTTCATAATTGGGCTTGTTTGGGAATGCTGTGAGATGCTGTGAGGTGTGGTGTGGTGCTGTGAGTTATAAAATTGTGGTGCTGTGAGGTGAGTTGAAACGCAAAAAGCTGTTTGGCACATAACTTTTAAAACTGTGGTGCGGTGCGGTGTGGTGCGTTTGACGTATCAAAATTACATTTATATTAGATGACTAATAATATTAATATAAAATCACTCAAGGTTTACCTTGTACATTAATCTAAAATACAATAATTGACCTAATTTGATTACGTAGGACAAGTCAACATATATTGTAAGTGTTTGGGAGTGTGGTGAGGTGTGGTGAGGTGCTGTGAGGTAAAAAGCTGTGGTGCTGTGAGGTGAGTTAGAACGCAAAAGCTGTTTGGCGTGTCACAAAAAACTGTGGTGCTGTGAGGTGTGTTGCAACTGAACACAGTTACAACACACTGCCAAACACATACAATGTTGTGAGCTAATCTTGACAACTCGGACATCAAATTGGGCCGAAACATATGGGCTTAGTTGCTTACTTTATTTTTGCATTGGCCATTATTAGCCTGTAAAGTTAGGTCATAGGTGTTGCATTTGGGCTTTGTGGACTCAAATGAATTTAAACGGTAGCCTTCTTCGATTTCTTTTCTCGGATCCGACAGACTAAGCTCACTCTCATCAAGCCCGTACAATAACTCACAAATCGCACGTCTCTCTCTCCAGAGGATTTAACTATGGGTTAAAGTAATATATATTGGCCCCACTAAAAATATAAAATATAAAATATAGAAGTTCATCCATCCTAAAAGTTTAACAGCTTTTAGGAGGGTCCTTGTTTACAAAATATTTACATATCTAAACCCTAATCTGAATTGGATTTCGGACATACTTAATTGACCATAGTCGGATTGGTCTAAATCCAGATAAATAAATAAGAACAAAAATATAATCCTGATTAAGGTCTGAATAAGTAAATCAAACAATATTTATATTTTTGAACCAAGATCCGGTTTTAAATCAAATATTTTTTTTTGTGTTTGTACCCAAATGTTCAAACTTTGTTTAATTTGGATCAGAAAGAATTTAGCCACCCCTACACTACATGTAAGTTTCCAGAAAAATCTCATGAATATTGATTATTGAAGATGCATGGCCAAATTGTCAAAACTTGAGGTCTTGTTATTCGTACGATGCTATTTAGTTATTGTCTTCTTGTGAAGAGAATATTCAACCTTTTTATTTCGTCTTTGTTTGTTGAGATATTTTGTAGCCAACAAATAATTAGACCATCTGGGGACCCAGATTTAATGGAGATAAGTACCCTTGGACTTTAGACTTAGAGATTCTCAGGCTAATATAATATTTATAGTCTCTCATAAAAAAACTAGTTGAAATTTTATCTGGCTCTAGAAGTTTTCTCAGTCTTTTTTTATTGGTGAGGCCAAGACTTTTTTTTTTTTTTTTTTTGTTGCTTTGAAGACTTGAACTGATGAGGACATTGATATTAATCAATACTAAGGAAATTAATACCAATTTTATTCTAAAAAAAATTAGACACTTTCAATGATGTGCATTGCAGGCGTTCACTGAATTCTTTGGCGTAAACAAGTGTCTCAAAATATCATTAGAAGCAACGTCCTTGTAACTACGCGTTATACTCTGTCCAACTTATATTTTTTATCATCTTGAAGACTTTGGACGTTGCCTTTTCCATCTTTCTTATTTATTTGAATGAGAGTATGTCCATTCAAGTGGGATCGGTGCAACTTTTCTTCTTTCCAAACGTACGCATCATTTTTCTTGTTGATTTCGTCATATCAAACTTCTTTAGCTCCATTAACCGTTCATGATTCATCATCAACTTCTACCTAGGGTGGGGTAAATAAATTAGTTAGTTACTATAGTTACGTACATGTCTGTGTTTAGTTCTCGATTTGATGAGTAAAGTCTTATTTTGGTCAAAATTTTCCGAATCATGGTCACTCAAAAGACTCTTAGAGTCTGTCTGGTATGTTCGGTTTTCTATGTATTTTCTGTTTTTATTTTTTGGAAAATAGAAAACTATCTCGAAAATATGATTGGTTGAAAAATTTTAAACATAAGTGACTAAGGTTAAAAGGGAAATATCTCACCTCACGATATGGGGATATTTTGCTCAAAGCCGATAATATTAATTTGTCCAAATCGTATAGGTGAACCAATGACGACAAATTAAGAAGAACATAGCCGTGAGGGTAATTAACTCAAAATTGATAATATTAGTTTGTAATATATTTGGACAGCGTTTTTCAAACGGAGAATGAGAGATTCATACACTACTACCAGGTCTTGTTCTGTCTGTGTCTTTATTTTCTTTTTCCTTTTTTTGGAGATCTAAGCACTACTTTATGCCTCTACAAATCAATTCTACTATATATACTATACAGGCACAAAGGCCTGCCTTAACTGAGCCTGCTCGCAGAAAAACGGAGCCGCCGGATGCTGCCACTTTTTGAACACCACCGGCTTCTCCCTCCCCATGCGCTGCTGCGGCTCCTTCTGACGCGGTGGATCTGCCATCTGTTCCACCGCCTTCGGTGAAGTAGCAATCGGCGACAGAAGCGGAATCGCCACGTTCCAATCTGGCGCCCGGTTTACCTGCAGCAACGCCGGCCTCCGCTGGCTCCTGGAGCTGTTTCTCTGTGAATCGGCCATCGAAGAAGACTGATTGGAAACTCTGATGCTTCGTCAAGAGAAGATTATAGTGTTTGATTTGAGAAAGAGAGAGAAAGATAAGAGAGAGACTTGTAGCGAACAGAAATGGAGGAGTGTTGGGGTTGAAAATTGAAATACAGATGGGTGTATATATAGGTGGCCTGTGGCGTCCACGTTGGGAGGGCGTTAGGGTCCAGAAAGAGTCAAAAGTGAACGAGTCGTATGTGTTTGATGAATACCCGCCACTGATCTGGGATTCTCATCACTCGTTAGTGTTGTCAGTTGTCACACACGGCTTGGCTTTATCTTTTTTAATTTTTTTTTATTTTCTTCTTTATTTATTTTTTTAATTAAATCACTCTTTCATTTACTTTTAAAAAACCCATAAATAAAAAGTTTAAAATAATAATGGCCAAATTATTCACTATTTAACTCAATGGATTGTTTTATGGCTTTTGTGTAGTTACCCAAATCTATCATTAGACTACACTCTGGATAGATTCAACTATTATGCCTTGTGTTAATTTGAATGGCTTCTCTTCGGTTGATGGTGGAAGCCTAATTGTACGTATCACATGTCAATATATCAATTGATGCTATTTTGATACTATTAGAATGTTTTTTTAACTTTGTCAATTTTTACAAAATATTTTTTTAAAATTTATTTTGTTGTTTCTATGTTTCACTTGATTGAATTAGGAATGTCTTCTGCTCTTTTTTAAATACATAAAATGATTGTAAAAATATTTAATGATAAGTTTTATTATTCTTTATAATTTTCTTTCTTTAAATGGTATGGATAGTCATTTTTCCTTTATTCTCCCGATTCAGCCTTCTTTGCAATAGAATCAAATTTTGACATACGAGTTGCAATTTAAGTGACAAAGGTATTAGACATAATCAATTGAATTATTAAATAGAATGTGTTTAGAATAATATTATGAACAGAAGAAGTCAAAATTCTAGCGTCTAATTTAATCCCAACCAAGTCAAATTTGTTTTGTTAATTTGATAAATTGAACTCCCAACTTCCCATTTAATTTAGTTCGCAATTTGATTGATGCCCTTCAAAATTCAAGCTGGCTATCATCGACTTCAAGCCAAGCCGAATGAAGGAAATGAAGCCAAGCTAACCATCATTCTCTTTGGTTTTGTCATTGCTTAATTTGCTTGTTTTCGAAATACTGTAGAGCTGAATAATCCAACAAGCTCGAGGAAAGTCTTAAACCGAGGGGAGAGGCAACAGAATCGAAGAATAGTCAAAGGCTGAGCTGGACATATCACAAAACCAACCAAACGACGCACAACTTACAAAAAAACCATGGAGAATATTGCAAGCTATGCAGTATGCACCAATGGATTTGGACTCACAACACCCCCCCCCACCCCCCCAGCCATGTCTAATTCCTTCAAAGTTCAAACCATTATGATAAAGGCTATACATCCAATTTCTAAACCAGAAAGTTGAAATAAGACAACTTATCTAAATAACATTTTGAGCTCTTCAATCCTGGCTGATCGAACCTCCTCATCAGTCAAGGCGCCCGCAATCATGCGTTGCTTCCTTGCCTGGACCTGCTGCATTCTCTCCTCCACTGTGTCCTGCATATTTGCTCCATTTTATTACTTGCTCAAGATATTAACCAGTAATTTATCTTGTCAATTTTAACGTAAATAATGTATTCAATCCCATGAACCTTACCTTGACAATGAATCTTCTAACATGTACTCTTCGCTTTTGTCCAATGCGATGGATTCGCATGATTGCTTGCTCCTCTACAGCAGGATTCCACCAGGGATCCTAACGTTTCGAATAGTAGGAGGAGATTTAACATCAATAGAAGAACTTTTTGTGAAGTTCTAGAAAAGGAAATTGTTTAAGTGATGTGGAAATTTACCATCAAAAATACATTTGAAGCTACAGTTAAGTTCAAGCCCACACCACCAGCTCTCAAAGACATCAACAACACCTGAAGGGTAAAATATCTGAAAAGGTTAACATTGTTTGATGTTGGAGCACCTAGAAAGTAGAAGGATAAAAGATAAACTACTAACTATCTGCTTACCATTTTTTCATTGGTTTCACTGAACTCCTTCAAAACCCTTTCCCTCTGCTTCTGCACCAGTTTCCCATCAAATCTTAAGAATCCGATCCCTCTCCTCTGCAATGGAATTTCCAGGAGATCAAAAAATGATGTCCACTGACTAAAAATAATACTCTTTTCACCAGAACCTGACCGTTTAATTTTTTCCAAGCATTCCAAGAGCTTTGAAACCTTTGAAGACTCCTTCCAGTTTCTCTCAACATCTACTCGAAACTTGCTTTCTGTTGGGCATGTAATGAGTTCGGTTTTCTTTAACAATGTACGGCAAATAGGGCATAGCCCGGTTATTGGGGTCCTCCAACTGGTGAGAAGACATTCTCTGCACATTCTATGAGCACATGGTGTGAGTACAGGATCATCTGCATACTCTAGGCATATTGGGCACTCCTTGTTTTCACCCCTACGGATATCCTCAACAACCTCCTCAATGTATGCTTGGGTTGGGGCTCCCTGCCTTGGAGTAGATGACTCAAAATTCACTTCCACAAACCTTCTTGCGAGTTTGTTCAAGTCTGCATACTGTTGTGAATCCGCTCGACTGCATGAGTTCATAATTGATTATAAATAAAGAAATGAGACAATGTTGTGGGAAAAGGTTAGCTAACATGGGAAAGCATTATATGTGGACCTCAGTCAACTACCTCATAACAAGAAATGGGTGGTTGCAACACTGCCTCAAACGCAGTAGTAGCTCAAGGATATTGGCATAGTTGTGAAGAACCTTCCCTTGTGCAACAAATTGATCAAACTGGACCTGTTTCACATAGCACAAGAGATTACAAAAGCTTTAAATTATCTGTATTACATAAGTTCATTCTCAGTTATGAGTGAAAGACATAGATAAATGAGCAGTTAAGACACTTTACTTTGGATCTTCTGAACAAGGCATCATAAAAGTCATGTTCAGCTTCGGATTGTTCACACTCAATGATCTTGATATCGATGGGAGGGAGGACAAGTATGGGCCTATAACCAAACACACCACCATCAGAAAAAGAAAAGGCGATGCTCGCAGCAGAATGAAATAAAAGAGGGAGGAAGCCTATAGTCACCTTCCTTCTTTATCCACTGTATCCTTAGTTCTTCTTAACATCAGTGGCCTTAAAATAGCCTTAACCAACCTCAGTCCTCTTGGATCATTATTTTCGTAAGGCCTTTGAATCAATTTATTCCACCTATCAAGAGCAAAGTTATATCAACAAAGTGGTGGTGATGAACAACCTAAGAGCTACAGAAATAAATTAAAAAGTACTATCTAAGCTAAAGTATAAATCGTCACCCTTATCTTTTCGTTGTTCAGTAAACAGAAAAAAGATAAGATATTTCAAATAATTGAAATTCAAATTGATTTATCATACCATGCCCAGTTGCACCAAGGTTCCACATGCAAGAAGCATAGAAGGCTGTAGAGGTCTTCCAAATTATTCTGTTGCAACAGACGACAAATAAGCTCAAAAGAGAAAAAAAAATGGATGACCAATATGATCGTTAAATATTAAATAGAATGCAAAAATATTCATTTTCAAAAAACTGTAACGAGTACAAATCAATTTGAGGGCTTAAACTTGATGAATTATAACAAAAAAAATGCTTTTAAAGTTAAGAACTTCATTTCATTTCAAATTCCCATGTGTAAAAGCGATTATGCTGCTATTGCAAACTCATCATATTAAAGAAGAACCAATCTGAACCTGAAGCGGGGTTCCTGTCAGACACCACCGGCAGTGAGAGGACAAGGTAAAGGCAGCCTGGGCACCCTGAGTCTTCCAGGATTTAATGGTATGAGCTTCATCTAACACCACCCTATACCAATCAACCATATGATAAATGCTGCACTCTCCATCCTACATTACATTTCAAGAATTCCACTTTAATATTAAATTTTGTAAGTGAAGATAAGAGGAAACTAAAAACAGGAAAAAGGAAAGAAAGCAAGAATTTCCTTACATTTTTGTAAGAGGCGGTTAAGACACCATATGTTGTCAAAACCACATCATATCCTGATATCACCATGGGGTTATTGGTTCTATCTCCACCATAATGAACAAAAACGGAAAGAGTTTCCCTCTCTGAATGGGTTTCAAGCTCATCCTGAAATTATCAAATGAACAATGTTGAAGGAAAATTAATAATCACTTGTTCCTTTCAAATTTAAAATCAGTAAGTAAATTAGGCTTTTGCCAAAGATTCTTTCTAATGCAAGAACATCATGAAAAGAAGCGGACTAGAGAATCAAAATGCATAAAAATATATCAGAAAAGTCACCTTCCATTGGCCTAACAAAGCCATGGGACAAACAATAAGAGTACCACCATTTGCTTTAGATGGAGTGTTCACACGAGCACCATTTTTTCCTTTCGAGTTTCCTGCATCATCTGCTGCTCTCAAGACGAGTTCTTGGTTATGAGAGCTTCCTCTGCCTGGCCTTGCAAGTATTAGAGCTATTGTCATAACAGTCTTCCCAAGACCCATAGCATCCGCTAAAATCTACATACGCAATTACCATGTCAGTAACATGATATTAATTTTATACGTTGTTACCCAAAACAAATGATGCATTAGTTAATAGACAAAAATTCAATAGAATAATTTACAGTAACATAGACAACAACTTGAAACACAGATTATTCTCAGGAAATTACCCCTCCTCTTGCCATTTGTGTGGCAGTGGGAAATTGAGTAGTTGCTTCCCCTGAAAATATATTCACATATATTGAAGAAGCCCTCCTGCTAAAGAACAATTTTTGTCAAAGTGCAAACTTGTGAAGACATTAACTATACAACAAATCTAACTAGTAAGACCACCAAGTTTAAACCTACTTCCTATTCAATTGTTTTTTTTTGTTTTCTCATAAAAAAACAAAATTAGCCTTCACTTTTTTTTACAGGTTAATGTGGCAAAGTGGTAATTTTTCCGGGATACAACCTAAAGGTCATGGTTCAATTTCTGAAAATTGTCTCTCCACTTTTATTTTAATACCAGAGTTGTTTAGCTACCGGAAAAACCACATACTCGTCACATATACGATATGCTGCCCAGCATGGATGAAGAGTTTTTGCTGCTCTTTCAACATCAATCCCCTGCTCTGATTCCGACATCCAATAGAGGGCTTGTTTCTGGTAGGGCCTTAGTTCACACATGAGTGTACTTGGGGGTTCCATCTCCTACATAGTTTCAAAAAGGAGATACAAAATGATTAAAAAGGAAAAAAAACACGATTTCTTAACCTTCATTTCCAAAAAATTCTGAACAAATAAATAAAAGAACCAACACTATAGAGTTGGATACCTCCAAGTTGTACACTTCTGCAGTGCCAACAATCTTATTCAGAGATGATTCTGAAATAGCTTGTTCGTCTTTGGATTGTTCTGGATACTGCTGGCAACCCATCCTTCGTTTAACTATAGGCAACATTGCTGCAGCATCTGTATCATCCTGCTTCAAAAACCATAGATATTTGCTTTTGTAATGCACTTGTCTTTACTCCTAGAACTCAAGTACTCAACAGAGCATGTTGTGGAGCTCAACCATATGCTTGAAATTTCCCACGTGTACAAGAATAATTCTTTAAGGAAAAAGCAGTAGGTTTGTGATTTTAATGTCATTTACTAATGCAAGGAAAGGCTTTCTTGAAATTTTTTTGATGGGTAAAACATCCATTGGTCAATGCATAATAAATCAACACTAAAAGTGAAATATAAACCTGTCATGAGTAAGTAAAGCATTTTTAGTGGCACTCAAGGATTATATCCAGCAGCTCCAATTATTCAAGCGACTGAGATTATGAAAATTGAAGAGAAAGAAACAAAAGGCTAGGTTTGAAAGACTAACATACCTCAAGATTCAGTGAGCGTTTCCGAGAATCAAGCTCTTCTGGAGTGAATTCAGCCTGTTTAAAGCGAAACACAAGAACAACATTAATATCACGTCTGATAGAAAGCTGAACCACAAAATGACCACAGGGGAGATACAAACACCTTCTGACATGGTTTTAATTTTAAAAATTTGAATAGGGTGAGGAGAGGATGGATCGTGGAGTCAATTTTTGAGGGGGAATCCAATCTCCATGTAGACGTATCACCTTCAGTGAATATTGACTGGTGTATAAAGAAGCTGCCACAATAAAAGCCCAATAAACCCAATTGAACGCACACAAATCTGACTTCAGCTTGCCTAAAACCATGTATAGAAACAAACAAAAGGCAAGTACGGAACCAACCAGCTAATGACTACTCCTACCTTACATATAGCATGATTTCCTGCATCATATGAAGGGTTGAAGGAGCAAATATACATCTACCAAGAACCTTCACCTTTGAAGAAGAAACAAGCGGAACAAGACATTTACCCCATTCCATTGGCAGTCTCCCAATCTAAAAAGAAAACATAGGATAACCATACTACTCTTTGCTCTTTAAAATAAAAGCATAAGTACTACAAAAGAATTAGTGAAAAGACATAAATTTATCTAAAGAGATTAAAGATGAATATAACCTCTCCGAATCTTTTGGTAGAGAAACGAACAATCCACTGCGCATTATAATGCGAATGAGCAGAAGGGAAAGCAAAGTGTACAATCTCATTGTCTACCAGTTTCCAGCCCTTTGTGGTGCAGATGCCGGTAACTATAGTACGCCCCACAAGATGCCAGTCATCCTCCAGTTGGAAATCCCCATCCTCCAGGGATTGATCCCTCAACCAGCAATCACGTATGTTCCATGTGCTTGACTTCCTCTGAAGCCCCAACTGAGGTACTCCTTTCCCTTTGGCATTCACCTTTTGCCCCTTATCTCTGTTTTCTATGAACATACAATACTCTTCAAATGTCATATCCTTGATACTCTTTTGAGGTAACAGTGGCTTATTGCTACCATCAGGCTGCTTCTTCGTCATTTCAGGCTCTGTTTCTTTTGGCTTCTCATGTTGCTTGTTTTCCGTTTTGAGACATTCCTCCTCCGGCATAGCTTCAACAACCGATAATGGTAATATTTGTTTCAGAGACTCAATATCTATTTCTTCCTTAACAGAGACCATCTCGGACCCCAAATAATGTTCTTCCTTTACTGTCACAATCGATAATGGAAGAACCTCTTCCGGCCTAGAAGATTCCTCCGTTTTGGTCGCCAATTGTTTCTCAGTCTCCATAACAACTTCTGTCGTCTCGGATACCTTACTTTCAGAACCCAAACCGGGTTCTTCCTTTACCGTCACAATCGATATTGAAAGAACCTCCACGGGCCCATAAGATTCCTCCGTTTTGGTCACCAATTGTTCAGGCTCCATAACAACTTCTCTCGTCTCGAACACCTTACTTTCAGAATCCAAACCGGGTTCTTCCTTCACCGTTACAATCGATAAAGGGGGAACCTCATCTACAGCCATTGAGTCCTCTGTATCGGGCACTAACTGTTCCGCCGACTGCAAACCTACATGTTCCTTCACTGAGACAATACTCTCGAACCCCAAATCCGGCTCTTCCTTTACTGCGATCTCCAGCTTGAGCCCATGGAGCGACTCCGGTTCTTCGATTTCATTGTTGACGAAGGCTGATATCCGAACCCCGGTACCGGTGACCGTTTTCGTGATGCTCGGAATGCCACGATCGTCGATGACGTGTTTTGCCTCCGAGTTGTTGCTAGATTGAAGAATGTCACCGCAAACACCTGATTCGGGAACAGATCCGAGTACAGCCGTGATCAGTTGGATGGTTTCTTCTTCTTTAACCATGACCTCCATGTTAGAGGAGATCTCAATACACGGCCGGGAAGAAGAGTATTGAGAGCAGATGATGGAAGAAAATGGAGGTTTTCGTGTGGGCAATGGCTTTTATTAGGGAGCAATTTTGGCGCGAGAGCAAATTTACTGTAGTAAGACTTGGCGGCTTATCTTTTCCCTATACTCAATTTTGAGTTTTTCCCGCGAAAAGTAGGGTAAAAAAATCGGAGCTAATCATGGCTTGACAGCTGGACATCGCTGGCAAGCGGATTTTAATGGAAAGTTTCGTGGATTAATTTATGGGTTAATAATTAATTAATACCCAAAGTGGACATCACGATATCAATTCTCTCTGAAGCCCAGGCCTTCAATTTCAGTGGATAATGACCCGGCCCATCAACTAGGCATCTGCTAACGACTGGCTAATTTCTTATGCCACGTCATCAGTTTTTATGCTTCATTAACCAGGTCATCACTTTTGTTCTAAAAGAACCAATCTGATTGGCTGACCGACGTGTGAAACTTAATGCGACTGCCTTGAGCATGGAGCGGCACCGGCCCAAAATTTTCCCTCTGGAAGCGCCGTCCGCTTGATTTGCTGCATCTATTTCTCTGATTGTCTCGATTTCTACACTCGCTTCGGCAGATTCAGAGATTCTCGGTGGAACATCTATGGCTTTTCTGTCGTTTGCTGGGAGACTTCTTTTCGCTTCGGTCTTCATTCTCTCTGCTTGGCAAGAGTAAGTCCCCTAGATCCGCGCCTTCCCTTTTCTTTTATAAAATGCCTGTTATCGTTGTTATTTTCGTGTCCAGTTTAAGTGAGGTTGTGTGTTTGTATGCCTAGAAAAGTTAAGGAAAAACGGTGATGCTTTTTGAATCTTTGGTGTTTGCTTATTGTCGAAATCATCCAAAATTACTTTAGTTGTTTGTTTCTCTGGTTTTCCAGCGACCGAATTGATCGCAGGGTTGATTATTTTTCTCTCCGAGAGCTGGCTCTCACTCAAGGCTTTATAACCGCAGCTTCAGATCTAATGAGTTTATTGACTCTTGCTCGTTAGCTGTTTTTATTTAGCTGCCTTTGGAATCTAACAATTTTTTTTTATAAGCGAAACCTTACTTGTTGATGGGAAACCTTTTTTTCTTTCGATTTATTCTTATGCCTTAATATTTACGCTTATATTCATTTGCTATTTTCTCTTTTTTAGTTTTACAGTGATGTTCTTTTTTATAGATTGTTTCATTTTCTTATGTCTTGGTCCATATTATTTGTAAATGATATCATTCTAGTGGATGAGACAATATTGGGAGTGAACTCAAAGCTTGAGATGTGGATATAAGCTTTAGAGATTAAAGGATTTAAATTAAGTAGATCCAGAAAATGCATGTAACAAAAATGTGAATGTTTCGTTGGATGTGTGGCCACACGAGGAAAGAAGAGATAAAAAATGTTTCGTTAGAACTTTGAACATGTATGACATTATCTAATTGTTATTGCATTATGTTATTATTATGACATGTCTTGATATTGAAAATTATGCTTGTTTTTATATAGTATGTAAAATCTTACGATTTGACGATTCCGATTTTACACCCTTATTCGATTCCGATTCGATTTTATGATTTCACTACCATGAGAATGTTACCAGTTGTCTTTTAATGTGCATTATCTAGTTATCTTTCTTGTTTTCTCTATACAAATGGACAACAAGAGAGATATATCATCAAATCCTCTTTGCCAGAGTTTTTTTTGGCTATTGAACTTGAGTGTAGCTAGTATGCTTCGCTGTTGCACAACTTTCATTAAATAACTGTTCATACTCCCTAGTTCCTTACAACTAAATTGGTGGTTTCGACGGATGGTGGCATGTTGGTTGGGGCTTTGGTCATTTTGGAAAGAAAGTGTGGTTTGAGATCTGTATGTCAATCACTTATGCTCACATAATTTATAGACTTATACTCAGTGTGTTGAGTTCTTTATATGTATCGACATTAGTTTCCTATTTTGTGAATCATTCATCCTTGCAATTGTAGTCCTTCAATAGTGCAACTACTCTACTGTATTATTGAGATCTTGAGCGCTGATTGGTTGTTCTTATCTATAGATTTAATGAATTTGGTATTGATGGTGGGCCAGCAGCAAAGGCATTAAGACCCAAATTCAATGTTTTCTCGAATCATGTGAGATCTCATACTGGGATGGAATTACCGCAAATTGAAGTGAGTACATATGTGACTCACATTTCTTTGAACTTGACAATTGGGATGAATCTTTGTTAAGTACATTGCCATATCATATTCAAATTTATTGTCCGCTTATGAGTTTTACAGATGAAGGTTATAGCTGCTACTGCTATCGCATTGAAGAGCATAGGAGGCCTCCTCTTCATATTTGGCAGCTCTCTTGGAGGTTGTCTTTTGGTATGTATTCCTTTCTATATCTTGTTTTGAGCTAAATTGATCGACAAAATCAACGTAATAAAAGTGTTGCCATCTTCTTGTGCAGCTTCTGCATCAGGCAGTCCTGACTCCCATTTTGTATGATTTCTACAACTATGATGCTGACAACAAAGAATTTCATCAACTTTTTACCAAGTTCACTCAGGTTAGCAATTAGCATTTATGCTGCCATGGGAGCTGTTAGTGTTCACTTTCTTCCATATTCAACACCTTTTTCTTCTAATCTTCTGATAATAGTATCTGGTTTGGGAGGTTTTGGTCAAGAATCGAGATTAAGAATGATCTATGAAATTTTTATTCCTCGATGCAGGAATTGGCGCTGTTGGGAGCATTGCTCTTTTTCATAGGCATGAAGAACTCGACTCCAAGGAGACAACTCAAGAAGAAGCCGGGCAAAACAAAATCGGCATGAAGAAGGGGCGTCTGATAACTGCTCTTTTGAATTTTGTTGTATGGTTGATTTTCTAGATTTTACGGGAAAGATAGTCTTGTTATGGTTGTGTCAGGCATCATATTTTGTAGGGTTAGCTAATGAAGAGGGTATTATTTGCTTTGATAATGTTGCATCATCACCCACTGTGCTTGTTACGTTTATGGGAGTACTCCATTGTTAATGGAGTTTACTAGTGTCGTTACTTTCGAGCGACTATGGTTCTTTGCATGACAAATAAGCAATACAGCTTTCACCTATGTTTAAAATACTTCAGCCGATTTAGCCCAACCTTGTTGGTAGGGTATTTTGGTCATTTTCTGTTGACTGATATATCCTTAAACTAGCGTCTTCGCCATTGGGAATGGTATTCTGGTTTTTTAGTGATGTCTTATTTTTTTTGCCAAAAGTATAAAAATAGCCTTCAAAGACCAACGTAGTCATTTTATAGATATTAAGGGGCCATTTTGGTCATTTCGTTGACAAAGTTGGTGAAAAAGCAAACACTAGCTGTTTTATCCTTTGGTGGACCGGCCTGCGACTACCTGGGCCTGGCATGACTCGCTGTCTTTTGCGGGCCAGGCCAGAATTCTCGACGCAGCGGCCCACTTTACCTCTCTAGTAATGTTTAACAATAGGACCAGGAGAGCATTTAAAACCTTACACAATTTGCACCCTACGCCATGAGCATGCAATGATGTATGGTCACTACAATAAAGAGTAAATTTTAATTTTGGTTAGTAATAGATAGGTCTTGTTACAACTCAGTATCTTACATTCCAAACGTAATAAATAAAGTCACTCATTTTACTGAGTCGTTTCACAATTAGGATTTTATTGAGTAGTTAATGTTTGTGAAAAATACAATTCACCCCTCTTCTTAAACTATTTCATACAAGTTAACTCCATAACTAATTCACAATTGGAAATTTTTATGTCATAGTTGGGATTAAATTTTGAATTGACTTTCTTATGCGTCCTACCTCCATTTTCATTATTAAAAGAGGTTAAATTGTCTAATTCATTAGATTCATAGACCATCCTAAATTATGGATCATCATAATTTGTAACTATACTAAAATTGTCATCTTCATCCTCCCCACCGTTATTAGTAACATTATTTCCCTCTTCCCCATGCTCCCCATCATCAAATTTAACCGTGAACAAAGTTGTAAAATGAGTGATTAATTTGTAACATGAGGGAGTGCATTGTAACATTAACTATCTTTCAGTGGTAAAAAGTAACATTTACCCATATAATAAGTGTCCAACAAATATTATATATATATATATATATGTATTTATGGATAGTTAATGCTCGTACGTAGTATCAATTAATACGTACAATAAAATACGTTGACATGCACATTTTGTTTTCCCCAATTAAGACTCAAGAGTGCATGGAGTTAATGCAGCACGTTATATTGTCAGTCAACACATGCAATTTATTACAATCCGAACTATATGCATAATTGTGTCTATATAAAATGAACCATAAAATTCCTCATTTCTAATATTGCTAGATCTAATGACTAATGCTAATTCAAGTGTGTATGACTTGACTTCATATGGGAGTAAAAAAAAAAAAGAGCAGGTACTGGTTAAGTGGTCATAAAATATATGTTCCCATGGTTGATTATTTTCTTTAATTTTTAAATATCAAGTTGTTGATTTCATTAGAGATAAAGGCATATATGGGGATGCACATACAAAAATAAGTTAAAAATAATAAAGATCCTAGTGATAATCATCCCAGAAACATCACATCAGTGTGTGACATGCATTCATTGGATGTGGTTTTCAATAAGGCCCTTCTTATGATGTCATCACACCCAATGAATGCATGACACACACTGTTGGAATGATTATTACTGTGATCCCTAGTATTGTTGAAAATAAATAGTCATTCTCTACTAAATATTGCATATGGGAGTATTCGGTCCCGCTAGCTGTACATAGAATCTATGTACATAATGGTACCTAGCACATGTGGCATGCCACATGTGTTGATGACAAAGCAAATTCAAATTTCAAAAAAAATTAAAACTAAAAATGGATATGTATTTTTCTCTCACTTGCTTTACTTTTTCTTTATTTAACCGAATTTCAAAACGTTGTATCTCTCAAAATACATGTTCGATTTCCATAAAAATTACATATTCATAATCAGCATGTAAAACTCTTTTCAACAAGATCTATTGTCGATATGTTTCGCTTGATCGTTCTTAATTACACTTTTCTCGTGAACAATGTAATAAGATCTGGAACAATTAAATCACGAACATTTATTACATTATTTCAGTTTCTTACTACATTTTTCAAACATTTTATTACATTGTTTGATTTTTTTATTACATTATTTTCTCATTGAACCATACTTATATCACATTGTTTTTATAGGAACGTCCAAATTGTCCGTGGGAAGCTTAACTCATCGGAATCGAGCTCATGTTAGTGAGACAAGTCGGAATCCGCTCTCCCTCTTTAAACAAAATTAAAATTAATAAAACTTCCTCATTTCACCCATAACACACTATTACATTGTTTAAAACTCTTATTGCATTGTTTAAACATTTTACTACATTGCGTCTGTCTCTAGTCACATTGTTTTATCGCTTTTATTACATTATTTCAGCTTCTTATTACATTGTTTAAAATTTATCGCATGGTTTCAGCCTCTTATTACATTTTTTCAGCTTCTTATTAAGTTGTTTATTAAATTCGACCATTGTTTTTGCATGAACCAAGGCCAAAAGTATGAGTTTTACAAAACCGAGCTCAAACAGTACGTTGTTTAAAATTTATTACATTGTTCTATCCTTTAATTACATTGTTTCAACCTCTTATTACATTATTTCAACCTCTTATTACATTGTTTAATAAATTCGGCCGTTGTTTTCGCAAGAACCAAATACGCTGAAGTATGAACTTTACAAAGCAGAGCTCAAACAGTACGTTGTTTAAAATGTTATTACATTGTTCGAACATCTTATTACGTTGTTTCAACCTCTTATTATATTGTTCGAGTATCTTATTACATTGTTTAATAAATTTGGCTATTGTTGTTGCAGGAACCAAGGACCCAAAAATATGAGCTTTACAAAGTCGAGCTCAAACAATACATTCCAATCTCGTATCCTCTAAGGTTGTAGAAACACAAAGATGAGAGTAGTTGGTCTCTTTCTCTTAGAATCTACTCTCATGATTGTCGAAAAATAAAAATTTAGCGAGAACCAAGCTGAGTCAAAAATACCCGTTTGGGTCTAGAACTGGCTCGGGCACTTTCAGCGGTTGTTATGGTCGAAAATGGTTGCAAAATGTTGCCCTTGGTTCAGTCAATCAAAAGGCACCAACGGTTGGCCAAAAAGTCATTGGAGTTGGCCGGATCTAGCTCATTTAGGCGGCGGTGGTCATGACATTGTGGGGGATTATCGAGCGATTCCCACAGTTGTCCATTGCTAATGATGGATGGGCTTTGTTACTGGGGACATGATGCTTCTTTTGGGAGTGGCGGCAGTTGGTATGGTGGTCGGATGGAGGAGTTTGGCCATTGGCCATGGAAACCTGCGGCTTGGAGCTGCAAAATAAGAGAGAAAATGGTGGAGAGAGAAAGAAGAAAAGAAATAACAAAAGGAAACAAGAAAGTGAATGCATATAAGAGAGAGAAAGAAATTACAAAAGAACCAGGAAAGAGAAATATATATTTTATTTAAAATGCTCCTATGTGGCATAATGATTTGTCATGCCACATAGGCTATGTACAATTATGTACAAAAAACCTATGTACAGATATCATTTTCCGGGAGTATTTGAGACCCTTGAGGGAAGCTATTTGAGGGGATCCGAGTCCAAATTGGTCATTATATTATAATAAGACTCATTATAGGTAGAGTCATTAATTAACTAAATTTCATGTCGGTAGTAAATTAATTGCTGTTTCGTTTAGCCTATATAAGAAGGCATGCAGGCCTCCCTAGAAACCCATCCCATTCTTATCTCATCCCAAGCTTATACGTACAGTTAACAATGGCTGCAAACATGGCTGCAACAAACCAACCTACTTATAGAGTGTATTGCAGGGCTTCTCCCAACTATAATCTGGCCGTCGGTGATGGTGTGGCTATTCTTGCACCTATTGATAAAAATGATGAGCGCCAGGTATATTCGTGAAAGGACGATCCATTAAATTTTTATTGTTTTTAATCTTTTCATTTTTGTTAAAATGCATGTTTTCATGATCTTCAATCGTTTTTTTTTATGTATGCATACATATAACTTACAAGGAGTACTTGCTAGTATATATATATATAGGCCTAACATTCATTTATTTGTTGTTGCAGCATTGGTACAAAGATGACAAGTACAGCTATAAGAAGGACGCATGGGGCTTCCCTTCCTTTTCTCTGGTTAATAAAGCAACTGGTCAGACACTAAAGCATTCCTTCGATCACCCCGTTCCTGTAAGGATTCTCTAACCTTAAAATTGCATACTTTCTTAATCTGTCGTTTATAATTTTACAATTAATGATAGCATATTGCATTCCTTGTAACCATTTACTGTGAAAATTGTTATGCCTGTAGGTGAGATTGGTTACTTACAATCCAGATGTTCTTGATGAGTGTGTCTTGTGGGCACAAGCAGACGATCGTGGTGAAGGTTACAAGGCTATAAGGAGTCTTACTCCCGCATCGCATTTGGAAGCTGCTGCTTTGAATGATTGTTCCTATCATGGTGCTATAATTATGGGCGGGATTTGGATTAATAAAAATAATCAGCAGTGGAAAATTGAACCCCACAGTAAGGAATATAGAAATCACAATAATCTCTTTTTTATTCTTTTTTTTGAGCAATATATTTTCACTCATCTTCTCCTCCCCAATCATAAATGCAGGTTGAATACTTGTGATGGTGCTGCCTTCTCTAGGAGCTGTCATGTATTTGTGTGTTTTATGTTTCTACCATATAATAAAAGCTTGATATGGCTGTCAATCGAGACGATGTTGCCTTTTCTTATGGTTTGGAATAAAAATTTGTATTCTCTCTTTTTGTGTTCTCTGTTTCTATCATGTAATAAAAACTTGATATGGCTGTTACGTACCCAAGTTGATATTGCCTTTTCGTATAACTTAGGATCTATTACACCATGACGAAGCCAATATATTGCTGCATATTGTGCTGTATATATAGGGTATTCAACAATCAACATCCTTTTTTTTTTGTGAATGAAAATGGTCCAGCACTTGAGAGAGTGAACGAACAGGTCTGCCGAGCTTAGTTTTGGTAATCCAAAAGGTCGATGAAGATAAACAATAGGCCAGTCCTAACCTAAGTTAGGGCTTTGGGCAACAAGCCGACTCGAGGGCACACTATTATTTCTATAACAAATTTTTTATCAATAAAAATAGAAGATACAACGCAGCCGCAGCCCAAGCTCCCGCATCACTCATTAGTCATCATGCCATAGCCACCAAGCAGGGGGGGTGGGGGGTCTCATTCTCTTCCGATTAATTGATGAGTGTTTTATGGAGGTCATCCTCTTCAGATTAAGTTTTTTAATCGGCTAATGGTTGTCAGAATTCTCCACTCATCTGATTATCATGAGATTTTGGGGTCTCATACAAATTAATGTTTTTAACCGATGTGCTTGGCAGCCTCGATAAGACTAACTAGAGACTGAGTTCGATGCATCAAGGTATCATGCAATCACACAATTTCCTATCCACGTTAATGTGGTATCCGTCCGCTGGGAAATTTTTGGTATTCTCCTATGAATCCAAGTTTAGTTTTGTCATCATGTAATTAATTTCCTTATGTTGGCTGTAACCCAGATGAGATTGGACAGTCAACAGCATCTATCTCTAGATCAACCTCTACTATGGTTGTACTAAAAAAAGAAAAACTCTACGCGGGTTGAACTGGAATTATTGATTTTTTTTTTCTTGCTGATATAAGGTCAATATTAATTGTCTTTTTATTAAAATTTTCTGATAGGTTAGCACTGGGAAACTCATGTCTTCTTTCGATGTAATACTGGTTCCTGACTTGACTTTATATGTGAATCAAAAAAAAATCAATACATACTGTTCATATGTGTGTGTATGTGTGTGAGTGTGCTATGACATGGTTGATTTTTTCTTCTTCTTCTTTTTTTATATCGAGTTGGCAACGAAACTTCAAGGTATTGAAGATATATATATATATATATTGCTTAAACAAAGACTTACAATTAGGTAGAGTCATTAATTAACTTTTCATAAGTCGTATATGTTGGTTTTTTTTTTTTATTTTCTTATGTTGGGTTTACATATTAAATGACAACTGTATTATGGGCTATCTAATTCTATAGGGCCGAATAATTGATCTATTAATTGGGCTCTAGAGATATCTATTGGGTATGGGCTATAATGTGTAGAAACCTAATACTAATTAGATTAGGGTTTGATGGGATTCTAGTCTAAATTAGTATATAAAGGTCAAGCCAAGGGTTGTGGTCCCCAAGCCAAATCACAAACGCCACTTGCGTCTTCTCCTCTTCTCCCATTCAAGAGTGAGAGTTCTTTGTGTTTTCAAGAACATAAGGTGATTTGTCTGTGGAAGACTCCATCCTTCTTTGTTTTGGAAACATGGATTCAGGTTTGTCTTCTCAACATGTATTCTTGATGATACAACATGATCCTTATTATATATAAATAGTCTAACAATTGGTATCGGAGCAGGTTATGTTGTATTATTGAGTGATATTTTTCAAATTTTTTTTTTTTGATGATCTATGATTATGTGCATGGATTTAGAAGTCTGATATTTCAGAATAAATTGATTGAGATTATATGTTGCCAAAGTAACCTCTATGATGTAGATTAGTTTATTTTTTGGAATATTTAGATGTGTGTGTCAGTGTTCATGCGGATGATAATCGGCCTAAAGGAAGGTTGTTGTTTGGCCGAATAATAGACATGCCTGTGGTAATAAATATCAGACAACTATTAGGATTTCCATGTGAATAATGAGTCGGTCCAAAGAAAGGCTTGTTAGTTGACAGGATTGGTTGTTAATATTTGATTACTGCACTAAGAGTACCACTTGCAATTGATATTTCTGTCCAAAGACTAAATGTCAATGTTGTGCTAGGTATTTTTTGAATTGTTTAATCATGTCAATGAATTTATTTGATTACTTATTCATGTACTGTGACATGATTGTGAGCTTGCTATTTTGTCTTGTTCTCAATTCAGTTAACACTTCCGCATCAACAATATCTGCCAATATCAATTCCATTCCTGTGCTTAATGGCACAAATTTTAAGAATTGGAAAGAGAACGTTATGATTGTTCTTGGTTGCATGGATCTTGACCTTGCGCTTCGGGAAGAACAACCTACACCTCTCAGTGAAAATAGTTCCACTGAAGACAAAGTGAACATGGAGAGGTGGAACCGTTCTAATCGTATGAGTCTTATGATCATGAAACGTTCCATTCCGGAAGCTTTTCGGGGCTCTATGTCCGAAGAAGAAATTGCTAAGAAGTTCCTTGGGGAAATTGAACAACGTTTTGTGAAAAACGAGAAGGCTGAAACAAGTACCCTTTTGGCTAACCTTGTTTCAATGAAGTATAAAGGTGAAGGGAACATAAGGGAGTACATCATGGAGATGTCAAATCTCTCTTCCAAACTAAAGGCACTAAAGTTAGAGCTGTCGGAAGACTTGCTTGTGCATTTGGTTCTTATCTCGCTTCCTGCGCAATATAGTCAATTCAAAGTGAGTTACAACACCCAAAAGGATAAGTGGACTCTTAATGAGCTCATATCTCACTGTGTGCAAGAAGAAGATAGGATTAAACGAGAGAGGGCTGAAAGTGCTCACTTAGCAACTACCTTTAAGGACAACAAAAGGAAAAGGGGAAAAGAAGCTGCAGCTGGGACATCTGAACATAGGGGGCAAAAGAAACAGGATAAGGAGTTTACTTGTTTCTTTTGCAAGAAATCTGGACACATGAAGAAAGAATGTCCCAAGTATGCCAACTGGCGTGTCAAGAAAGGTATGCTTCTCACTTTAGTTTGTTCTGAAGTTAATTTAGCTTCTGTGCCTACACACACTTGGTGGGTGGATTCTGGTGCCACTACTCACATAAGTGTGTCTATGCAGGGTTGCCTGTGGAGCCGAAAGCCAAGTGATGCTGAAAGATTCATCTATGTGGGTGATGGCAAAACAGTTGAAGTAGAGGCTATTGGAACTTTTAGGTTATCATTGAAGACTAGCTATCTTTTGAATTTAGAAGAGACTTTTGTAGTACCGTCATTTAGACGGAATTTGGTTTCAGTTTCTGTTTTGGACAAATTAGGCTATCTTTGTTCTTTTGGAAACAATAAATTTAGTCTCTTTCAAAATTCAAATCTTATTGCTACTGGTTCTTTATCTTTGTCTGATAACCTATATTTGTTGGATATTGTTGCCTCATTCAATGAAACCTTGCATATAAGTTCGCATGGTACAAAACGAAAATTAACTGACAGGGATTCCGCCTCTTTATGGCACAAGCGTTTGGGCCATATCTCTAAACAGAGAATTCAAAGACTTGTGTCTGACGGGATTCTTGATCCTCTTGATTTGACAGATTTCCAAGTCTGTATTGAGTGTATTAAGGGGAAACAAACAAACATTAGGAGATTGGGTGCGAATAGATGTTCGGATGTATTAGAACTGATTCATACTGATATATGTGGGCCATTTCCTACAGCTTCTTGGAATGGTCAGCAGTATTTTATTACGTTCATAGATGACTATTCGAGATACGGGTATCTATATCTAATTCATGAGAAGTCTCAATCCCTGGATGTGTTTAAGGTTTTTAAAGCCGAAGTTGAAAATCAACTTAACAAGAAAATTAAAGCAGTCAAATCTGATCGTGGTGGTGAATACTATGGTAGATTTGATGGATCAGGTGAACAACGTCCAGGACCTTTTGCAAAATTCCTAGAGGAATGCGGTATCGTCCCGCAATACACAATGCCAGGCAAACCTAGCATGAATGGTGTTGCTGAAAGACGAAACAGAACGCTTAAGGACATGGTAAGAAGCATGATTAGTCATTCTTCCTTGCCAGAATCCCTCTGGGGAGAAGCTCTAAAGACTGCAGTGTATATCCTCAACAGAGTTCCAAGCAAAGCGGTAGCAAAAACTCCTTATGAATTGTGGACAGGAAAGAAACCTAGTATTAGGCACCTACACATTTGGGGTTGTCCAGCCGAGGCTAGGCCTTACAAGCCTAATGAAAGGAAACTGGACTCAAGAACTACAAGCTGCTACTTTGTAGGGTACTCCGAACGGTCAAGGGGTTTCAAATTTTATGATCCCACTACTAGAACTTTTTTTGAGACTGGAAATGCAAGATTTCTTGAGGAGGTTGAGTTTGGTGAGGGAGATAAAGTTAAAGACATTGTCTTTGAAGAGGACTTTATTACTCTTCCTATTGCTGTTGATAATGTTCAGGCTATTATTCCTGACATTGTCATAAATGCAAATCTGGAATATCAAGACAATGTCGAAGAGCTCCCTGTACAAAATGAAGAAATTGCACCTGAAGTGCAAACTCAACAACCTCAGGCAGATGTGCCATTGAGAAGATCCACAAGAGAAAGGAAAAATGCGATTCCGGATGATTACATCGTATTCCTCCAAGAGCATGAGTTTGACATAGGGGTAGTGGAAGATGATCCAATCAATTTCCACCAAGTCAAACAAAGTTCTAACTCTCAAAAGTGGATTGATGCCATGAACGATGAGATGAAATCTATGAAAGACAATGACGTTTGGGATCTCATTGAGTTGCCTGCAGGTGCGAAGCCCATTGGTTGTAAGTGGGTCTTCAAAACCAAAAGGGATTCAAAGGGCAAAATTGAGAAATATAAAGCGCGTCTTGTTGCTAAGGGATTTACTCAAAAGGAAGGCATTGACTATAAAGAGACTTTCTCTCCAGTTTCTTCAAAAGACTCTTTTAGGACTATAATGGCACTTGTGGCTCATTATGATTTAGAGCTACATCAGATGGATGTAAAGACTGCGTTTCTAAATGGAGACATTAAAGAGACAATTTATATGGTACAACCAGAAAACTTTGTATTCAGTGATTCAAAGGACATGGTTTGTAAATTAAAGAAATCCATTTATGGTCTCAAACAGGCTTCTCGTCAATGGTACCACAAGTTTCATCAAACAATTATCTCTTTTGGTTTTGAGGCAAATAAGGTTGAAGATTGTGTGTATCACAAGTTTAGTGGGAGTAAGTTTATTTTTCTGGTTTTGTATGTCGATGATATACTGCTTGCTAGCAGTGATATAGGCTTATTGCACGAAACCAAGAGATTTCTGACTAAGAATTTTGAGATGAAAGATCTTGGTGACGCCTCTTTTGTGTTAGGAATACAAATATATCGAGATCGCTCTCGCGGTATTCTTGGGTTATCACAAAAGAGCTATATCGAAAGAGTTCTTAATAGATTCGACATGAAATTTTGTGCACCAGGAGATAACCCTATTGCTAAAGGAGATAAACTTAGTCTCAAACAATGCCCTAAGAATGATTTGGAACATGAAGAAATGCAAAAGATTCCTTATGCGTCAGCTGTAGGAAGTCTTATGTATGCTCAAGTATGCACGCGCCCGGACATTGCGTTCATAGTAGGGATGTTAGGCAGATTTTTAAGTAACCCAGGGATGGATCATTGGAGAGCAGCCAAACGGGTCATGCGTTATTTGCAGAGAACAAAAGACTATATGCTCACCTATCGGAAGTCAGATAATTTGGAGATCATTGGGTATTCTGACTCTGATTTTTCTGGATGCCAAGATAGTTTAAGATCCACATCAGGCTATATTTACCTGCTTGCTGGGGGAGCTATTTCTTGGAGGAGCGCTAAGCAGTCATTCACAGCTGCGTCTACTATGGCAGCTGAGATTATAGCTTGTTATGAGGCATCAAATCATGGATTATGGCTACGCAACTTTGTCACTGGGCTGCGTGTTGTGGTTGGCATTGAAAGACCACTTAAATTGTTTTGTGACAATAAGTCTGTTGTGCTATATTCCAATAATGATAGAAGCGGTACGAAGTCGAAGCACGTAGACATTAAGTTTATCGTTGTTAAAGAAAGAGTTCAGAGTCAACAATTGTCTATGGAACATATTGGGTCAAACTCCATGATTGCGGATCCGCTCACAAAGGGTTTACCACCCAAAGTGTTTCATGAGCATACTGCTCGTATGGGTGTTATCTTATTAGATGATGTGCAGCTTTAGTGGGAGTTTGCATTTATTTTTATTAATCCTTTTTTGGGCACATTTCTATTTATTTTCTGCAGAATAAAGTATGTTGCTCATATTATTGACTCTGGATGTGTTCATGTTTGATCTCATAAAGAATTAAGTCGGACCAGTTGGGAATAGGCATGTTTAAGATCATATTACATGTAATTTCCATGCTATGCATCCATACTCGATCTATGTCATTGAATGTGTTGGTATGGTGACCATTGATGGGTCTAGTTACGAATATATGTGACCAAGGCCGCTTTGATCTCATACTGATATAGGAGATGGACCAGATTGTTACTAAAGAGATATTTCAAGGTAGATAGTTTATGGTGCGCACTCAAGACTACATGTGATACAATTGTCTCAGGAAACATATGTAAACCCAAGTGGGAGATTGTTGGTTTTTTTTTTTATTTTCTTATGTTGGGTTTACATATTAAATGACAACTGTATTATGGGCTATCTAATTCTATAGGGCCGAATAAGTGATCTATTAATTGGGCTCTAGAGATATCTATTGGGTATGGGCTATAATGTGTAGAAACCTAATACTAATTAGATTAGGGTTTGATGGGATTCTAGTCTAAATTAGTATATAAAGGTCAAGCCAAGGGTTGTGGTCCCCAAGCCAAATCACAAACGCCACTTGCGTCTTCTCCTCTTCTCCCATTCAAGAGTAAGAGTTCTTTGTGTTTTCAAGAACATAAGGTGATTTGTCTGTGGAAGACTCCATCCTTCTTTGTTTTGGAAACATGGATTCAGGTTTGTCTTCTCAACATGTATTCTTGATGATACAACATGATCCTTATTATATATAAATAGTCTAACAGTATATACTAATATACATGTGATATGACATGGTTGATTTTTTATTCTTCTTCTTTTTTTTTAATATCAAGTTGGCAACGAAACTTCAAAGGTATTGCAGATATATAGTTATGTACAAGACTTATAATCGGTAGAGTCATTAATTAACTTAATTTCATAAGTTGGTAGTAAACTAATAGGTGTTTTGGGGTTTCGTTTATCCCAAAGCTGATCCCATCCAAAGCTTATTCGTTTAACAATGTCTGGAAGAAACCAACCTTCTTATAGGGTGTACTGCAGGGCTTCCCCCTACCACAATTTAACCGTCAGCGACGGCGTGGCCATTCTTGCCCCTATTAATGAAAATGATGACCGTCAGGTTAGGTTTATTCGTGAAAGGATGATCCATTGAAGTTTTTATTTCTTTTTCGATATTTTCTTTTTTTTCTTCTATAAAAGTGCATGTTTTCATGATCTCCATTCGCTTTTTATGAGCGAATTGCATACATATAATCTCTAATGAGTAGATTCTAGTGTATATATGGGCCTAACATTAATTTATTTGTTGTTGTAGTATTGGCACAAAGATGACAAGTACAGCTATATAAAGGATGCAGGGGGCTTGCCTGCCTTTTCTCTTGTTAATAAAGCAACTGGTCAAACCCTAAAGCATTTCTTCAAACACTATGTTCCGGTAAGAATTCTCTAACCTTAAAATTACAGGTTTTCTTAATTTTTCGTAATAATTCTAACGATAGCATATTTCATCCCATGTAATCATTTACTATGGAAAATTCTTTTACTTTTAGGTGAGATTGGTTGACTACAATCCATGTGTTCTTGATAAGTCTGTCTTGTGGGCACAAGCAGACGATCGTGGTGAAGGTTATGCGGCTATAAGGAGTCTTAATGCTAACGATACGCATTTGGAAGCTGCTGCTTTAGACAATTGTTCCTATCGTGGCGCTATAATTGTTGGCGGGTTTTGGAGGGATGATAAAAACCAGCACTGGAAAATCGAGCGTCGTTGTAAGGAATATAGAAATCACAATATATAGTCTCTTTTTTTACTCTTTTCTTTACCAGTATACTTTTACTCATCGATCTTCTCCTCCCAATGATAAATGCAGGTTGAGTACTTGTGATGGTGTGTTGCCTTCTCTAGGAGATGTCATGTATTTGGCTTTCCAAGATGCACGCCATTCTCTTTGTGTGTTTCATGTTTCTACCGTGTAATAAAAGCTTGATATGGCTATGATATTGCCTTATCCTGTAGCTTGGAATAAAAGTTTGTACTCTCTCTCTGTGTGGTTTCATGTTTCTACTATGTTATAAAGCTTGATATTCTGTTACTCAAGTTGATATTGCATTTTCTTCTAATTTGGAATTAAAATTTGTACTGCCTATGGAATCTATTTATATTCGCAGTCTTATTAATATACGCTTCGTTTTAAAATATCTTAGAGCCTGAAGTAATATTTCTTTTTTTATTCATCATACTTTTTCGAGTACATGCAATATTTCCTCACGTAATATTGAGCTGGTAAATTTAATAGGTTATCAACACATGCAATCCTACAACGACCATAAGTTGACTGTCATCATCCTAAAGGGTACAATCATGTTTTATATGTCTCTAGCTTTATATCCGCTGCTTGAAAACTATTTTACTTACTAGCTGTTCGGCTAGATATATATACTTGGATCTATCGATCTCAAACCCTTGGATAGAACTATCAAGAAGCAAATTAAGGACGGAATTAATACACCCAAAACGATACAACCAACTAATCAAACATCAGCAGACAGACTTATCATGTTTTATATGTCTCTAGTTTTGGCTGGATGCTGAAGCTGTTAAGTTCCTGTGGTTTTATCATTTTTGAGTGAAAAATAGTTTTTGTTTTTTATGAACTGAATGAGTTGGTGAAATGCTTGAGGTTCTCAAGCTAAATTATGTTTTCTAACAAGAGATCGCAGAGCAAAATTAAGGTGTTTGGGCCTTCATTCAAAATATATTTCTTGCAAGAGATATATGGGCCGACTATAACTGTATTGGGCTATACTGAAAATTTGATAGAATGGACCGGACCCCTACGCGATGAAGTGTTGCACTTAGAGGTGTCAAACGAACAGTGGACGGGAGCCCGCTACCCGGAAGGTCAACGGCGCAACCCATCATCTCTTAGCAGGCTGGACCGGGATTTCCGGCCCACATGATTGATAACAGCTTTTTTATTACTGTTATAGGTGAAATTTTGCCCTCAACTTGAATTTTCAGTAGGCAGGCCCGTAGGGGATATAGCAGGCTGGGCCTCTGTTTTTATGTTTAGCGGGTGGATCAGCCCGTCGGAAAACTTTAGTCACACCACACTCTTTACTAAGGACACCCTTTGTTAAACGTAACCCATAAAAATATAAATATTTATAAATCGAAATGTAAATCAACAGTTGCATCAAACACCATACTCTTGCTGCATCAAACACCAAATTGGTTGTGAAAGTAAGGGTTAGTGTCATCGTTAACCTCACCTCCAATTATTTCCCCAACCTGCAACATGAAATCAAAGAACCCTAACCCACAGATCGACAAACCCTTCATACCCAAAAAAATATGAAAAAAACCTAGCAACTTGCCATTGTGATGGAGTGTTGTTACAAGCAGTTGCGATGTGCGTCTTCTTCCTCTCCTCTCCTCCATGATCTGCAACAAACTTAGATGGCCGTAAATCACTCTCTCACTTTCGTCGTTTGGGAGGAAGAAGTGAGGGCTCTGTTTTATGAAGACAGTGAGGGTGGGGTGTTATGAGCCGGTGACTAAAAAAACACAAAGTCAAAGGAAAATCAATGAGAGTCGAGGTGTGTATAGTAAAGAGTGGAGTGTAACTAAAGTTTTCTCAACCCGTCCCAGACTCCCAGACCTCAGGCCGATAATGGGCCGGCTGGCCCACTTTACATATCCAGTTGCGCTAGATATTCTTTCCTTTATGAAGACTCGAGTAGAACCCATCTGTTGTAGCGTAGAACATTGCAGAAGATGTAGAACCAGCCCAATCTAGAAAGGAAAACAACAAAAAAACACCAGGATTTTCTAGATGAGCATCATCTCTCTCATTTGGCAGTGGTATATAAAGTCGCCACCATTGCTTGCTTGGTCGACCACATCTGTCATCACATGTCTATCTGTTTAAATGACAACATACAAGTTTTGCCCCGACTGCAGCAACATATTGTACCCTAAAGAGGACAGGAAACAGAGGATCCTCTTGTACGCCTGCCGCAACTGCGACCACCAGGAGGTTGCCGACAATTTTCGCGTTTATAGAAACCAAGTGCAACACTCCACCGGGGAGCTGACCCAAGAATTGCTGGAAGCGGCAGCTGACCCAACTCTCCCTCGCACGAAATCGGTTCGTTGCCTAGAGTGTAACCATGGAGAAGCTGTCTTCTTGAACGCCAAGTCTAGAGGGGATGATGGTTTTACTCTCTTTTATGTCTGCGGCAACCCCAATTGTGGATATCGCTGGAGAGAAAATTAATTAGAGATGGAAGAAAAAAGAAGAACAAGAAGAAGAAGAGGAAACCAACTGTAAATGGGATTTTGCATGCTTGAATTTAGTTTTATTGAAGGCTTATTGTTGTGGTTTTTTGGTGATTAGAAGGATTAATTAATTAAGTTCGTGTTAACTATTTAATTGCATAATAACAAGATACTCATCAACGAGAGGTGACTCAGTTGACGATCTGTTGGGTAAGGTGCAATTGCGCCTAAAATTCGATTTCAACTAATAGCAGATTTATTTACAGTATTTCTTCACGAGACTTTGGCCCAATCAGGCCTCTCGCATAATGAGGGTGCGGCCCGGAGTTTGAATCTAGCCTGGGGTCACAAAGTGACCATTGAGTAGACGATTTCTCAAGTTATAAAAAAATAACAATATACTCGATCGGTGATAGTGGGACGTAGAAAGCAATGTTGCTATCCCAATACCAAATCATCATATGATCATGTGGAACATATGGAGTTCCCGAATTCACTTAGATCTTATGCATTTGACTTGTAAACGAATGATTTCATGATCATGTGGGACATGTGGAGCCCCTTAAGTCACTTGCATGTTGAGTTGTACGCGAATGATTTCATGTGCATCATGATCATGTGGGACACGTGGAATTTCTAAATTCACTTGGATCTTGTGCGACTAATTTAGCAACAAGGTGCTAAATTAAATAACTATTTGATCAAATTAATGACATCCTATTTGATCAATTTTGCTTTGACTCACAACAGTACCTATTTCTTTTCAACCATGTAATTCATTAATTAATTATTGTTATTTTCGACATTCATATCTCCCCTGTTTTCTCGAGTATATAAGGATACGGAGGCAGAGTATGAGTAATCATCCAATGCATGCTCTGCTTTGAAAACAGAGGAAACAGATTAGTCATATCACAACATAATTTTGAAAACCAGAGCCCTCAATTTCCACTTCAAATGGATCTCTTTAACTTTCTCTCCCCTCAAAATACAAATTTCTCGCCGGAATCCTCTTTTGGGTCATCGGATTCCTTCCGCTACGGCCAATCTTTCGATTTCAATTCACTCCCCTTCAATGAAAACGACTCCGAAGAAATGCTTCTATTCGGACTAATTGCAGAGGGAAGCCAAGAAACAACATCAAAAACTTCTTCTTCTTCGTTCTCTTCACATATTTTCAAGGAAGAGGAGCTCGATTCAATCTTGGAAGAAAGACCCAAGAAGGAGAAGACCTACAGAGGCGTCCGGAGGAGGCCGTGGGGGAAATTCGCGGCGGAGATAAGGGATTCCACTAGAAATGGCGTTAGAGTATGGTTAGGCACATTTGATACTGCAGAAGCAGCTGCTTTGGCTTATGATCAAGCAGCTTTTTCAATGAGGGGCTCATCTGCAACACTCAATTTTCCAGTTGAGAAGGTTAAGGAGTCATTGAAGGACATGAACTACAGTGGAGAGGATGATGGGTGCTCCCCAGTTATGGCTTTGAAGAGGAAACACTCAATGGGAAGGAAAATTATGGGGAGGAGTAAGAAACAGAGAGAGGTGAGGATAGACAATGTGGTGGTGTTGGAAGATTTAGGTGCTGATTACTTGGAAGAGCTGTTGAATTCATCTGGAAATGCTGGGCCTTTGTGAAGAAAAGGAAAAAAAAAAAACCAATTTGTTTTTTTACTTTGGGCTATTACTTTTCTTGTTTTTCATTTTTACCCCTATCTTTTACTTTGCCCTTTTTATTGATGATGTATCTCTATTTTTTTTTCTTGTAACATATATTAGTTGATATGAGGGCGGACAAGGCGCGAAAAGCAAGAATCACTGGAGTGGTCCTTGCAGATATTCGATCTGTTTATCAGTGTAGGGTGCGCACAATTTTTTAAAGTTGGCAAACATATCATACGTCTACAAATAACATTGCAGGGAAACTACAATGACATCTACTTCAAATTCGACGAAAGTATAAAGGATTTGTAGGATTTATCTTGTTGGGCTCTACTGTAATTCATTGGCCTATATACTCATTTCATTAAAATAACTTTTGTTTTCTTAAAGCCAAGAAACGTTGTTTAGCCAATCACAACTTACACGTGTATACATATACATACATACATATATATATATATATATATATATATATATATATATATATATATATATATATATTTATATGGAAACACATGCATGCACATTTTATCGTAGAGAGTTATCTATAGAAACCAGTGTAATAACGAATCTTTGTTTATGCGATATTCCCACCATGAGGGTGTTAAAATTTTGAGGTATGGTACTCTTTCATAAAAATGTAAACAATTTCCATGCAGAAAATTCCCATAGTGAATAGGATCAAAGACATGCAAATGTAATACAATCAAAACCACGTTTTGATATAACGTTGAAGACAAATATAGTTTTTTTTCCACATCTTTTAAATTAACGTTGAAAATTAATATAATCGTTATACTAGACGGAGTTAGATTGTGCTTTTACTATTCTATCATTGCATCTATACTTTAAAGCATTGTTTTTCCTGAATAACCAGTGCAGGATTCAGTCTCACATACATATCTCAACACACTGAATTAGATTGTGATTAATCTAAACAAAATAAATGTCAATAAGCTACAGCTTACTGCGAAAGAAAATTCTAAGAGCAAAAGAAAATATGCAACAGTTGACTAGTCGTTTGTTTTGAATATTATTTATTTTATTTATTAATGTTTTTTCCCCCCTTAATTTGGTGGATAAGAAACTTCTGAGAACATGCCAAAATGGTATTAAACGTAACAGAAACTCAGACCAAAACCACGAAAGATAAAGCATGACATTAGTCCTTACATAACAACTATCAAACAAGGATTTTATAAAGATTTAGGGTGCCAAATTGAGTTTTACTAACTAATAATTTTGGAATTCAACTACTTAAAAACCGATTTTGGGTCCAACTAGCTACGTCACTAAGGAGTCAAGAAAATGGAAGTGACTCTACAATTAGATCACGTGCTTCTTTATTGTGGCCATAAAAATCCTTGGTTTTAAAGTCCTATGGTGGTCAAAATCTGTGACCAGTCGACGGATTGTGATAAGAATTAAGTTGTAAAAAAAACTAGTAGTCCATTCTCTTCCTTGCTTTTGTAAATAATTATTATTTTTTCAATAAATAATAAATATCAATGATTTTTATACTCTCTTGTCTTTTCTTTCCCCCCTAATATTTAGCTACCAAACACTACTATGGGAGATTATGAATGATGTCCATAGAGTGATATTATATATATATATATATATAACAAGATCTTCTAATGCTTGATTTGATTACATAATTACCCCTGAATTTCAGAAAAATAGAGAAGCATGCTTCTACAATCCAACCAAAGATCAGGAATCTGATTGCCCATTACCCTAAAAAAAATGGCACATTATTGGTCTTGATTGAGACTTGTGCAGAATATTCTATCACTAATACTGCTAGGGATCCTTTTATTTTTCTAATGTTTAGTGCGTTCCTACTTGTTCTCCTAAACAAGCCAACCCCAACTTTTGGGATAGAGACTCGTATGATGATAAGAGAAGCCATATATAATTCATAATTTAACACGTGTCCCTCAACTCGTGAAGGTATCAATATATTTTTCTTTGAAATCATATATATATTTTGAAGTTTCTTATGATATTGGGAGTTCCTGCTTGTTTTCCTAAACATACCAGTGCCAACTTTTGGGATAGAGCCTCCGATGATGATGAGAGGAGCCATATATAATTCATAATTTAACTCGTGTCCCTCAACTCGTGAAGGTATCAATATATTTTTCTTTGAATTCGGATATATATATTTTGGAGTTTCTTATGATATTTCTGCAGTTTCTCGTGGTGAAATCTAGGCTTTTAATACAATGTTAAACAAGGTCAATTTGACAGTGGCAAATAGACTGTGACAACGGGCATAGTAGCTAGTTATAGTACAAATTATGAAGAAATATACAAGTACTGAAAGGGAAAGAGCGGCACAAAACTTCACCATTTCTTCTGTCTGTACCCGAATCTAACAATTTAGGCTGGGCCGCTCGTGGCCTTTGTGCCATACTCATGGGCCATTATAATACGAGGAGGCCCACATTTCCGAGCAAGAAGTGTTGACCAATCCATGTGTTTTTTTGAAAATGAAATATTACAGTTGAAGAGTTAGGAAATTAGCGTTTAGGGTTTAGGGAACAACTTGACATTAATCCAGTGGTTATATCGTCGGGTTTAGAAATGAAAGATCCCTCAAGTCGAGCGTTCGAATTCGGTGGGATGTAATTTCTTGAGTTTCGTGGATAAATTGCATGAGCCTGTTTCTTGGGAGGGGTTAATAACCATATTTTGGGTTTTGACCCAATCTTACTCGCGCACTGAGTTTCGATTCATGACTAAATTGGTGGCCCGCCGTGTGGGCAGAGTGGCCATCCCGGCTTTAAAATTGACCCACGAGTCATAAAGTGGCCGTTGAACTGAGGGTCTTTCCGATCACCAAAAAAAAGTTTAGGGTTTAGGATTAAAATTTTTTTTTTCTTTGAAAATCTACTACATTCTAACATTTTGAACACCAAAAATACTCAATAACATATTCTAAAGCATGATTTAGCATAAATTCAAGAGAGAATTGTATATAAGAATTAAAGCCCCATATCCCTTGTTACTCGGTTTGCTTTCTTATTTCCCTCTTTTCTAGATATTAATGATGTTCTAGACTTTTGATCAGATTAACCAGAAGCATAGGTTTTCAAACTTCCTTTATCCTACAAGTAGTCCTTTAAGTTGAACATTATTCTAATGTACATGTAGGCTGTAGGATGATCGTTAATTTCTTACAAATTATATCTCAAATTCATTGTTCATTCTTAATTCCTACCCAAGTAGTACATGCATGTAGCAAGATACTAGCTGGGCTTTTGCCCTTTGCGCTTTTTGTAAGAAGTAATTAATCATTTTACCAACGCTGTAAACATTTAAAAAGACGCAAATTAAGATAATATTAACATTAACATAATAGTAATAGCTAGCACAGTACAAGTCTAGCCATGCTTCTAGAAACCAGAAGCGAAATACTACAAGTAGAAGCTCTTATTTCTCACATGCATAAAAACAGTAGTACTTAACCGAGCTGGGTAGCCGGTCGATTTGGAGCCATCAGTTGGCAACTGGGGGCTTTTTGGGGTGATGGGGTGGCTTGTAGGGGTGATCCGGTTTCTTCTTTGGATAAGTTGGTGGAGTTAGCTTCCGAGGAGGCTTGTGTGTGTCCTCAACTTCTTCTACCAAAATATGTCCTGGGTGGTGCTCATGGGATGGCTTGTGCTCTGGTGGTGGCTTCTCTCCCTTACCTTTTGGTGGCTCAGGCTTAAACGGTGGCTTGTCACCCTTAGGTGGCTCATGCTTGAATGGTGGCTTGTGCGAGCCCTCCAATTCTTCTACCAAAATGTGTCCTGGGTGATGCTCTGGTGGTGGCTTCTCTCCCTTACCTTTTGGTGGCTTGTCGCCCTTACCTTTAGGTGGCTCGGGCTTAAATGGTGGCTTATCACCCTTACCTTTTGGTAGCTCATGCTCGAATGGTGGGTGGCCACCCTTGCCCTTAGGTGGCTCGTGCTCCAATGGTGGCTTGTCGCCCTTACCTTTTGGTGGCAGGGGCTTGAATGGTGGTTTATCCCCCTTTCCCTTCGGTGGCTCGGGCTTGAATGGTGGCTTGTCGCCCTTGCCTTTCAATGGGTTGTGCTCATCAAGTTCATCTGTCAAGAGGTGCCTATGGGGTGGCTTGGGTTTGGCTGGTGGGTGGGGGGGCTTGATACGCTCAAATCGACCAGCAAAAGAGGGAGTGGTGTGAAGTACCAGAACACTGAGGAGGAAGAACAGCCCTAGCAAGCACTGTTTTGAAGACATGTTTATGTTTTTGTGTGTAAGAACTAGGAACATTTGAGTAGCTTTTATAGTACACGAGGAAATAGTAAACGTCACCGCCCATGTCATTGTGCATTAGTGTGCATGGTTTTGTCTAAATAACCTTGTGTTGGTAGGCTACTCAAAAAATTCTGATTACTTGGGGTCCACTACTGAAATTTGACATGTGAACTTGGTTGAAAAGTTTGACAATTGGCATGGATTTCAGTCTTATGTCCCCCAACTTTAGGTGAATTTAGTTGAAAAGTTTGACAATTGGCATGCATATTAGTCTCACGTCTCTTCAACTTTATGTCAAGGATATAGTACAAAATTCACAAAAAGCATGCACATTATCCACGATTTAGTACTAAATTCACTAAACCATGCATCCATGCATGTGCATGTCTTTCAGTAACACAGTTGTAGGGGTGTAATCTCGTATTATTGGTTCAAATTTGCACGAACGTGCTTGTGAAGGATGCGTGTGGTTCAGTGGAAGAGTTAATAGGAGTGTAAACTCAAGATCACTGGTTTAAATTCTAAAAAACAATCGTTTCGTATATTATATAGGGATAAAATCTGCGTACAAACCCAACAAGAAAATTTTGTTCACATGTGTTTCTTTACGTTTTTACATATGCGTGTGCATGTGAGGTGAAGTAGCGGATGCATGGTTTCATATTTCTGTTTGTAAAAATAATTGATTAGAATATGCAAAAGGGGTGTGTAATCAGCTTTTACTTTACTGACCATAACAAGAAACGCACACCATATTCTATCTCCGTTCCCACACAGTATAGGCTTTACCTAACAAAACATATATAAAAGTTGTCTTATTAACTGGGTTAAGTAAACCAAGAATGACTACCTATGGACTTCTGCTGTTCTGCATGGGATACATTTGGTAAATATAGGTTCTTGTTTTGTCTGAGTCTCCTCTTCAATAGTGTCCTTCACTTGCGCTCTATCTTCTGTTCTTGTAAGGACATTCTCCGTAACTACTCATTATAATCATACGCAGTTGTCTTCTTATCTCTATTTCTTACTATAACAAGGCACAACGCACAATGTTCTAAATGTTAGGAAACGAGTCCAACCATTCCCTATTATTATAAGATATTGTCCGCTTTTCTAAGTCCAAATCCAATACATCACATGATTTCTCGGACCTTCTAGGATTTATTGGCTTAAAATGCGTCTTATTAAGTTAAGAAAACCTATGAAATTATGACATGTCTTTTATATCTTTATTTTAGGACAAGACTTTTGTCAACAAATTACTTATAATTTATTTATTTTTGTCATTTTCCATGTGGGTCCTAGTGAAGTGGAAACTTTGGACTCTATATATTTTTAAATGTGCAGGTAATTTATGATATCTTAATTTAAGGATCATTTGAAATCTACAAAGGACGTGTGTGTAAAGATTGACGAAGTTAATTAGAAACATCGACATTTCTCCAATTCCCACTTAATTAAGAAAGTGATTGTCTGATTGATACTAATCTAGAGATGTTGTTCACAGAGCTAGCTAACTACCATTCAAACGTTCTTACGAAGCCTGATCAAAATGTCAAGTTTTTTCCTTTTTTATGTAAAACAAAAAAACAACAAGTCAAATGTGATTAGTTGATTGAGAAATGAGAATCCTTCCAACTCAATTTCAACTTTCTACCTGTTAGGAGATTAATATTTCAATGCCTTTGAAACGACAGTGTTTGATGTTTTTTTTTTTGGCTTCTCACGTGGCCCAAACGACAACATACTTTGTTGCACCTTCTTTATGCGGCATCGTTTTGTTTGTCCTTTTGCCCGTCGTTTGATGAGACTAGCCACCCTCTTTCTTCTCTGTTGGTCCTTGTGACCGTTTGTTCTGTCAGTAGTTTATATAGCTTCTGCGACTTTTCAATGTAATTAAGCTTTTGAAATGATTCAATGAAACGTGCTCTCTCTTCTTTCAAGTCTCGCAAACTTTAAGCCTTTTAATTTCAAAACAATTTCACTACTCTAAAATTAAAAATGATAAAGATCTCAATAATAATTATCACAAAAATATCTCAACAATGTGTGACATGCATTGATCGGGTGTGATTTTCAATGGGTCCCTTATTATGATGTCACTATATCCAATTAATGGATACCACACTACTGGGATGCTTCTGCGATGATTATTACTAGGATCCCTAACATTGTTGTGCTAAAATACTTTGTAACTTATCAAGGTATATGTTAACAAGTGAAGTATAATGGGCCTGTCATACCTGTTGATGGCCCATGGGCTTGTAGGGGCTATAGGGTTGGACCTATCAATTGAATTGTAGAAAGCCCACTACGATTTTTGCCCCACTACTTTAACTCGAAAAGAAATGAAAAGATAGATTAAGAGTATGTTTGATATCACTTTTATTTCTTGTTTTTTGTTTTAGTTTTCAAAAAATAAAAACAAAAAATATTGTTTGTTTGTATTTTCTGTTTTGGTTTTTATGAAAACCAAAAACAGGTTTTTAAAATTTTTGAAAACAAGAAAAAAAAAGTTTTTAAAAGTTTTGAAGACATAACTAGTTACACTTATTATAGATTGCACTTTCTTTAAGATTTCATATTGCAAATTACATGGAAATATAAAGACAATGATCAAAAATACTTTGGGTTATTATTTTATTCTTATCTTTTTTTTCTTTCTGCTGATATTTTCAATAGTGAATTACGTTGCAATAGACACGGCAAAGGTTGCAGTTATGAAAAATATAATCGTGTGGATATATTCCATTATTATGAAAATAAAAGCATAAACACACTCTTTTTTTTTTTTTTCAGTTTTATACTTTCAGTTTTTGTTTCCAGTTTTAAGTGTTCAACCAAATAAGTTTCAATTTTATGTTTTATGTTTTTGTATTTTATTTTTGTTTTCAAAATTTTCGGAAGTGATACTAAACACAACCTAAGTTTATCAAAAACTATCCATTTGGTTCAACATTTAGGCTAGCTTACGAGTCCGTTTAGTGTTTCATAGCATTTTACCAAAACGTTAGAGACCTAACCAAACACCAAAAATAATTCAACCCTGCTACTAGTCCGAATAACTGGGATCCCAGTGATCCAAGTTAATGAGGTTTAAAAATGCATGTGGGGCCAATCACTTATATTTTTAATCCTCCATACAAATCCCAGTTGTTGGGACAAATAACTTTTTCGAAAATAATTTCAATTTTGTGTCCAATAGACACTAAAATTGACTACATGCATGCATTAATATAGTCCACAGAAACATTCGGAAATTCAAAAGCCCGTGATTTATATGATCTTTCCAGAAAATGCAATTCAACGTTGCGAATCCTTGTATCCGCAGCGGATCTACAATGGACGGCACTCTTATGGCTAGTTATTTTCAGGAGATTGACGCACATGATTGTATATTGATCATGCATGACATGTGGGGTCAACGGTTTCACATAGATCACGTGCGTCCATCTTAGCAGACATAAAAACACTGAGATCTTTAGCATTTTCAATTGTTTTTTGTTTGCGTAAATTGTTGAAAAGATTAATTTTCAAGGTACGTCATAGCACAGCAACACAAGAACTTCATACCATAATTCACCACACCAGTAAACTCCTCACCAATACATTATATGACAACAACACTTGTCATAGTGGATCCATCATCCATGCTGTGCAAGTACATGCAGCAACTCAATTACAGTAGGTTCTGATAAGGTGATCATCAATATATAGGCGCTCACGCTCTTATTTATACGTGCAGGTACAGTAAAAATCCACATGCAGAGGCACTAATTCTTATAATTGATTAGTCGGCATCTTCAGCCGGACCGCGGTGGCCTCTTTCCAGGAGGTGGCTTGGTAGTTGCTGGTGGTTTGGTAGCATCGGTGGACGCTTCCTTCATGACTGGAGGCTTTTTCTTTGTTGGTGTCTTGGGGTTGTGCGCTGGTGGCTTCTTACCAGCCAGGCTTTCATCTTCAAAGTGATCAACGGCAAGAGAGTGAGCGGTGAGAACCAGCAGTACTCCAACAAGCAACACAAGCAAGTATTTGGAAGACATTTTGTTTAGGTTTCAATTGGGATGGCTTTTATAATGTGATTGGCCCAATCTTGTTGTGACACGTGTCACTTTTAATTTGAATTTCCTATTCGTCTTTTCTTGCACGTTATTCGTCTGTGGTTCCTACAATCCTACCGAATCAGTAGACTCAGTTGTCTAATAAAAAATGATAAACATTCTTTTTGGGATCCCAATTATCGTAGTTGTTGAAGTTCGACGCACATGATCTAAGTGAATTCATGGGCTCTACATGTCCCACATGATTCTCATGAAATCTTATGCGTACAACTCAATAACTGGGATAATTGAGATATCAACTGTTGAAATTCCTATCATAATTTTTGGGGATGCTGTCTTAGTTGGGAGTAGGTAGATAGCACGGGAGAATATTGTCCACGCCTTGCTTGTTGTCGCAACTTGAACGTTAAAATTCTTCATTTTGAATTTGCTTTGAAAATGGGAATTTATTATTGCTTAGTTTGAATTTGATTGCATATTCATCCGCCTAAAAATGTATGTCATTGTAGTTTAAATGGTCCGGGCCAAATCAAAAACAAACTTCGTGAGGAAGGTTAAAGGGCCCAATATTCAATGAAACCGATCTACATTACAAGCCCAATTAAATTAAATGACTTTACTCAAAAGGACCACACACAAATTCAGCCCAAATTACAACAGCCCACGATAGCTGTCCGCTGAATTAAGAGCTCGACAGCACGTTGAGACTTCAGTGACCTGACCTGACCTGACTTTTGCTACCCAATACAAACCCCGTTTGCCAAACCACCTCAGTGAGCTTAAGAACAATCCATAGAGAGACTATTTCATAAACATTTTTGAACAAAATATTGAAGCAGTCTCAGCAGATACAATATTTCTGTGTGGAAGTGGAAGAGCCAAAAACAACTACATTTGCCATCCATCTGTTCTCCGTAAGCCTTTTGCTTCTGACTTTTTCTACTCCAAGTAGTAGAACTTGGTTCTGCAATGGACCACACACAGTCCATCTCTTAGCACAGATAAGCAAGTTGAACCAAGATAGGGACTTTCAACAAACAAACTAGGGTCCCCCTTCAACTAGACACAAAAATCCTTCTCAAATTCAAATTAGATGTTTTCAACAAAATCAAATCCAAATTTGATTCAGCAAAATTCTGAAAAAGATGTTTAATAACTCTGGATGCTTTATCCGCAAAGGAAGAGGAAAAAGAAAAGAATTCTTCCTTTTGATTCTCTCCCTCCCCCTACATTTTGAAAAGGTTGGATTTTTTTTTTATGGAAAAAGAGAGGGCTGAGAATACACCAATGTTTGGTTTGAACCATAACTAATAACTATTGCCCTTAGGCAAACTCGTCACCGCAGCCACAACAAAGCGTTCACTACCATGCGAGTTCAATGGTACTACTCACAGAAACCCGAATTTCTCTGTCATGTCATCTATCAAACCAAACCATTTTCAGAAGTATGTCTCTCCAACATTCATCAATTTCAGGCCCCAACAAGGGGTACACCATTGCCAGCCATTGATGATTTTCAAACAACTAATATGCTTTATGGATAAGATTATAATGAACATTAAACTCGTATATAGAACCATTATAAGAGATTAAAAAAGAAGATTCTCAATTGCATAACATTAACGTATTATACAAAGTAGAACACTCACAAAATATTATACGAGTGTTGCTCATTCAGTTTCTAGCAAACCTTTCCCCATGAACTGCAAACTGGGGGCTTCCTACATAAAACCATCCTCGCAATAAAAAAACTAAGCAGGATACTCTCTCTAGAAGGTGTACAGACCCTTTACAAAAGTAGCTTCTTTGTTCTCTCTCAATTTATTAGATTTTACAAAGACCTTACCTAACATTCACGCTTGCTGCAATCCAAATATTCATCAACATAGCTTTTTCCAGGAGCAGTTAGTCACTCACTGTTCAGGTCCCTCCACTACTTGTCATCCATGGATGCCCTGTAAAAGAGGGGAAAAATACATCTGTTTAATTGAACAATAATAAGGAAAAGAAAGTAGAATCCCATATACACTCCTTTATCCGCTACTGGGGTTTAGAGATTAGACTAAAATATATGCCTTAATCTGCACGGCTGAGGGTTGTTCGCGTGTAATCTACCGGACAGGGCAACCCAGGAGAGAAAACAGAGTAGAAAACAGTGTAAAAAAATGAAATTGAAGACCGACTTACTTAAAACTTGCTCTGCGGAGAATCTGCGGGACACGTCCTTGGACAACATCCTCCTAAGCAAATCCTTTACGGAAGGAGAAAACGATTGGAAAACCCTACTCGGGAATCTCAAATTAGCCCTCAGAACCGCCTCGAATATTCCCACAGCATCTTCTCCGTAAAACGGCGGAAACCCCGCCAACATTATGTACAAAACGACACCCGCGCTCCACACATCTACTTTTTCCCCGTAATCCCTCCCCGACAACACCTCCGGCGCCACGTAATACGGCGTCCCCACCACTCCACTCGTCAATTCACCTTCCACAATCGCTTCCGCGGAGCCAAAATCGGCCAATTTTACTCTGTTTCGCGAGTCGAAAGAGGACGTTGTCGGCTTGATGTCGCGGTGGATGATGTTGAACCTGTGACAGTGAGCGATTGCTTGCATCAGCCGAGTAAAGATCGCTCTCGCCTCGCATTCCGGCAGAGAACCATGATTGACGATAACCTGGTGGAGGTCTTTATTGGGACAGAGCTCCAAGACCATATGGAGGTGCGTATCGTCCTCGTAACAGTCGATCAGCTGCGTGATTTGAGGGTGAGGCGTGAGGAGTTGCAGAATCTTGGGTTCCGTTAACAGACACTGTGACTCAAGGGAGTCACCGGAGACTAGTCGCTTGTCGATGGTTTTGACAGCGAATGACTCACAGGAGGCAGGAGAAACGCACCGGAAAACAGTGCCGTAGCGTCCCCTGCCGATCTCCTCACAGATTTGGTAGTCCTTGCGTAGTTGCTGGGTCATGAGTTTTCTTGATTGTTTCGGTTTTGTTACGGCGGGACATGGGAATGATCGATTGGCTTTTAATAAGGAAAGATGGCTCAACGGAATGTTCTGTGGGAATATTCGGAGGAGGTGATGAACTCATTAGAGTTCGCCACGTGTTAAATCCAAGGGTTAAAAAAAACACTAAATCCGTTTGGGTAACTTTACGAGAGTGCCCCTCCTTAACTTTATTCGGAGTTCCGTACGTAACTGGTCTCTTTATCAATTGACTAACTTATCAATAATGAGGATTTAAGTTGAGATTAAATCCACAGCATATGTTGCTTTTAATTTGTTTGCATTTATATGCACAATCTCAAAATGACCCCCAAAAATTTCTAAATCTAAGTTGTATTAAAATGATCATTGATTAAAAACACATATATATGATTCATTTCTCCAACATTTCACATTAAATTAGGATCTATGGGAAGCACTTTTTGGGTCCCAAGAATATATCATTTTTTTTGATTTCCGGGAAAAAGAAAAAGATTTGATATGTGAAGCTGCTTTTCGTTACATAAATTGCCTTTTGGAGGAACCAAAGAGCAGATATGCAGATGTGGTGCTTTTCATGCTACGGAATACGGACAACAACGAAAAGCAAGTGGAGGACTATCCTAGGCTCGGCTAGGATACTTAAGATATTAATTGTTAAGAGTTTTTTTTGTTGCAAATAGAATAGATCATTCATTATTTTGCATGTGCAGAGTATATATGCATGCACAAAATTAAATAAAATTACAAAGATATGTCAGAATGAAAAAAAAGCTAGCTGTTCATTAATATCAATCAAATTGAATTAAAAAATGATGTTAATGATAATCATTTCAACAACATTATTGCGTGTCACTCATTTATCGGACATGATTTTCAATCCACCCTTTGTTATCATATCACCACACACTCTCAATGAATGAGTGTCGCATGCTATTGAATTATGCTTATGGGATGATTTGGGATCCCATTGGATTGATTAAGATAATCTTCACCAAAAAACAGTATAATTAATTGACTTCATGACATTGGCATGATAACTACATAGAAAATTTATACAATATTGAGTTGTTGACGTTCTTGTCGTGCAACTATTGTTGGAATAAATAAAATGTCCAACAATACCTCAAGTACGTAGATTGAATTAAACAAAACCTCTCCCACCATCCTTCTACTTCTCACCTACAACTGCGAGCAGCAAGACATGTATCATGCATGCTCCAACAATTGCACGTCATGACAAACACCACGTTACACGTACGTACGTACGTACATACATAATTATTTAGATTATCATATTATAGGGTAGGTGTAATAGTCATCCAATTATGCCGGATTTTACGTGAATTTCAACATCACCTGATGCCGTGCAAATGTGAACAACTGGTGTACCTATATATGTTCTAAATTCTAAAATGATACGAAGACCTGCTTGTCAGTATTTTCTTCCTCCTAACCCATAACAGTAGTCACTTTTAAAGGAAGCAACAACACATGTTTTCAATTTGGGTAGGTAGGGTACTTACTTTTTCAAAGATCCAAAGGAACGTGCTTATGCCACGGGAAAGGCAAGAAGAAACAAAGATGAAGATTGAATCGACAATTTTCCACCCAAATTTTGAGATGATATTCATTAAAAACAATGATTCAGAGGGTTAAGCATGCAACCAGACTCTGCATGCATAATAAATAAATAAATAAATAAACGAAGAAGACATACGCAACCACACCAAGCGCCAAGACCCTTTCAAAAAGAAATCCCCTTGGAACAACCATAACAATTTATACTAGTACTCATAAACTTCACCTGCGAAGCATCACGGCAGCAGGGAGCTCAAATTCCATCACACCAGCGTATTAGAAATGAGCTCCTCATCAGTCTTCGCAAGTGCTGATTACTTTTAACATATTAAGCTACATGTACTTTTTGTCAGGATATATTGCACAATCAGGATCAACAATGTTTCGTCTTTATGATGGCACACGTAACATAAATGT